>NW_016690189.1:6076622-6221503 GCF_001604755.1 Lepidothrix coronata
CAACAAATTCTTAGATAAAGACTATTTTTTTAGCTCTGTAATCTGCCCAGCCAGGCCATTTGTGGAAACTCAAGGTGTCTGTTTTTGTTTCTGCTGTTAGGCGAGAGGGTACCCCACACTTCTTCATGGGCATGGTCATCTGGAGGAAATACAAAACACTTCTTGAGAAGTGGCAGGGAGGACTTTGTTTTCTGACTCCTTTCGTCTCCTTAGGTCCAAATAAGGGTTTCTAGGAAGCAATTTATTGGGGTTTGTTTTAGAAGACATAGCACTTCTAGGAAGCTGCAGTCACTGTATACTGGTATTTCAGAAGATTGGTGTATCATTTCATTCATTCAAAATGAATTTCTACGATCTATATGTCAAAGATTTCCTACAAGGGTTTTCTTAGCACAAGGTCCATGTTCTGAAATTTCACATATGTTTTCAGGACTTCCATAAGAACATGTGGGCTATATTTGCTATGGAGTTGCCCTTGGATCGGGGTGAATTTTACCCTCCAAAAATCAACTTCAGCTGAAGCAACCCAAAGATCATGTAAAAAAAAAATTTTTGCCCCTCTGTCAGTGACATTTGTGAATGATGGAAAATCATCCATATGGCTAAACAGACTATCTGCACTCCCCCACAAGTAGTGACTTAGAGGATGAAAGTAATATTCATCCTGATCATCTGTTTTGTAACAGGATATTTATCTCAAGCTTTCAAGAATGTCATTATTATTGGGGGAGGAGGGGAATGGGCAGTAAGACAGGATCTGTTATAGATTATTGATGCTGGGAAGCAGATAAGTCAGAGGGAAGGAAACCTGCGTGAACCCCACCAGCCCTGCTATTGCCTAGAAAGAGGGGCTGTGGGCCCATGATAATACAAGGAGAAGGAGGAGGAAGAAACATTCTCACCATGGTCAATTAGGAGTTCAAGGAGACTAAGTGGGGTTCGAAAAATGGTAGGACCCTGAAAGGAAGGGGGATGGCGACACTTGTAATGTGTGTAAAGAAAAGACTGGTTTGGACAGGGACTAGGAACAAGGATGTAAAACTGTTTCTGTGAGCACATCCTTGAAAGCTAATCCAGCTGCCCAGCAGGGAGCTCAACAGTACAGGAGGCTGAATCACAGCTCTGGGACTCTGATCCAGTTAAACAAATGGCATGGTTCTGACTGATACTGGCACAGAGTATGGCTGAGTGGTTGTGGCCACCTAAAACCCACCTAATTTAAACTCCATTTCTGAACTAAGGAGCATGAAAATTTCAAAGCTCTTTGCTTCCAGTAGAGACTTCCAGAGGTGGTATTAATAACTTTGTTGAATTGTGCTGCATTGATTTAAAGCACCTGTGCTTCTGAAAGTCAGGATTTTATCAATTTTTTATCACTTACACAGGAAGCAGTGCTGGGCTTAATGCTATTTATCCAGCTGGGCATATTGACTTTGACTTAGGAGACCAAAGCATTTTGGTTAGGGATTGTGTAACATCTTCCTATAAGAACTGTCAGGGGTAAATTTACCAAAGCCTGAAACTTTGATTGATGATCATTTTGCAGGAGTGTTCAGCATCAGGAAGCACACAATAAACCCTTTCTCTTAATGGAGCTACAGGCTGTGGCCTCTTTAAACATACATATTTTGAAACACATTTCATCACCTCCTTGAACATAGCAGTACACAAAACCCTGGAGGTGCACTTGAAAGTGAGCTTTCCCTCAGCTCCAACGAGGTGACCCAAGATTCTTTAAGATGCAGCTTGGTGTAGTGCAGATTTGGAGCCAGTAGGTAGAATAAGTTATTTGTGTTTTGGTTTTAATTTTTTTCTTTCTTTTTTTTTTTTTAATTTTTTTTTTTTAAATTTTCTTGCCCTCTGCCATTGTAATAACAGCATTTCCCAATAGGTAAGAGCCTGGAAAGTGCTTGCTCAGGGGCTCAGAGGTTCAGTCCTGTGTCCACCTTGCAGCACTGCAGGCAACAGCACAGCCTGGCAGATAGATTCAATCCTGCCTTTGAGGCTAGATAAAGGGGACTTAACTTCTTGTCCTCGCTTAAGGTGAGACATATCTTCTATGAACCAACTTCCCCCATCTATTTACATGTGAATAGTACTAAATACAGTTGTTAAACACTTTGACATCTTATATCTCCAATTACTGAGGGCTTGTTCACATACTCCAACTTTTAAAAGGCAAGATACTGTCCTCCTTCACTACGGTAATGAGGAGAAACTGCACGGGGAGGAGCTCAGCAGGGCATCCTAACTTAGAGGTGGCATCTGACCCCTAACAGAGAATACCTTCTTACTGTTGGCTACAAAGGGATCCATGGAGAGTAATCTCCTGCCTCTGTCTCAAATGAAGCCATGCAAAATATCCGTCCCAGCCTAAATATAAATAAAACAATAGCAATCCCCTCACCAAAAGAGGTGTTGTCAGCGTGGATGTACTCTTTGAATAGTTGTCCTTATTGCAGTAATAGGGGGCACATCCAGAATTAAAATAGATGAAATATGACAGATGGTTGTCTGAATTTTTCTCTAACCATAAAATTTAACCCCAATAAATAATATAGCATTATACTGGCCCTATTACTGTCTATCAGCAAGTTTCGAAGCCATGCAGAGCTCTGATCTCGTCCAAAAACTATTGCTGCTGTATAAGACAATGTTACTCCTTTGTTTCCTCTAGGGGCTCAAGGTGCAGACTGGGTCCAAAAGATGGGCCAGCCCTACTTTGGCCCAACACATTATCTAGCTGTGCCATGAGGTCTGCTCCAGGGCTGTGTGGCTGTCAGAGCTGTGCTGGCTGGCACTTATCTGTGACTCAGGTGCCTGCAGGCAACTTGCTTCCAGAGCAGCAAGAGTATTTTGATTGATGGCAAAGGGGCTTGCTGCTGCTGCCACTGTTCTGTCTGATAGTCACAGCCTTTGTCCTGAGTGTGCCACAGCCTGTGCACAGCTGACCTGTGTTACTGGAGTACTCAGAGGTCTCCTGTTCTGCAGAAGGGCAGCAGTTTGAAAACGTTCTCTGGGCTTTTCCATTATTTTCCTTTTTTTTTTTTTTTAGCTACAAACAGACAAACACTAAATATTTGGAGTGCAGATTGCATGGCTCAAGGACTAAAGATGATTAAAAGCAGGAGCCCTACAGAGACATCCAGAAATTATTGTTTTTAACAAGACAGGAACTTTGTCTGAAAACAGGATGACCTGCTGCAAAAGACGCCGACAAATCCCCGTAGAGCTTTCGAAAAAACAAGCAGGCGCCTGAGTGTGCTTTTAAAAAAAAATCCTGCCTAGTAATAAAAAGGGATGTGAGGGTAAACAGGAAAAGAGCACTCCACACTGCGAGCAGCCCAGAGGAGGAGAGGCTGGGAAGAGCGCTGATCTGAAAACCTGATATGGAAACTAAAGGGAAAGATTTCTTAACATTCCCCAGGACAAACTCCCTGTAAAAACACAGCCTCAATGCAGCTTTGAGTGGCAGCTGCCCACCAGTTCTTATATGCCTTTGTTCTGATACTATGGAGGGTGTGGGAGGGTAGCACAAGCCCTGCAGGCTTTGTTGGCTGGATTCCATGACTGTAAAGAAGTGTCAGGTCTGACTCGCTTGAAATACAGGCTTAAGAGACAGTTCTACTGCACAACTGTATTTTCTGACAATGAAGTTACCACAGCTTTGCACACCTGTGCAGTTATACTGCAGTTATACTTTTCCAATTTTAGGGTGAATCTCATGATATATGTTATTTTCCACTAAGCCCTAGCTCCTCAAGTTTTGCAGTTTCATGATGGTCTCAGTTTTCATGAATCTGAATCCAATCTTCCTGCCTAAGAAAGAAAAATCTTGAAATCGTAAAGACAGTGGAACATAATGTGTAGAACAAAATCCCTATTACTGATATGTTTTGGATGGTGACTTTTAAAATCAAATACTATTTTGAGGAATTAGAATATTGATATTTTTGAGTTTGATCATGCTATGACTTCTGCTTGTTGACAGAATTTTCAGACTCAATACTAAGCAGGCTTCCCATTGGAACCTGCATACCGTCAGTGAGACACCTGTATCAATAAAGGTGATGGGATAGGCATGCAGCATCAGGCCCAGGTATAATAGAATCATGGAATGGTTTGGGTTTGAATTGACCTTAAAGATGACCTAGTTCCAATACCCCTGCCAAGGGCAGGGATGCCACCCACTAGATCAGGTTGCTCAGGGCCCCATTCAATTGGCCTTGGACATTTCCAGGGATGGGATATACACAACTTCTCTGGGCAACTTGTTCCAGTGCATCACCACCCACTGAGTAAAGAATTTCTTCCTAATATCTAATCTAAATCTCTCCTCCTTTAGTTTAAAACTGTTTCTCCTTGTCCTATCACTATCTGCCCATATAAAAAGTCACTCTCCCTCTTTTTTATAAGCCTCCTATACTGGATGGTCACAATGAATGCCAACAGGTTTCTCCCTGGTGCTGCTTCGAAGTCAAACCCTTCCTCAGAATTGAAATAACACCTTGGTGGCCAGAAGTGGATTCAGGGGGACATAAAATCTGCTGACAGTAAAAGATTTTTCCTCTCAAAGGTAGGACCCACTCCCTACCAAAATGCAGGTGAGTGGTTTGGGCTGGTGTCCATGGTTTGGCTTCATGTTGGGATGGAAGTTGCTCCCCTTTGGGCACCAGAGTGCATGACACAGTCAGTTCAGCTGGAACAGACACGCTCCTGCCCTCGCCAAAAGAGTACAGCTTTTCTGTTTTGATGGGTCCTGTGGAAAGCACTGCAGTTCAGACAAACCACAGAATTTTGTTAATTGAGTGATTAAGGACCCACAAGGATCATCAAGTCCACCTGTGAAGTGAATGGCCCATACAGGGGATTGAACCCATGACCCTGGTGTTGTGAGCATCAAGTTTAACCAACTGAGCTAATTTCAGGACTGCAGCCCTACATGCACTAATGGGAGTTACAGAAAGGCTTTTGGATCACCTACCCTGGATGCAGCCTTAAATCTCTGGTGATGTATGTCAGGTGCCCCAGTGCTCTTTCGTCTCCCTGCAAGTGTTTACCAGCCTGGCCTGGGAGTGCCTCTTGTGCCCCTCTGAAGGAGGCTGCCTTCCAGACAGCCTCCAGCATTTTTCAGTGGTGGGGAGCAAAGAATGAAGACTTGTTTGTGAGCTCTTCTGATAATGGAAAATACACTAGTCTCCACCCTTTTCTGGGTATTGCTTCAAGGCAAAGAACAGCTTCTCCTTGCCCAGAAGGAGGACAAGTGCTGGAAGTGCTTGGTGCAGGGGCTGCCCTGAAGCTGGGCGTGTCGGACTGGGGGCTGCTCTGCAGCCAGTCACAGGGGTGACAGCCACCCCTGCACACTTCTTCATCCCCTGCATCTGATGCCAAACACTTCCTGCTCTGGATCTGTTTGGTTTGAATTTGCCTTCAGTTCAACTGCAGCTTTTAGTTTTGCACCGGGTTTCTCAGGCAGCCCAGTACCTTGGGCAGGGGGTTTTGTCCATTCACCTTTTTATTACATAGTGGACTTGGGTTTTGTTGTTTGATTTAGTATAAATGAAAGGTGATTTGCTACTGTTAATGTATGTGGCTGCCCTCAGATCAAACACTTATCCTGTACCTTTCAGCACTGAGACGGAGTTTCATAGTAGAAACTATTTTTGAGAAATGAAATTAAAGCTAAATAAATATTTTATCTCATCAAGATAGATAGAAATACCAACTGCTTAGTCCAATGGTTACCTAATTAGTTGATACTCACACACATGATCACAGGGACACAGCTATAGCAGCACACTTTGGTTTGTCACTCTAACTTCCAAACTCACAATGAACACAGAATACAAAAACCTACTTGCAGGGTGTAGATAAGAACGTCTGTGGAAGGATTTTCAGAATTTTATTCTTACAAGATGTTTTTGTCCTCCTTGGACAAGCAAAGACATGATATCATTATACTGGTCTAAGAAAAAATAATTCTAAGTAGACATGCCAAGGTGGTGACAACTTGATTTACAAGAGATTGTAAAATAAGTGTGCAAGATACATAATTAGATCATTAGGGAAAAAAATAAATTCATTCCTTCTCCATAAGCAAGAGATACTTTAAGCTCTGCCTTAAAATGAATCCAAATTGGTTGGGATGTCCCAGGTCCCAAATTCAAATCACAAATTGCTGAAGGAGAACAGCAGAAGCAGCATCTAAAATGGCTAAGATGTTTAATTTCTGTTAAAAAATGATGAGTTCAGGGCAGCTGCTTAGATATCTGCATATTTTTTCCATAGCTCTGTCCTAAGTAAGAGGTAGTAGGTTCTGTTTGTCACTTTTTATTTGAACAGTGGATCTTATGAGCCCTTTTTTTTTTTTTTTATTTGCATCTGAGGACATTCTAACTCTTGCGAATGAATGGTTCTTCTCACCCTCTTGGAAGGGAGTCATGGACGACTGATGCCATTAGTGCAGGATAACTTTTAGGCTATTCACTGTTTAATGGGCTATGAAGTAATTGGCTATTTTGGTGCTGCCCAGCAGGGTATTTGGCTTGGTCCAGTATTGCTCTCTCAGTGGCTGCCATGCCTGCACCCCAGAAATGTTTGGAAGCACAGACCTTCTTCACTGAAAAAAAAAAGCCATTCAAACCAGCCATTTTGCAGCAAAAAAGCTCAGTGTTTTGGGTAGTGAAAATAAAGCCTTGACATAATACCACACTTTCCCTCAGGGGACAATGCCATTGGCAAGAGCCTGCCAGGCAGTAGAAGGATCATGCTGGTCATGGAGAGGTGCAGCCCAATGCTGACGTCTGTAGCAGAGGACAGTGGTACTACTACCGTCACCTAAGCTGGCCGTGGGGAGATGGTTTCTGGAAAGAAGACAGCGGGGGAGAGAGCAAATGGGAGGCAGTCTGTGACTTAGGTTTGGAGACAAAGGGGCTATTTGAGCAATAGGACAAGGCTGGCAGGAACAGATCTCTGGACACCATCCAGTCCAAGGCCCCTGTTCAGAGCGGGATCAGCCAGAGCAGGACGCCCAGGGCCAGATTCTGCACCTTTAGCTGTAAGTCTGAAGACGGAAGCCTTGAAGCCAGAAGTTTGGTTTAGCACAGCTTATACCAGACCTGTGCTGAGTAGTTCTGAGCTATGTGGGATTATGCCAGTTGAGGGAGGTGATTGTACTGCTCTGCTCTGCACTGGTGTAGCCTCATCTTGGATATTGTGTGCAGTTTTGGGCACCAGTAAGAAAGATATTAAGCTATTAGAGAGAGTCCAAAGGAGGGCAATGAAGACAGTGAAGGGCTTTGAGGGGAAGCCATATGAAGAGTGGCTGGGGTCACTTGGTCTGTTCAGCCTGCAGGAGACTGAGGGGAGACCTCATTGCAGTCTACAGCTTCCTTGTGAGGGGAAGAGGAGGGGCAAGCACTGATCTCTTCTCTGTGGTGACCAGTGATGGCACGCAAGGGAATGGCCTGAAGTTGTGTCAGGGGAGGTTTAGGCTAGATATTAGAAAGAGGTTCTTTACCCAGAGGGTGGTTGGTCACTGGAACAGGCTCCCCGGGAAAGTGTTCACCAAGCCTGACAGAGTTCAAGAAGTGTTTGGATGATACTCTCAGGCACAGGGTGTTACTCTTGGGGATGGTCCTGTGCAGGGCCAGGAGCTGGACTCAACGATCCTTATGGGTCCCTTCCAGCTCAGCATATTCTGTGATTCTGTGATGCTCTGAAAAGATAATTTTGATGAAGTTCTTTTTCTTTATATTTCAACCAGTCATATATTATCTTCTTGCTTCAGATATTGTTTTGCATTATCCTTGCCATATGGAAGAAAGGAATAGTTCCGTTCTGATCTACTGCCATAAAAATATGAAATGTTGTTTGTGTGATCTTCAGAGTAGATTAAAACTGGGAACTTTCACTTTAGGACAATTTTCAACAGGTTGAAATTCATTTTCTTTTCAATCCAGCAAGCTATAGTAGTATCAAGGTTTCTTACAAATTAGAAATCTCATTAGAAATGGATTTGCAAAATATGTAAATATTTTATTAATCTTTATAAAAAGTGCTTCAAAGTAAGATGTTAATTGATAACTTCATTTTATCATTCTAGATACTTTGATTTATAAAAGTAAAATTTGAGGGTTTTGGCCATTTAGATGCTTAAACTATTCAGTGAGGAAGGACTCTAAGAGCCAGCACAGCTGCTCCCTCTGAAGTCCTCATTGACTTCTGGGAATGGAACATGATAAAAACATAAATGCTTTTAGCAAATCCACCGTTGAAGGATGCTATTCAGCACAAAGACTTAAAAAAGAAATACTGTGAAGATGAGAGCTGTGGGTAAGCATCTCTCCAGTGATATGTATCACCTGTGATATGGTTTAGTGGTGAATACAGTGATGGTGGGTTAATGGTTGGATGATCTTAGAGGTCTTTTCCAACCTAAGTGATTCTATGATTCTATGATCAGTTATACCTGAATTGTGAGGTGTGATGATGGAGGAGCCAGTGCAAGGGTTACTATGATAAGTACATGTTTTCCTAACGTTATAAAATGACATATGGATTTCCTTTGCTTAAGGTTGGCTACTCCGGATAATAGAAATAATATAGGTACAACTGCTCCTAATTCTCACAGAGGGCTTAGGCATCACTGTGTTACCTTCCCAGCATTCTGGTTTCTGAAGAGATGGCACTTCAGTGGCTTGAAGAAGAGCTGACCTGGACATAGGATTCATACTCCAGTGGAGCTACACTGGAGACATTCTGGGTCTCTCTCTTCTGTCTCAGGAGGTGGTGTACAAGTGTCCCAGCCAGCTCTCTGTAGGGCTGATGGGTTCGGGCTTAGCCCTGTAGAGAAACACAGTTATTCTACTTTTTGCCTCATCTGACTCTGGAAGCAGAGGTGCTTCCCACAAGCATGGCGTGGTGCTTCCCACAAGCCAGGAATCCCGGCTGGTTTGAGGCATCATCCCAATGGCACTGTTTGTCCCTCAGATAGCTCAGCAGCCTGGACACTGGGATAGAAACAGATTTGAGACCAGCTGTCGTCACTACAACTCTGTGAGGATTAGACAAGTTTGTTATTCTTACAGGAGCACTTACAATCTGGGGGAGATGGGACTTTGCATCACTGTGTTTACATGCCGTGGCCTGTACCGTACCTGCGCAGTCCCACATGGGGATGTCTTCTTGCCCCTTCCCATCTTCATTTCTTAATCAGACACAAGCAATGCAATGCTGAAAGGTGCAAGGCAAAATGTGAAATGATTTATTATAGTATATTATACCAGTGCTTAAATACAATGCAGCAGCTCCCCCCCTACAAACAGCATAGAACTGTAGTCCCACGTATTTTGGATAGGAGTTTACTGTAGCACAGAAAGAGTTCCTGAGGCATTTGACATACAAAGTGCACGTTATGGTCTTTCCTGGTATGAAATTCAGAACATTTTCAAAGTTTCTTGGCAGTGCAGGTGACAAGTTACTATTGACTAGATGAAGTGATGCCACAAGTGGGAAGGGATATATGAGGAGACAACGACAGGTCTTGGGGCATGGACGGATGCATCTCCACTGCAGTGCAGGGACAGATGTATCTTGTTTAGTCCAAAATTGCATGTAATTCTTTGTTGTCCAGAGTCACAACTGAGTGAAATAAAGATGAACTGATTACTAACACTGAATCTCCAGTCCTTTTCTCATAGTCTGAATCTGTATATCATAGCTCCAGGTTAAATCATATGTGTTAGGAATGAACATAAATTAGGTATAGAGCTTAGAAGTGCAGATGACTGGAGAGCCATATGTTCATGCGATTAAAACTGTATTTTTTCTCCCAAATGCAAGGGGACTTTTTAAAGAGGAGGATTTTCCCTGGAGGAAAGACCATTTCTGATGGTTTTTTCCATTGTTTTTCAGCCAGCCAAGTAAGCCAAGCTACTTGGAAAAAACAGAAACAGGGCAATATCACCTGAGTGTTGCAAAAGCAGTTGGGGAAGGAGAGGAAGATAATCAGGAATCAGTTGCTGGGGCTTTTTGGCAGGGCTACTGAGCTAACTCTTGAAGAAAACCAAGCAATGTCCAATGTTGAGAGCTGCTACAGGAAGGGAAGGAGGAGACGGGGTGAATTCTCTTTCCCGAAAATGATCCTGTGGTAAAAGAGGACCAATAACTATGAGGAAAAAAGGTATATAAGGGACAAGTGGAGAAAATGCTTAGTAAGGGACACAGAGTGCCAGGCCTTCTTATGGTCCACTGATTCCCTTGCCAAGGAGCTGCGTCCTGCTGCTGACAGATAATCCTGGACAAGGAACAGCCAGCCTCAGAAGGCATTTCAAGAGCAGGATGTATACAATGCCAGTACTTCATCTCCAGGACTTGGTGGAGGAAAGGAAGCAAAGATAGTGTCCTGATGGGTAATAGCAGGCATAGATGTGATGTTCTTTCATTATGCTTTTTTATAGTGTGGCAGCTGGGCTGAACATGTTCATTTGTATTGCATTGCACTGCACGGTGTATCAGTGCTCAGTGAACACAGGCAGGTATCTGAAAACAAGGTATTAATAAAGCCTGCAAATCAGGAGCAGAGTGACCTAAATGTGATCACAAGTAGGCTTTAATATTGCATTGCAGGACAGTAATTCCTGCAGTAAAGCAAATAAAGAGTCATTTTGAGCATGCGGGTTGCTGGCTTCATGCACTCTGGCAAGGACCTTCACACTGATGTTTATAAACCATCCTGAAGAGTGTCTGTGAATAGCACGGGGATTCAGCAAGGGCTGCCTAGTTCTCCAACGCACTGCAGTTGAATTTAGGGAGTGAGGCACCTGAATTGGGCTTGGGCCACCCAACAGCAGTCAAAATCCCGTCAGTCGTGCCAGGCTACACACCTGTGCAGATCTGTGTAGTCCTGCACTGGGGCTACCACAGCCTGGTCAGCCTTTACTGGTGGGACTTTTTGCAGAGAGCAGAAAAATACCAAGCTGGACAAGCAGGGCAAGCAAGGAGGAGAGACTGAAGACTATTCTGTAAAGAACCCAAACTATAGCAAAGTGCCTGGAAATGTACTTCGTGAGAACAAACTGTTTCACATGAAATGCTGTGCTATGATAGGGAGTTGAAGAAAAAATTATTGGTGACTTTGCAGATGAATGACCAAAGCATCAACATGAGAAAATGAACTCTTGATATGCCATAAAGGCATTTGTTAAGCTTTGAAGTGCTGAGCAACAGAAATGCAAAATCTCTTTCAGTTTGGTGACAAGAGGTATCTGAGAAGTAGGGGTACTCATCTAAATTAAAAATAAACTTTTGCTAGACTGGTTGTTCCTGGTAGGTTACACCTGCTTCCCACCTCGTGCCTTGCTGCCACTCTGTCTGGAGCAACATGCTCTTAACAATAGCTGGTGGCTGGAAGGTACGGCGTGTGCTGCGCTGCTCATTTCCCCTTCCTTCCAGCCTGATTGTTATTGCAGCAGTCAGGAGTAAGAAGGGCTCTTTAACACCATTAAGCTGTGAGAAACTGACAGTGAGGGTCTGCCTTCACGCACTATGAAGTTGAAGAAAGATATTAAAAGAGAGAAGATGCTTTCCTGTAAGTACTCTGTACTGTATAGTGTATGTATATACACAAACACTCACGTGCACATGCATCCCGGAGGAGGTGTGTGTCTCTGAGGGGAAATCCTGCCTGCACCAAAGTCAGTGAACAAACTCCCTTTGGCAGAGCAGAGCTTCAGCAACTCTCTGTGCCTGTTGGGACCTTGTGCAAGCACTCAGGCACACTGTGAGCACATTTACTCATTGTAGTACTGGGGAGGGCAGCCTGGGCCATGCTGGCAGAGCACTGAAATACAGCTGGGGCGTGAGGGCTTGTCCCCAAGCCAAGCTTCATGCTGCATCGCTGTGCTGTCACGGCTTTATGCCTCACATTTGCGCTGGAGCAGCTTTGCCTGCCTGCAACTCACGAGAGCATTGCCAGGGAGTGACCTTGCCCACCTCAAGGGACTGGCAGGGGTCTTTGGTTGCTTGTTTGGTTTTGGCTTGGGGACTTTTTCTTTGGGTTCTTTTTTTTCCCCTTTGTTGTTTGTCTTTTTAACATTTGTTTGGATTAATCTAAAAGTTGGTGAACTGCCCTCATTTAGTCTGCTCCCAAAATAGGTAGAATAGCGTTTGAGGGTCAATCAGAAGAGCCAACTGGCCCTTGAATAACCCCGATACTACATTCACTGATTTCATCTAGTTTATTTTATCCTTGGCTCTGCCTTTGGTGAGGCAGAAATTCAAGAAACGTACTTCTACAATTGACTTTAGTGGTTACTGTCTTGAAAACTACTAATTTAAGGTTGATTATAATTTTATTCCAGTTAATTTTTTTCAGCTTTTGAATTTTTGCAGCTCTAAGCAATCATATCAGCTCTAAATGATCATTTAGATGGAAATTTAAGATCCTAGAATAATGAACATAAATCTTAGTTTCCTTAGGTACCATTTGGAGATGCATTAAAAGTAATTTAGGGGCCCAAGGTTTAAAGACCTGCTCTAGTATGTTTACCTGTAATGTGCCAAAACTTAAGTGGCTATTTTCATCTCAATCCCTGCAGGCCATGGACTAGCCACCTGATTTTATTAACAGAAAATGACCATAGTATTTATGGATTCCTCCTGTTCATAAAAATAATTTTGTAATAGATGGATTCTCATTTTTTTTCTGTCCTTCTCTGGCACCACAAGTATCACAAACCAGCATCATCACATGTGACAGGCACTTACTTGCCACCTTCATCCTGACTGCACACTGCCCAGCTCTGTGGAGCACAGAATTAGGTGACTCCCAAAATCAGAACTGTGATTCCTGCAGGAAAGAACTATGTATATATCTGGGATCAGATCTGGGGCATTGTGCCAAGTTCTTTTGAGAGTCTGGCCTAAACTGTAGTTATCATGATTGATGGCTGCCCACTTCTGAAAATCTGCAATGTTACGGGTGCCGAACATTCGGAAAATCTAGAGTTAAAGGCCAGCCAGTCAGTGGAACGCTGTCTCAGTTTAAGGGTGACATGAAGGACAGCAGAACAAGGGCCAGAGCTGCTTGTAAAGGAAAGAAGAAATGTGTTCAGAGTAACAGACAGTGTTTGTTCAAATTCCAAATGCCTGTCAAAACCAAACCAAAGCAGGAGTATTACTAAAAAATGTCAAGCACACCTAATTCTGTGTAACGAGTATAAAGTGCTAAATCACTTCCAGAACAAACAGTCTGAATTACCTTTAGGATTAGCATGTCCTGGGTTCCTGTGGAAGAGCTCTGAACCAAGAACCTTCCAGTTACTCTGGGCAAATGCACCCTCACTTCCATGGAGACCTGTGGTGCCTCGGCCATGACCTGAATTTCACTGAAAAAGCTGGTAATATTGCAAGCTGATGAAGAAAAAAAAACCTGCTGAACTGCTCTGGAGTTCTGAGTGGGTGAAATTCATTACAATTTAATTAATTTTTTTTTCCATTCATTTTCAAGATGTGTAGGAACTACTTTCAGAATTTCATTTGATTATAAATTATTTGATATGATTATCACCCATAATTTTTTATTAATATCATTGAATCATAGAATCATAGAATCAACTGGTTTGAAAAGACCTCTGAGATCATCAAGTCCAATCCTTGATCCAACACCACTGTGGTTACTAGACCATGGCACTAAATGCCACATCCAGTCTCATCTTAAAAACCTCCAGGGATGGAGAATCCACCACTTCCCTGGGCAGCCCATTCCAATGTTTGATTACCCTCTCTGTAAAGAATTTCTTCCTAATATCCAACCTAAACCTCCCCTGGCACAGCTAAAGACTGTGCCGTTGTGTCCTACTGCTGGTTGCCTGGGAGAAGAGACCAACGCCCACCTGGCTACAACCTCCTTTCAGGGAGTTGTAGAGAGTGAGGAGGTCTCCCCTGAGCCTCCTCTTCTCCAGGCTGAACAACCCCAGCTCTCTCAGCCTCTCCTCATAGAACTTGTGTTCAAGTCCCTTCACCAGCCTTGTTGCTCTTCTCTGGACCTGCTCCAGCACCTCAATGTCCTTCCCGAACTGAGGGGTTCAGAACTGGACACAGTACTCCAGGTGTGGCCTCACCAGCGCTGAGTACAGGGAAAGAATCACTTCCCTGGTCCTGCTGGCCACACTGTTCCTGACCCAAGCCAGGATGCCATTGGCCTTCTTGGCCACCTGGGCACACTGCTGGCTCATGTTCAGCTTCCTGTCAATCCAAACTCCCAGATCATTTTCTACCTGGCCACTCTCCAGCCACTCTGTCCCCAGCCTGTAGCACTGCATGGGGTTGTTGTGGCCAAAGTGTAGGACCCAGAACTTGGCCTTGTTGAACCTCATCCTGTTGGAATCAGATCATCACTCCAGTCTGTCCAGGTCCCTCTGCAGAGCCCTCCTGCATTCCAGCTGATCGACACTCCCCCCCCCAACTTGGTGTCATCTGCAAATTTGCTGATGGTGGACTCAATCCCCTCATTCAGATCATCAGTAAAGATATTAAACAGGACTGGGCCCAACACTGATCCCTGGGGGACACCACTAGTGATCGGCCACCAGCTGGATGCAGCACCGTTCACCACCACTCTCTGGGCCCGGCCCTCCAGCCAGTTCCTAACCCACCACAGAGTGCCCCTGTCCAAGCCGTGGGCTGCCAGCTTTTTCAGGAGTATGCTGTGGGAGACGGTGTCAAAGGCTTTGCTGAAGTCTGGATAGACCATATGCACAATCTTCCCCTCATTCACCAGGCGGGTCACCTGATCATAAAAGGAGATCAAGTTGGTCAGACAGAACCCCAAAATCTGTTAGCAATACACTGAAAGGACATACATGTGTACACACATGGCCCAACCCTGCACTGTCGGCATAGGTTTCTTTGTTCAGAATCATATTATGCATGTGTTTGTTATTCATGTTTCTGCTTCCCCAGCTTTCCTTTGATATAAATTTAATACAACTTTTTTCATCATTATTTGAAACAGAAACTATGGGACAATAGGAGCATCAAATATAGGATGTATGGAAAAACATTAGGCAGTGTTTTATACTTTTTATGCAAATCTAAGTCATAATAAAAAATATATATTTCTCAGAAGAAAAATAACAGTTTTGACTTTCTTTTCAGGATCTACAGACTTAGAGTTTGGATCAGGCTGCAATGCCATGGAACTGAGCTGGTCAAAGTCTGCTGCAGAGGGTTTGTGTCAGTAGTGCCAGGAGGAGATGCCAACTGTCTACAACTCTGCTAGAGACTTATTTTAAGTAGGCTTTAGCTTTAAAGTCCCCTGCACGGCCTATACTGTGTCATACACAGTTTTGAAAAATCAATGGAAAGACACTTATGTGAAGGTTGGAAAAGATGCTTAATCTTAAGCTTTGCATTCCTCTTTAAATGTTTCTGAGTAACACCTTCACCTGTTATTAGCCTGCACAGTGTATGAATATCAAGCTACTCTGTGCTTAACCTTTAAACAAAATTTCTGTGATTACTGGCCCTGGTTCCCAACATGACTCTGAGAAATGAACAGGGCAGATGGAAGGAGCCTTTCCCAGTGGATGCTACAGAACATTTCTGTAATGATTTAAAGCTATGTTAAACAATAGCTTGTTCACATTCAAATGCAGAGCATCCCAAGATGATGCATGAGGCAGGGGAGAGAACTGAAATTGCTTTTGCGGTGATGCTACGCATAATTAAAGGCTTATGTCTGAATCTTAGAGCTAACAAACTGCTGCACAACAAGGGAAACAGCTCCCTAAGTAGCTTTTTACAAAACACTAAATATACTATCATAACAATAAAACATAACTATCCAGCTGCTGGTGAATTATGTATATGTGGTCCTGTGGACATCACGTCTCCTCTCCCCCATTGAATCCATCCCTTTCTGCTGCTGGAAAATAGCAAAGGTCCTCCAAGGAGCAGCTGAAAAGTTTAATAAAAGTAAGTCAGAGCTCTTAATCTGTTTTTGCAATGTGTCTGCACTTTTTCTGAAAATCATGATTGTTCCTTTGGCAAAGTTCAGGGCAAAGTGAGAGCTTTTAGTGTGGCCCCAAAGAGAGGGGAGAAAAAAGCTGCTTGCTGTTTTCTCTTTGGACGTGGCAAATAAAGGCAAATGTGTGAAGGTATTAGAGGCCCAGTGCAGAGCAGGAAGAGGAAAACAAATGGCACCACACCATATGCCCATAATCCCAATTAAAATGCATTCAAATTCATTTCTCTTCTCCGCAGCTTCCCTTTTCCACACCAGTGAACAAGCATGTTTGACAACAGAGTGTGGGAATTTCTAGTTCACTGAGCAGGTTTCCTTTCTCTTTCCCCCTGCATCTACCTGAGGCTGCTGCTCCAAACCCTCACCATGCATTTTAAAGCAAGCCCTGTCTCCCCTCACCACACAGCCAGGCGTTGCACACCGCGCCAGGGACTCCAAGGGAGCTTCCTAAATGGGAAGCAGCAGACACAGCTTGAGGTAAAGCATTCTCAGTGGTAGTGGTGGGCTTTGCAGGAAATCAAACCTTTTAGGCTCCCTGAGGATGCTGTGCTTAGCTCAGCACCTTTCCCAAGCATGGAGCTTCCTGTGCTTGAGGGGAAGCATCTAGCAGATGAGTGGGACCTTCTGTCTTCAACAGGTGTACAGAAGCAGCCACAGGAGCCAAGGTGATACCTTCTCAGTGCCACTGGCAAGAAGGGGGCAGGGGGAAAATGCTGCAGGATGCTTAAGAGACTGGAAAATACCTTGGAGTCAATGAGGTGATGAACACATGAGAGGAAGGCAGCATGGGCTGTTTATTAGAGGCTGAATAAATAGAGGGAGAGGATGTGGTGCGAGCATCACACTGATTTTAAGAAATTCAAAAGCATGCATTCACCAATATAAAATCAAATAGGAAGAGCAACAAATAAACATGGTCTATGGTTTATAAAACTCTGGTTAGATAGATAGCAGAACCCTTTTCTCAGGTAGAACAGGCAACTTCCTCTGCAGCTTTTCACATTTCCACTTTTCACAGTTTTAATGCAGAAGTAATTGCTTCCCTCTAAAGGTCCTTCCCTGTCCTCCTCATCTTCCTATTGACATAAAAGCTATTGACTGGACCTATAATCACAACATTGCTTTTCACTGTCTCTTGATTTAAACTCTGTTGCTTTCTCTCTTGCAGGGTCTCTCAGGTGTCAATCAAGAATTCAAACCACTTGCTTATAACTTTGCAGTCTCCAGGTTTTGGGTTCTACATCCCCCTCCTTACCAGCCTTTTCAGATCTCCATCCCACTGCTTCCTACACAGAGTACAGCTGCCAGGCTGATGATACAGATGCAGAGATAAAATTCAATTCTCAAGAGCTGCCTCAGTAAAAGGATTTTAACATGCAGTTTCAGATAGTTTCTTTTGTATGCATTTTCTTTATGCTTTTAGGTTCACCACATCAACCTTTGCCTCTTGAACAGGTGAAGCAACCAATAGCAGAAGCAGGGTGTTAACCTCCATGCTACTCGTGCCACAGGGCAAGTGAACAGCTGGACAAAATACCAAGCTCCATAGATGTTTAGTTGAGCTAGAGGCTGCTCTGCAAACTGGTAGGAAACAGGATCTAATGGACCAGGGTCATTTCTTCCTTTTGCCTCAAGCTTGACTTCTCCCAATACTACAAAGCTCCTCAGTCCTTCTCTAAACTTCTCAGCATCTTCTACAGACCCCAGCTACTCTATGCATTTTTCAGATATTCTCTTTTGTCTCCTTACCCCAGGCTCAATCTCCATGCTGAGCTAGTCTCAGTCACACTGTATTCCCATTTGATCTGGCCTGGGTCATTTGCTGTGATAGCTTTCAGTGGGCTGTCTGACTGTCTTCAGAAGAAATGTCGCCTGCACCAGTTAGTTCCCATCAGCTGTTTGTATGCATTCTGATGCCAGAAGGTCTCCAGCAAAGGTCCAAAGGGGGAGGTCATGTATTATCTCATTCTTCAAAAAGGCAGAAAATTTCTAGAAAACTTCATCCTGAAAAGGATATCTAGCATGGAAAATTTCATTCAAATGTTGGGGAATTGTGCGAACAGCCTCTTACAAAAAGAAATGTGGGAAAAGGAGGGTTATTTGTGGCACCTCAAGTCTGTGACTGAAATAACTATAGGACCTCTTGCCCACTCCTAACCAGGAATAAGAGCTCCCAAACGAGCTAAGTAATTCTCTATGTCAAGCCACATTAGTGCTGTATGAACTGTAATATTTGCTTAAAATCCTCTTACAGACAATGTCCTGATTTAAACTGGATCCCATAGGTGTTGCAAACAATGTCATTATTATATAGTTTGTTATCCCATGACAGCTGGTAGAAATGAGCTTTGTAATTCACATGCAACTTCGAAAATGCACCTACACTTCTAACCCTGTCACCCACCATGACTTTTTAATGGCCACTTGGACAGGCTTGGTACTGATGCTTCAGGCAAATTGAAAGAAACATGTGACCATGAGGCAGATTTCTCCTGGCATATGCTGATGGTAATTTTTTGCTGTCTGACTGTGGAGACCATTGTGTCTCTGTCATGTGAAGCAACCATGAGAAAAATCTGTGAGGAGGCACATTTTGAGGTTGCCTCACTATTCAGGGTTTGGCAGGCCCATTGTTTGCACAGCATTAACACCAAATTGATGCTTTTGGGAAACTCCACCTATGAGTGATCCAGAAAACTTCCTGATATGCCCAACAAGACTTCAGCCAAGTGCACTAATCGTAGTTTGCAAAATAATTTTTCAGAGGAAAATGATGGGAGAGAAGAGAGGGTGAAAACAGAGCGGAAGAGAGAAGCGAAGAACTGATGGGCTACAGTGGGACGGACAATACAGGCAGGACAAAGTATTAGTGCAGAAGGAGGCAGAGATTGTGGGTACATTTGTGAAGACTCAACAACCTAATTATTAGAGGCTGTACTTCAGCTGAATGGGGTTCATGTTTGTCCTCTCCCTACCTCTCTGCCTGCATTCAGCTTCTGCTGGCATTGTCTCTTCCTCTCACACCTCTAAGAATTAAAGCCTCTTCTCCTTGGAGGTTTCAGGGTCTGGCAGGACTTACAACATTGCCAAGAAAATTACACTGGGGCAAATCACTTTCCCAATTCTTTCTATAGCTCTGGGTTATACTGTGACAGGCAATACAGGCTGATCTTGTTGGCTGTGCTAGCCTCTTGAGCAATCATTTTCAGATGTAACAGGTCCCTGACTGAGAAAATACTAATACTGAGAGGTCTGGAAAAAATGACATACTCTAATGCTTAAAGAGAGTATAAAATCATGCTTACAGCTGGATTATGTTGTTTGGTAACATCAAGACCAAATCAACTCCACAGTTTAAATCATCAGATCGTCTTGATGTTAGCCAAATGCTTCTTCTCAGTCAGATATTTTCAAAGCCAGGTTAACCCAAGTGCACAGACACAATTAACATACTGATGCTCATGGGCTGAAGTTAAAAAAAAAACACGTATAGAAGGTTGTTAGAGGTTAAGAGTTTGGAGTACAAAGGCAGATAAAGATGACTGCTTACAGCGTGAGCCCTGAGGAGAAGGAGAAACTATCTGTCTTCCTCAGCTTGCTTCACTTACTGAGCCCCCAGGATCCTGACACACGCCTGCACAAGGCCCAGCCCTCAGATAACCCCACATTAAAGAGAAGAAATGAAACAATCAGCATCCCCCAGGTGATTCAGACTGAAGTGCAGAGAAACATCTCTGGTTCCAAGGGAAAATGGAGCAGATAAACCAGGGAGCAGCAGCCAAAGCACCAGCAGCCAGCCACCAAGGTGGCTTTCTGGAACATATCTCTGTGTCTAGGATCCCAAGAAACCACCTCACTTCCACAATTCTAGCAGCCATGAGAGACCAGAAGACAGCAGAGAGGTTGATGCAGCCTCTGTCCCAGAAATTGGCCTGGGAGAATTGAGTGAAGGAGACAATGTTGAAGGGCACTGCTAGTACTGAGAAACTGCAATGCAACTAGGCATTTTAGAAAACAGAGGAGACAATACTGGCCCCAGGAGGTCTCCTGAAAATGCTCAGAAATGAAGCTCAACATGGTATGAAAAATATTTCACTTCCAGAGCAGTTTAACTGGAGCAGCTCCTTTGGAAGGGAGGAAGGCTGCTCTGGGTCTTCCACATAACAAAACATGAGGCTGAGCTACGCAAGATCCTTACTATCAAAATACTTAACTCAGAACAATCAGAAAAAGCCAAGCAGAGCTTGGCTTTATGTTAAGACCTTTATTTATGTTAAGACCTTTTCCCTCTAATCTAAAAAAAAAAAATCAAAAAAGAAGTCAGGAAGAATCACAGGTTAAGTCCAAAGCCATCCCGGAGCCATGGAGCCTGGAGAGTTGCCAGGCAAGCTGGCAGGAAGTCAGGCAGGCTTGTGATGGAAACTTGCCCTGTGTTTCATCGGAAGTTCATTCAAACAGAGATGCTTCTGCGAAACGTTTTGCTTATGACAAATCGGCATTCTCTGACAAAAACCTGTGCTGTTGGAACCCTCCAAGCCAGTGTTCCTTACGGTATAATCATTCCTTACGTAATAATAACCAAAAAAACCCCACACCAACCAACCAAAAAATCCAAAAAAAGCCAAACAAACTCCCCCCCTGCCAAAAACAAGACAAAAAAATCCCTGGCTATGTCACTGCTAATAATAATGGGCTACATTATATAGAGTTTTGTAAGTTACTCCTTAAAGGAGCAAATCTTAAAGTAATGGTGAGATTTTGGGCGAAGACAGAGCAATTTTATTGTATCCATCATCTCTTCATTCTGGATAGCATTTTTCAGATATTACAGGCTGTTAGTTTTGAATTCCTCCTTGTTCCTACTGAATCCATTAAACAGAAAAATATGGATAATTTCTCTGCAGTACTCAGCTTACATAACAAGGGCATAACTCTCTTACTTTGAAATTACTAAGTTAAGCATTTAGAGAAAGAGAAATGTAGAAAACATATACACAACTCGGAATACTTGAATAGCTGAGAGCATTTTACTTTATAAAATGAAAAAAAAGACAACATGAGGGATATTTCTTCTCTTATGGGTTTGAATGATACTGAAAACCTCTTTTGTTCTAGTATCTCTTCCAAAGGAGTACCCAAAAGGCTGTAGGATAAGGTCTGCATACAAACTGGGGACCTAGTCCTGCATACTCCTCATTTATCTGAGCACCAGAGCCAGACATGGGAGGCTCTGATTCAGATAGCTGTGAAATAAATTGCAAAGTACCCATTTAAATTAACTAGAAGTTTATAATGGCTGTATTTGTTTTTCATGTACCTTTGAAAGAAAACAGACATCAGCTGCTATTCAAATTTTCTTTCTTTGCCCCCGAGTTATGTGAACACAGAGCATAAGATTAAGACATTTCCAGCATGTAAATTCAATCATGTGAGAAGTCCCACTGATTTCAGCCAGTGGCTTCCTATTGAGTCAGCAAAGTACTTATGCCTGCGTGTGGTTTTAAGATGACTACTCTCCCTGACTGTGCCCGCACTGGCAGGTAGGTACATCAGGCAGGATGTCCTGTGGCCCTGGCCCCCAGCATACGCCCTGGCTACGTCCGGGCTCTGTTATGGGACAAGACTGGTGTGATCACGAGTTCCCACATGCTATGCTTTCATTCCTGTACCCAGAGCCAGTAAGAAGTGCAGTGTACTTTGTGACAGACTGCAGCCGGGCCGATTGAGGGGATGACTGGGGGGGGGTATCGATGGTGCTGCATGGCCAAAAGCCCAGCTTCATGCCTAGTGTTACCCACATGCTGAAACTCTTTGGTAACTTGGAGTGGTACTGTATCAGCCTGGCTTGAATGAGACTTTCACAACTTCTCTAATGAACCTCTCAGTCTTTCAATAATGCAGCTATTTGTAGGCTAGGTCTATACTGAATAGATTGCAGAAGCTGCACAAAAGCTCGCAGTGTTTCAGCAATGAAGCTGTAGAGAGACATCACAGCAGACCAAAACTACTTAGTATGGTTACACACAATCAATTATAATCTGCTATGTTTTGCATGATTAGATTCCCTGCTTAACTGAAAAGTTAATCACATCTTATTACATTTACAAAATTTTCTTAGAAGTGAAAGCTGTTTTTGTGAAGTACATGAATTTTCAAGTCTTACTAAGGGCTAAGCCCTGTTCTTGCTCACAACCTCAAATTCTACGTGTAGCATCACTGAGGTTTAACAGAATACCCTCAGTAATCAGTACAGAACTTGGACATAGAAACCATCATTAATCACCTAATCTTTCTTTTTTAAATTGCTCTTTTTAGGCTTTAGCAAACATTTTGGGTCTTGTGGTCCCAGCATGTATCATAGGGCAAAAATATTAATTAAAGGATGATTAAAAAAATGTTTGACAAGTGTACTCATGTTCTTTTTAGCATCCAAGTCCATTGCATCTTAAATTTTTCTATTTGAGATGTGCAAGATGCAGGTAGCACAAAGCAGCAGGACCCTTTGCATATGGCTCACCTGAATCTTTCTTAGAAGAAATCAGAGAAAAGATTTTACTGCTTTGACCTTCCCAGACTTCTGTTTCTCTGACACTTGTTCATGAAGTCCCAATAAACAGTAGACTTACACAAATATGCTTTGCTTATGAATGTTATGAATCTTTTTCTGAATCTTCTGAGAGAATTGACATTTGATACAGGTGTTGGAATAAACACTGTAAGCCTTTGGTTTCCACCACTGTGGCCAGAAGAGGGTTCAGCGACACCCTTTAGCACAGAGACTCCCAGCTCTTGCTACTTTCTCTGGGTCCTAAGGTTTTATCTCTCTCAAAGGAGGAGGAATTTCCTCTGTGAATTAGGAGGAAGAAAAAAAACTCAAGACAGAGATACTACTTCATTACAGTAAAAAGCACAAATGGATGAAAAAGATAACCAAGAGTGGTCTTCTCTTCTGGCAACTGCTTCCTCTTCAGCAGCCCTGAAGAAAAGCTGTCCCTCTGTTTTAGCCATGTCTGTAAGGGCACAGGTCATAAAGGGACTTACAAACCTACTACTTGGAGCTGCAGAATTCTATATTTAGATGGCATTGAGACTCTCAGTATTTCTCCTCAGTCCACTCCTGCTTCTGCAAGTGCACTGAGCACTCTGATGCTCAGGTCTTTGCTACAGGCATGGGAAAATCATATGACCCCAGGCACCAGCAGTCTTGGTACCCCCACTAATGCCAATGCTCCCAGAGGATTCTTGAACAGGGGATTCCTGCACTGGGGTAGATCATTGCTGCATCCTAAAGAGAGGAATTTTACATTCAGCCCTCCTCAGGTGAGTGACTTTCGAAGGACAAGGTTAGGCTAGGCACATGGATCCACACCAAAGTTCCTATTGCAGTGGACTTGTACGAGTAGCCTAGAAATTCCCAGGGATTCTTGAATAAAACCATTAAACTATCAAACAGCAGCTCTTCTGACCCTGACATACCCACATGGGTTTTTTCCACCTGTCTCATTAATTTTTGTTTCTGAACAGAGAGAAAATGAAGCGAGGCAAAGCAAAGACCTTAGCTGGATTGTGTAGCTTTATGGCAGAAAATGTGTTAGTGAAAAAGACAGTTTTTCTGCTTTAAGTTGTGTTTACAAATACACTGGTGGTACCTTGTCTAGCACTGCTGACTGTCTTAAAAGGAAATAATTTGGAAGGGATAACACATTTTGTCTAATATAAGGTTCCTCGGTGCTCATTAGTAAAATTCGACAACACCAATAAACAATCAAAGATCTTACTATCATATTATTAAGATGTTTAACTATAGGTACAGTATTAAGTTATAAATATGCTCTGTAACAGATAATAAGTGCAGCTTGTCACTCACTGATTAGTTTAGAAACTCTTTTTTTTCTGCAAGATTTAAAATTTTTGGTGAAATCGGTGAGGAGTGTACTCAGCACATTCTGCTAGCTGAGTCAATTGAAATTGCACCTGTTCTTGGATGCAACCCATATACATTGTAAAGGAAAGGACTTGTATGCACTTTTTCCAATTAACATCTGCCTTTTGGCAAGTCATTAACCTATTTTCTCACAAAGAAACAGCTTCAATTGTATTATCCACCCCAAGCGTGCAAAAGTCCCTGAGGGGGTACTCTGACAAAAACACTCTGTTCCTGGATCCAATGTGAACATACATATTCATTAATTGTTTGGGGCAATCAGTATAGAATTTCTGATTCTTACAAGTCTTACAAGGTAAACAGGTTACATAAAGCTATGTCCCAGGAAATAGTCATGTCCCAGCTGCGTATTCAACAGAAAAATCAAGTGATCATATGCTATGAAATGGCAATGAAAATAATTCAGCAACACTGTAATAAGACTTCTAGAAAGAAAAAAGAACATTGTTTACCCTAAAAATATGACTGCATATTTATTTATTTAAATAAATATAAATAAAGATGGGAAGTGGTATGTTTCAAATTCCTCATGCTACACAGATCTGCTCAGGACATAAAAAAATGGCAGTGAGAACCTATTCTACCACAATTTTTCCTCCCTGAAATTAATTTAATCAAAATTCAAAACTACAGGTTAAGTTTCTCACCATAAAGGTGATAATGAAACAATGAGCTATTATATTACACCTGTAAAAGCAAGAAACAACAATCCCCCAAAGACAAGGGAGTTGTTCAGATACATTCACGTCCAGGAACTGGTTTTCCAAAACCCTAAGTTTATAAAAAATATGTCAACAATAGTAAAAAGTGAATACTGAATAGTGAAGATTTGTGGAGAATGTAGTGGTGTGTTTAAAAAAAAAAAAGTCAATTAAGAAATTAAACAACCTCCAAAAAAAATAATAATAAAGAAAACCCAGAATACAGTTTGAGTTGTCAGGTTGGTCCATAAAGCACAATGGATTATTGGCATAACTGATGTCTCTGTCTGATTTTCCCGTTATTTGAGAAATTATATTCAGATCAAAAGAAAAAGTGAAATGCCTTAAGGTATAGCATTGTAACATTTTGCCATTTGGTGTTCACCCCCACAGTTATACTTAGGAACCTCTAAATGTGCTTACAAAGGAAATACCTATTGCCATCCAAAATGAAAAACTGAGAAAAATACCTTTATTGCCTCAACATCATAATTTATGCAATAGCCAAGAAAAAATTCCATTAAACTCCACTAAATTTTGATGGGAATTACAAATAAAATTTAAGACACCGTAATAACTGGCGTAATTTCTTTCAATTTGGAAGAGCATTTTTGGTTCAAAATGTCTGCAGAAGTGCATTGCAAAGAGTTGCTGAGTTACTGCACAGTGCTTTGACACTAAAGGAATTTGAAGTTGGGTTCCTCCAGAGACAGTCTCCCAGCAAGGATGGCAGGAGAGGTTATTCTTGCTGCCACCTTCTCTCTCTCACCACACAAACCTTGGGGATCATTCACACACGGGTGGTTATTCTTTTTAATAAGTAATTGAGCCATTTCTGCAGTAGCTGGCCTGAATGCTAGAAGCAGTCTTTCTCCAAGTGTGGCCTATTTACATTTACTATCAGAGGCATAATTTAAGTTTCAAGAAAGCTGTACTACATCAGGTACATGGTTCAGCTTGTTTAGAATACACATGGGTTCTCAGTACTTCACTGCAGACATAGATACAATACAGTGTATTGTATCTATACAATATACATATATAATTTTCATAATTTATAGACCCATGAAATTATTTTTCCCCATGAGGCAAAAGAACAACCAAGGCTAAATAGCAGTCATTTTCTTCTGGTTTTATAATTCAAATTAGTCAATAGATTAGAATGATATAGTCAAGTCACCAGTTATTTGACAGAGTACAAACCCCAGAGTAAGTGCTTCTGAGAGTTCAACCAGCCTCTTCAGGTGCTTTTAAAGGAAGCTTTTCTATTCTGTAACTTTATTTGAAATTATATGGATCAAGAGAACAAGGTAACTAGCCCACATCAGTGTTTCTTTAAAAGAAACGTCATGTTTGCTGTTTGTGGCTGTATTTTAGGAGAGCCATCATAGCTTGAGGAAAATATATCTGTCCTGTTCTCAACCAACCATGACTAGTTATACACAAATCACAAGTGTCATGCACGTTGAGTTCCAAAATCAACAGATTGTCCGATAGAATGACAAGAATATGTCTTAATTTCAAACTGTTATGTTAGTTCACCAGATTCACAAACAGCAGAGGAATAAACTGGATTAAGTAGTGAATGCTCCCGAGAACATTCAGGTACCGAATGCTCCAGAGAACATTCCAGGTACTGAAAAGGAAGAAAGAACAGTGATAGGAGCTAAGGCAGAAAAGAAAATTTCAGCAGAGATTTTATTAAAAAATACAGAAGTAAAACAAATATCCAAATCTGGTTGATAAATAATCCTGAAAAACCTTAAAAAAAACCTCTACAGATTTAAAACATATACATAGTCCACTAAGAAAGAAAAAGAAACAAGCAAAAGAATTTAATAGCTACATGGTTTTGTGTCTTCTAATGGAGACAAGAACAGGAAAAGACTACGAGAGTATTTGCAAATGCAAAATGCAAAGTACATTTGATCTAAAAGACAGCATTTACATAACTGTGTGTTATACAGTATTATAAACAATTGCATAATCAAAAGTCAGGCTGAAATATATAAGATCACTCTTTCCCAAATAATCTGTGGCTAGAATGCTGCATAAAAATAATTGCACCCAAAATTTTTATAAGAAACTGCTTGTTTGCCATAAACAGTAGTACTTATGACTGAGCTGAAAATACGTAGCACCTGTTGGTAAAATTCAGAGTTTACCAAGAAAGTGAGGTGATGTCCGGCTATCTGAAGGTGGTTACTAAGAAAAAAAATGAAAAGTTATACAAGAAAAATTGACTGCACATTTCTGTGGTGTGAACTGCAATAGTATTTGCACAGGGAGCTTCTGTACCTAAGCTGAACTCCATTGATGTTAATGAGGTTCAGCCTGGGAAATGAGCTTTATCTATAAACAGTCAGTTGCAGAATTGGATTAAAATATTCCCCCCATTTAAACTGTCCCATTTTTCAACGTACATGTGAAGGTGCAGAAATTGGATGACTACCTAGTTTTGACTACGGATTTACAACACGTGTTCTGCAGTTGCCATTTAAAAAAATAATACATAGACATAAGAAAATTAGATGTTTTCCATTAAAAAATAAACCTAGAATCATCTAAGATTTGCATTTTTATTAGAAATAAAACCCAAATCAACATACACTGAGAAGTCTTTCCTGACTTATATCTGCGTTCATAATGCATTACCTGATGGGGGACACTCATAGCATGCAAATCTTGAGCATATGTGGACTTTCTTGTAGGGCAAGAATCTATTGTGGTTATGACCTAGATTTTTTATGATTTTGTGTATGATTCAAATAGATTCTTCAGAAGTATGAAGTTGATTTTGATTTTTCTAAATACGAAAAATTACTTTTGATGGGAATGAGATAAGCAGAATGCATCAGTTTTGCAGCTGAATTCACACAGATGCTTCAGAGTTTAAGTGACTGAATTTTCATATTTGTGACTAGAAGTTTTCATACTACCTCTTCTTGCAATCATTACTAAAATGNGTTTAGAAGATACAGAATAACTCACTATTTTTTTGTGAAATACTTGAGAGTATGTAACAGGACAAAGAAAACCTCTGGCATTTTTTGAGTTAGGTCTTATTTAATTTAGGTGTTCAAGTAATGTTGCCTTAGCACAAAGAACATTATTTTTACAATCCTCGCCCAAGTTTAAAAACCTGCATAGTGGACTTCCATAACAACTGCTATTCATCTAGAAATATCTAGTTAGTGGCTTAGTTATATTCAAAGATCTTGTTAGGTTGAAATAAGAGTCCTGTAACAGTCAATGGAAATGATTTTAGAAAATATTACATTTTGATTGTGCTACACTTCATTAAATATATAAGCAGAATATCTGCTTGCCACGACTGTTTAAAATTTTCTTTTTTTAATTTCTTCAGTTTTTATTACATTGATTTGATGTTTTTGCTTATAGGAAAATCCAATGCAGAAACATATTCACCAATATAGTTAATTTTCAGCTTTTATTTGTCCTGTCTTCCCTGAAGTAATACTTGCTGATCTTCTAAGCATTCTTTCAATTTATCTTCAGCTGAAGTCAGACGGTGTTCCAAGACTGAAACTGTCTGCATGAAGAGGACAGTAATTTCAACTGGTTTTCTATTACTCACACAGTATTATAAAAGTGTGCAACATAATAACATAAGAAAAGTAACTTTAACTCAGTAGGGAAAAAAAAATCATAAAATGGCTTCTCCTTAGCTATTCCACTATTTATAACTGTATTTAAAAATTATGGCTTCGTATCCACGGAGATTGTCTAAAGGTTTCTAATTGTTTTCACAAAATATTTTCTCTGAGAGAGAGAAATACATACATGCATAATATAAATTACTCTGAAATACTATGTAAAAGTTGCATCCATATTTCAGTAGAAAAACAGTCATCACTGATGACCTCAAATGATTTTTTCCAAAAACCTAACAGAAACTTTTAAGGCATCCCCAAAAAAAGGAAGTGAGAAAAAATATACTATTAAAAGGCATTCTCTAAGAGACTATCTTCATCAGAAAAGGTAGTTTTTTGGACGCGGGCTGGCAGTTCCTTTTTAATCCAATTTAGCACACAAATAAATTTCAACTGATGACTTGACTCCATACTTCCAAAAACCTATTTTTTCAATTAACATATGTATTGCAAAAGAACACAGAACAAAAAAAAAACTCTTAGCTGCTCCCTTTTTAGTTGGCTTAATGTTAATATATTACGGACTACAGAGTAGTATCTTAAAACATGGGCTGACTAAATCTGTCATTACTAAAAAGTATTGAGCATTTGCAAACAAGTGACTCAGAGTCACTGAGACTAGTATTTGTGCAGTTTCACTGACACTAGGAATTATTCCACTGCTTAGATTCCTACCTAAGCCAACACCTTGAGCACTACATTTGAAAAGGGATTTAATGGTACATTGGTAATTTACTTTGTTCATCCCCTGCTAGTACATGATTGTTCAGGTTGGAATCCGACAATGTCTGCTAAACAACTGGCTTCTGACAAATCTATGCTAGATTTCACTACTGAAAAATAGTGATTCTGTCCCTCCAGAGTTAAAAGTGCAACAATCTTTATGATTCTGTATCAGGAAGCTTTCACTTTAGCAAACACAATACATGCGATCAATATTTGCTGAAAGGAAAACACCAAAACAGTCACTTGACTATACAACTGTTCAAAATAACCTCACAGCCTTTACTGTTCTGATTTATTAAGATAGTTCCTGGGGCTTTTTGCCCATTGACAGCGTTGTCATTTTCCACTGCAAGTGTTACCCGTTATTGCATACTTACTAGAGTTAACACATCCAGCTGTCCCACAATGTGCTCCAAAGCACTGTCCAGGGAGGGGGAGATGCCTGTTTGCTTGTCTTCATTATGTACAGCTGATCTGCTCTCATTCTCTGATTTCCTTTTTGAATTTCTTGCCAAGACTGAAGCAGGGGGCCGGTGCAGCGCTTCAGTTTTGCCATCACCCTTTAATACAGAAACACCATTTGAAGATTCAGTTGGCTTTATCCTCATTTAAGTAGAATCATCCAATAAGATAGGTAGAAAAGTCTGGGTTTTAATTTAAAAAAAAACAAACATCTATTTACACATATATGCACACACACAAGGGCCTTCAGATTTGCTTTTTGTACGAGGTCCAATTCATAACACTTCAATTTGCTCTGACCTAAGAGAGAATTCCAGCTGTGATGGATGAGGCAATAAGGTTAATTTCAGCAGTCTTTAGGTACATATTTCAGGTACATATGATTGAGGAACTACATGCTATACCACTAGAGTTTGAATTAAAGCTCAAATTAATATAATTGCTGAGGGGTGTCTTCTTCAAAAAGATAGCTCAGGTTGACAAAGGAATTCACTCAGAGCAGTCATATGGATGAAAAATTCATATGTGATTAGAAGATCAAAAGGGTTCCTTCCAACTTCATAGTATGAAACCTTTGTTTAGTATGAATTAACCTCTTACTTCAGCATAAAAGGTAGTTTTTAGTTGTTTATTCAGTGACATTACTTGTTGAGAAACTGATTCCTTCAGAAAATGGGAGAAGGAAACAACAGAAAAGACCTACACAATGTAAAGTTAAGAGAAATAACTTTGATGTATAAACATTACTCCAGGGTGAGAGAGCATGAACTTTCCAATCACTTTGGTTTTGTCTGTGCCTTGAAGTTCTTAACGGCATTTTTGAGTCATAAAAGATTAAATCATCACTAATTCATTAGAAGCTCCCTCACAACAACTTTACTTGATTTATTAATGACTTTCTGAGACTTCTTCGAAAACTTCTTCTACCTTCAGATAATTTTAGTTTATTTTTACACTGAAGTAAATTGAGGTAGTTAATATTTATTTCTAATTATATTACAAATATCCACATTTACAAAAGAAATCTTTTAAATGCTTCTTCCCTCATCACTTTGGGCTTCCCTCAACAGATCCAAACTGCAGCCATCACTTTGACAAGGAGGAAAGCTGTCAATTCAGAAAATAGAGTAAATGCTAAGCTAGTAAAAATCTCACCAAACACTTTTTTCTTACAGTAAAATTGATCAAAAATTCAATGTATTGGACAAATAGGCTGTGAAAGAATGCTTTGTATCTTGGTAAACTGCCACTAACATTGCAAGTCAGAGTAGTAGAAAAGTCTTCTTGTAAAAGTCTTCTTGAGATTCTTCTGTTACATTCTCAAAGACTTATGAGCAGTATGCAACATGAAAATACTTACAGAAGTAAGGCAAAGACCTTGATGTTTGTCAAAACTCAAAGTATCAAACACAGACAAGCAAATAATGAACTGAATTCTAAACTTTCAAAATTTGTAAGAGGGAAATGAAATGAGACCACTTCAAATTTTCAACTTATCTAACTTGTGTCCAAACAGACTTCCTTTACTTTTGGATACCAATCAGTTCACGTCCAACACTTTCATTCAGCATAATATTTTATTTTTAAAAAGTTCTATTTATAGAAAGTTTTTTCTACCCACAGCCTATTCACATGAAGTGTTTCAAGAACTAGATTTTGCCTTTCCTTCAAATACCCCCTTTCTAAAGGACTTTAAATACTCTGAATACAATTTATAAACAACAATTCTATAGGTTGCCAGCAATGTAGTAAAAAGTCTCATAATTCAAAAAAATAAACTATTCTGAGAGACATCAGAGCTATAGCTTATTTTGAGAGAATAAATTTTTATAAGGCAATCAATTTTAAACTGTTACTTCTGAGCAAAGCTAAGAAGAAAATTAAAATGTGCACAGTGTTTCCATTCACAGCCCGTTAGTAATAACATGAAATCACATTTGGGCAACTTTATGCAAGTTACAAATAAGGAGAAGGAACAGATTTAATAAATCAATAGGAAGTCATTACCATGACATTACCAGCGGATGTTCAGCAGAAAATTAAATTTAGCTTATAAATGATGTCACAAACAGCAAGTCATAATTGCTCATCTTTGTTTTCTGTCAAGCAAAATAGCCAAAACTCTGTGGGTGGTACTTGATCAATTTGTGAAAAATCCTTACACATAACCTTATCACCTCTGCCTGTTCCCAAATGTTTTCCCATGAAACATTCACAGAGCAGATAGAAATAAACACTGCATCCCAGTCTCCCTTTGCTTCATGATGGTTAAGAATAGAATCTGAGTAAATTGCATCCATTTACATAAAGATGCCTGAGCAGTTTTATTTATAGAGATAAAAAATTCCCTCAAGTGAAAAAAAAAAATACAAGCCTCTGTCACTCAATTGGATATCAACAGTCTTCAATCTTGTAAGAGCTACAAATTTGGAAAATACAGACAACAGCTTTCAAATGCATATCTAAATGATCTCATAATTAAGATGGGCTTATATGAAAAAGTGACATTGGTAAGCTTCCAAATGAATCACAAAAACTGGCGTGGTCTACTTTTTAAAAATAATCTTTTAAATTGTGAACACATGGTACATTTGTCTACCAATACTGAAACATTTCTGATACTGTGATTAAAACAACCACAAACAATTAGTCATAAGTAGGGCATGAAGCTCAAACAGACCAAAGAGCAAAGGCATAACAGAGCAGTCTCCCACCTTACCAGACCTTGATTTCCTGTGTCTTTTGGTTATTAGAAATCATGGGAAGTTTCTCAGAAGTAATAGTACTATCATTATCACTGCTTTTTTCCTCCTCTTGTGAACCTTCCCTCGAGCAAAAATGCTTCACTGTGGATATGCTAAATTTAACTGTTTGGGATTTGTTTTTTTCTCTGTTTTTGCTTGTTTGTTTGTTTTATTGTTGTTTTTGTAGGCCATAATTATTCACAGATCATGTCTATTGCTTAGAAATCATTTTTTTCAGTCAATGAGTGGCTCACATAAAACAGAGTCTCTGGTCTATTAGGTTAACAGTAAATATGTTAAACCACTATTTGTTTCATCAGTTCCCTACTGAAGAAAACTTCCCTGTAGTTTCAGCTGATGACAGCACTCTTCATTTCTTCTCCTCTTGCATGCACATTAATCAGCACAGCAACAACCTGCCATGTGCCAACTGTGGCTTTCTGCTCCTGCTACCTGATGAGGTAGTTCTGGTATCATTTATTTGCAAACTTTAATTGAAGTTTTGCATTCAAGCAGTAAAATAGAGATAAACTACTTGGTGCATCTAAAACAAAGTTCTACTAAGCATTTCTAGCTTGAGTAGTCCTCTTTCAGAACTTGTAACACGGAATTTTGCACTTAATTAAAAGTCTTTTGTGACATCTTATGCACCTGAGTCTTCTCCAGCTCTTAAAAGAATGCCTAAGCTAAACTGAAAAATTTAAAGCACTTAATGTAAGTGCATCACATCCAATCTAACTCGGAAATACCATGAGGCACCACTGAAGGTAGCACACCCTTCAGTTTAGAACCTGACCACCAGGAGCGGTATCAGGATACAAACTCACAGCCAACAAACCAAGCCAGACTATTAGACTGTAATCTTTAGCAAAACAGGCATTTTCACCTAAAAGGGAATAGCACTACAAGTCTTGAAAACAACAAATTCAGCCTGACGTTAACTGAATTTATAGAGGCCACAAGGCCAGTACAGTACAATGAAAACTAGTTGCTAACTTTGATGGGGTTTTTTATATTATTATCTGTACAAAATTGACTGAAATCCTGATACACTTACAGTTATGGTCTGATTAATCAGATTTATTTATTTATTTCTATCAGGATTTCTATACTAGATTTAGCATTGCTGTGATGGCATGAAATAATAAACTCTTCTGTCCACAGGCTTATCTCAAGAAATCCTGAACAGATAGTTTTATGCAAAGAAATTATATCACACTTTACAACAGCTCTTTCACACGTATAATGAGAAACCTGGCTACATGGTTTTCTCATGTCAGTTTTTTCCCAGAGTGCTGCTCATGGTCTGAGAAAACACTGTAAAACAGAGTACATTCAATGCACTTATTATTTTGCAATTCCACATATAAAGAATCTAGTACAGAACAAAAAAATTTTCTCCATATTCCATTCATTTCAAGAAAACACAGAAAAAGAACCAAAAATAACCCTTGTTTGCTCCAAGTAATATGGAAAATATTTCTATTTCCCTAATGAAAACCCATTGAAGTGCACAAATATTTGAGTGCATCCAGTTAGAAATAAATAATATTTCTGAATTTTTTTTCTAAACTCTCAGATCATCAGTAATAAGCTTTACTTAAAACTAAGTAATTTTCTCTTTTTAGTTTGCTCATTGATGTTAATTTCTACCAATAATATTTCCTTGCCTCAGTTTAAGCTTTTAGAAAAAACTGAAGATTTCCCCCCACAAAACAAACAATACTACCAAAAAATTAATAATTGATAATTCAAAACAAAACAAAACCCAAACAAACAAACAAACAAAAGACCCAACCCAAAGCATGTCATGAACATACGGCACAAACTAGACAGAAATCATTGGAGGTTCAATTGCCAAAGGTAAGAATCCCCTGCCAGGAAGTCAATTCTAAATTAACAGTTCAGGAAGACCATATTCAAACACTTTTGTAAATTATAAAATTTCTTGCACTACAGGCACTAAAAATTAGCAATATAGCCTATGGAAAAAAAGCAAAGTAAGGTAATAAATTACTTTCAGTATATCTTCAGCCTCAGCAAGAAGCTTTGCAAAGCAAAGGACAAATAACATGAAGAAGCATTTCCACTACTTACAATTACAAAATAAAGTAGCCAGTTTTAATTTAGGCAAATTACTTTGGACTGCATGTGTACACATCCAAGGGAACATCTTATAGCTGAACTCAATGCACAAGTTTCAAGTGATGGCTTCTTTTTACCCATATAGAGTCCTAATAAAAAATTATATTGCACACTCTTCTTGAACTTCTTACCCATTCTAGGACAGGGAAAAGCTAAAGGAGGGCAGGAGGACTACTTGTAACAGAAGCTGGAAACATAATGAAACACTTACTAGAAATGAAGTAACAATAGAAAATTAAAAACTCCATTCAGACAAGGCCTCCTTTCTACTACTACAAATAGAATATTTTGCTATATTTTATATTACAAATGTTAATAAATAAAAACAGAAGTAAAAACAAACAACAACAACAACAAAAAAAAAACCCACCACCTTAGGACTTTTCCAGCATGTTGGCAAACTCCCTATACTTCAAGTAGCAGATTGTGGAGATTCACAGAGGGCATCAACTACACGGGAGGAAGGAGGCAGGGTTAACTTCAGAGTGTGAAGGAGGGTACAGCATCCTCACCAGGAACATATCTACTCAGAGAAATGACAGCCATTCTTCTGGATTGCTTGCTCATAACTCTTTTCTGTCCTCTTCCCCCCACTTAAGAAACTGATTTAGAGTCTTTAGACCAGTCGCTACCTAAATAAATCTAACTGAACTTTGCAAAGAAGCAATACCTGGTAACAATACAATTTATTGTACAGTCTTCAATTATATATAAGGGACAGCTCTTCATCTATCTCATTCAAATGCCTGGCAAAGTCACCTAGTATATCCATACTCCAAATGAATTTACAATGAAGTTCAACAAACCCGGAGGAAATTCTCATTCTTGAAGGTATGTTTACTCCTAAGAAAAAAATAGAACAAAATCACATACTTTATAATATGCAATTGATTTCTCCTAGATAAGTGTCTCATAGTTAATCTGTTGGGGCAAAATTAACCTTGAAAAACTTATGCTGTATGTAAATTATAAGAGTTAAAGGAACATACTTCTGTCTTAAATCCCACCTCTCAATAAGGATGAACAAAAAACTACTGAGGACAAAATCCTGAAGAGACAAGACACTTGCCAGGACAAGAAGAACTGAACAATGTGAGTAATGTTCTCCCAAGCTGTGCAGAAAGCTGAGAAGGGCTGCAGTCCCTGCACTCCAGTCTGCACAGACCAGGGGTCTGGTGCTTCACAAAGGTGGGAGGCTGATGCCGGGTAGGCCCAGCCCAGAGCTGCCTGTGCTGCAGAGCCTCCCTCCATGCACTGACAAGTCCTACATTAGCAGAGCCCTCTGCTGTAGAAGAAGCACACAGGAGCTGTTCGCCAAACCATCCATAACTATATACTCATATACGTACCTACACACAATTTACTTTCAAAGTTATAGGCAAAGCTAACAGAAACTCCCTTCTGCCAGCACAGCTGCGCCTGTACCAATGGTTTCTGCCAGGATAACAACCTCAGTGCTATAGTATGAATTTTCTTTTTTTTGGACTTCATAACAACATAACAAAAGTTTATTGCATAGACAAATCTAGACTACCTCCTGTTAGGGGATGCTGTGAGCTGTGATCTGGCAGCTTTGACTTCCCTTCAGAGACGGCTAACAACAGGCAAGTATACCACTTGACCAGGTGGCTATCCTGGTAACAATACCATTGGTTTTTTACTCCTTTTGCTTCTATGGAGCAAACAATCTCCTCCAATTCAAATTATTTACAAGAAAATACCAAAGAATAAAAAGTATTAGAAATTAAGTTAGCAATCCAGCGTATTGGAGTCCAAAGTTAAACCCAACACCAGCACAATTGCTTGAAGACTTTGCCAAAGAGACAGATGCTACTATTAGGGAAATAATAAAAGGAAGCCCAATATTTCATAGCTTGGAACTGAAATCCCGTGACTATAGCCATGAATAAAATATTTTACTACATAATAGTATGTAATAGAGTACTCTATGTAATACAGGAAACACTCAGTATTTGACCAAGGCTTTTGCTAATAAAGTGTTACACCTATAAGGGATGATGAAGGTTTGAAGAGGACATCAAATACTGTAATAACAGTGTCACAAAAAACTCCCATAAGGAAAAAATGAAGCTTCAAAATTTTCACTGAAAAGTCAAACTTATGCGCTTTTATCAGGCTTCATATAATACCTGGATAAAGTAGCAAAAGTCTACACTAAGCTATTTCAGTGCTCAGCATCAGTAATATGCTGAAGGTTTGGACAAGCTGTACAATTTGTCCAGGTGAAAACAATACTCAGTGCTGCTGATCTTAGTTCAGAGCTGGGATTTTTAAAAATTGCTTTAATAGCATCAGCATAACTTTGTACTTAAGTCAGTTGAGTTTTACAATTTACTGTGATAGGAATCAAACTAGAGAACTGCAGAAACTGAGAAATTTGAGAATTGCATACAAATAGCCAAGAAATGTTAACTTCAGAGTGGTCTGATATGCCTGTTACACTCTTGAAAAATAATTTATTTTAATTAGCATTCTATTACAAACTTCAGTCAAAATACACACATTATTCAGCACCAATTAAAATGCTAAATGTGTTGGCACATAAGACTGGTAGATAGGTTCTGCTTGGCTGTATTAAATAAGGAATTCAACAACGATAAAAATTACAGTTAAAGCATTAAGGTTGCCAATAATAGCTTTATTTTGAAATGGTTCATAACTTTCTCCCCCTGCTGCGCTGTGACAGTTGGAACTTTGAGGAAACCAAAACAAACATCTTACTGATTTAGGAATATGATCTGTAATTCTGCCAGTCCATTAAAATCAGAATTATATATATATAAAAAAAAAACAAACTAAAAATCTCTCTGTGATCAGCTGAGAGAGTGAGTTTCATTGCTCAAGCTACCAGGATCTAAAGATTTATAATCTCCCTTGACATTTGATACTTGTATTTTAGCCAATTTCTTCTTACCTCAAGTGACAAATATCAACAAGCCACTGGAGGTGACTGACTGTCAGCATGGGATAAATGGCAACACCGCTCTGCCTGAATTTGGGTGGTCAGGGCAGGAGGAAAGACAGGGACGGTGGCTGACTCAGAGTTACAATTTCAAGAACGTTTGGTATTCTTAAATTTCACAGGAACACACTAGTAGAAGAGGTCTTGATCACTGAATCTGATCCTCAGGGACGAAGAGGAATTTGCATCTACACCATTCTCATTGAACAAGCTCTTATTCTGGAACTGACAACATCTCCCATGGTGAATTTCTTCTATTATTATTTAATTTTTAATGATGAATGTCCACAAATACAGACAAAACCTAGTTTATACAGATTATGTTCTAGCCAAGTGAAAGGATAAAACCTTCCCATTTCTGCATCAACAGATGCTCTTAATATCACAGTGATCTCATCTACAATCCTGTTGACTTTTGTTAAAATAAATATGGATAGATAGATAAATAACAGAAGTAGTCAGCTAAAATGTTGGTCTTTGTTCTTCATTTCTGCAAATTATGCTGGGAGAAAATCCCTTTTTTCCTTAGTTTTTTATGTGAGAACATCTTCATATTGTTAGTGATGTGATACAACTGGTTATTTTGCAGTCAGCTTTCATTCCTGTCAACCCAAAAGAAGGTGGTGGTGGGGAAATCTAGTACAAAATCCTGCCTCTCTCAGCAGCAAAGTGTTACAAGGCCAACAACTTGAGGAAGCCCTGCCTCATGATTCTTATAGAACTCCTTTGCCACTGACCTGCAGAGCAGCAGTTGATGAACGCAGCTGAAGGAGAACAACCTGGTCTAGTGTCCATAACAATTCAAAACTTCATGTTCCAGATCCAATTGCTGTCACACCTTTTTACTCTTTCTTGAAACAAGAGAAAACTCCACTTACATGTTCCATTCTCTTTAGTGATACTTATGTGACCAGAAAAGCTGAGGTACAGGCAGACATAAGACTCAAACAAGAGCGATGCTTGCTCCTTCATTCAGCAAGGTGCAGCACCTCTTGCACAGAAGAGGTTCTGCAGAAAAGGTTCACTGTGGACTGCCACATCTCTCCATTTAATGTAGAAAAGCAGAAAATAATAATGTAATTTATGACTTTTAAAAATTAGAGCATAACATCTCATAGGGCAGTAAAAAAAGGATATACACATAAAGAAATATTTCCTTAGAATATAAGGCTATACATAAAAGATTATATATTATTTTTATATGTAAATTTTTTCCATGTGTGTAATAAATTACAGCTCTGTCCCCTACAATATGAAAAGTTCACAAACTGTGTGTGTGTATATATATATATATATATAAGGAAAATGGAAAACACTAAATAAAGGGTTTACCACTTGAAGATAAATACTAAATTTCACTGGTCACAGTGCATTACTTTAGTAATATATCCTTCCAGATGTAACACCCATGTAACTCTTCTGCATACATTCCATATTTAATTATGTTTGCTGCTACATTATTAGTACTTGTGGTGTGTTTGGCATTTTTTTGTTTGTTTTTAACAGCCACACAAAACATTGATTAACGTTAGTATCCTCCATGTATTCAAAATGGGAAACATATGACAACACACACACACGCATATATATACTAAGTCATTGTTTAACTTATCTTCCTATTGGTCTAGCATACAAAACATGTCTTGGAATTCTATTTGTATTAGTGACATCCAGATCAAAACCATCACAATCTAAAACAACATTCAGTATCAATTGTCTTTATATAGGTCTAATAATTCAGCATATTCATGTATGAATGCTGTATGAAAGTCCTGACCAAAAAAACAAACGAATCTGCATTGTCAACTATTTCTTTTTGATGTCAAGGAACAGCGGTTAACGTGACTAATCACATCGGCAGACCAAACAAGGAGCATCAGTGTGTTACACAGACAGGACTGAAAGCCACAGTACATATACAACTTGGAGCTGAAGCACAAGGGTAGAACTTGCTCATGTCATTGTATCTCAATAAACTACCACATGTCCACCTTGTGGAAAGTCCTCTGGTTAGACTGGGACAAAGAGAAACAAGAAACTTTTATTCTATTCCTGCTTGCCATTTCTTTGGCACTGAGGTCTGATGCTTTATTGAGCAACAGAACAGAAATTTTAAGATTCTTAAAATGCACCATGAATTTCAAACTGAAGTCCTCTTAAAGTTGCAGTCTCTCTACATCTTTTATGTTCTTAGAAAAAACTCCCTTATTCCTGTTAATATTATGATCTTTTTAAACTTCTGAAAGGAAGATTACTTTGGTATTTTATTGCAGCAGCCTAGTGATAGCAAGAATCCATGGAACTGTGTGTCCATGCAAGATACAAGAGGATGTATTATTTCCCATACTCTAGTGAAAACTCTCTAGAGAAGGTTCTCTCAGTCTTCTACGTCCCTGCATCTTAAGGAAAATAATTGATAATAATAATAATGGACAACACTAATGTAAGTATTTTCTAGAGATCAATCAAGCTAAGCGTGTAACGCTTACAGATAAGATACTCCTGCTAAGAACGGCACCTCAGATTACAAAATATGCTTGTGCTCCCCTGTGCTCATTCCCACAGGGAACTTTGTTGGAAAGAAAAGCACGTTTCTCTAAAGAGCTTCGTTGCATGGGTTAGGGTTGGATAAGGGATTTAACTGAATTGAAAGAAAGATATGTACGGATATAAATAATAAATACTTCACTAAAGTTTAATGAAGTCATTAATGAAACACTGCATTAAGAACTATCCGCTAGGGTACAGGTAAGAAATATAAACCCAACTATGCTAAAAGACCTATAAAACAGAATATCATACTGTTACGTCCCCTTTGTCAATTCATTTGACTAAGGTTGACTGTGCTTGCAACAGGATAGAAGAGCTAAATGACAAATGATCAACTGTACAGTATCAGTCGTGAGAGGCAGTGGTCTAGTCGAGATGTGGAGATGCCACACTCAGTGGGATACAGAAGAATATACAACCTGACGGTGTGCTGCACTCCATACTTGATGTGAAAATGACAGTAAAATGGAAGCAGTTGGCACTATAATCCCAGACCAACAGCTGGCATTCCAGTCCTAAATGTCAAATTCCTGTTGGGGATTTAGAGACTTCACAGATAAAATATACTGTTGCTTTTTCAACTGTAAAAGGCAGAATAATACAAATGACCATAAATTAGAAGTGATGAAACACAGCTGGTTTGGATAATTGAAGGTCTTAGCAAAAACTCTATAGTCCTTAGAATTAGGAGCAATAAAAAGGACATTTTAGCTCACTTTCCTAAGGAAACAATGCTGAGGCTACCATTTTTGTCTGCTTGTCCCCAGACCTCACTCACAGGTTTTGAACTTGTTGCAGATGTAAGAGGGTCTGGTGGAGGAAGAGAAATCCTAGAGGGAGCTGATTTCACATAAGGTCCCCGAGAACAGACTGCTGGCTAAAGGAGAGAAATCAGTAAGTAATGCCATGGGGAGAAAGGCTCGGGCATAAGTTTGCATGCTATTGGAGACCAGAGATTGCATGAGAAAAACAGAACTTATAATTACTTCAAAGTCAGAGAAAAGTTTCAAATAAAACCTTACAGTCAGTTATGAAACAGATTTATAGGAAGCAAGGTAAACACAATTTCTATAACTCAAGGATTTTTTGTACTTTACAAATATCAGAAACAAAAGAAGCTCCAACAATGGCATACTTATTAGCTAGAGGCATTAAAGAAATATGCATAATTTTTTTACAGTGGTTAATGAAGTATTTTTATCTTCCATTTCAGAAGATAATAAATGCTGTAATTGTATTTCTGGCAAAGTACTTTCTATTCCAACTGTAGAAAAATACTATTAAACAATTTACACTGTATGTAAATACTTTTATATCCTGGATTACGCAGTTTGAACTCAATGGCTTTGAAATAACAAGTCAGGTAATGATACTGATTTTTAATACACCCTGTAAAAATGGAGAAAATACCAGGGGAGTGGGGAAGCTGAAATTCCATCAGTAATCAGAAAGGATAAACAGGATAATTGTGTGGTCACAGGTCACAGTCACCTTGAGAACTGTGTCAGGGAAAAAACCCTGAAAAGTTGATTTGGGACACATATAGCAAGTATTTAAGGCCTAATGTCAAACAAGTCAGTATGGTTTGAGGAAAAAAAAATAAAAAGAAATTGTCTGTCAAACTGAAGACCCCTCTAGTGAAATATTTAGTCAAACTGTTCCTGAAAAAAGTACCTTTTTTTTTTTTTTAAATCCATAATATGCACACTATAATTTTGTTAACACATTTTACGTTTTAATGTAGTATGAAGTCAATTATCCAGGTAGTTTCTTTAAAAATAGTTAAATCAGAAACTAACTGCAGAATTATGCTGGCTTTAGTGATTCCACTGATATCTGGTCTTGTTTTAGTGCCATAGAAAACATATCAGCAATCTGGAAAATCAAGTTTACAGGCAACACAAAAAGGCATCCTGAAAATCACTGACACAGTCAGGGTTACTTGGCAATCTGACTTCATTCAGCTGTCAAAATGCAACCTGATGTACTCATACAAGACATCAGAGAAGAAGACACTACAGAGTAACACGCTATAAAAAGCAGAGGTGTTGAAAATATCTGCAATTACATAATACATAACTGAGCAAAATGATAAAACTTTGATGTGATCAGGTTATTGAGTGAAGAGTTACAGTATCTTCTTACATGCAACTAGCTGAAACTACTAAGCAAATAGTACTGAACTGTTCCACTACACTAGTAAAAATTGCAAGTATGGACACCGAATTCCTGTCCTATGAGTTATGTAAGAAATGAGGAAACACCTATAAGAATGAAACATGTCTTGGAAGAGTAATCTTTTCAGTGAGGAACATTTGATATTGGTTTATCTTAGAATTGGTTAAGGATAAAGTAATTCTTTTAAATCTCCATGGCAAGATTTGTATTTCTTTACAAATAATACGCAATAGTTAACTTGGAGTTGTGCTGCTATGCCTTTGGGTGAAGTATCTGACATGCAGTGTGGAACTTGCATCTTGGTGCTCAGAAAGTACAATCTCCACGCAGCTAGAACATGCCAGAAGATAGCATCTCTCTGTCCCTACCTCCCTTCTTCGCACCAACCCAAACTGCTACAACCAGAGTACCATACTGTGAGGGTATACAGAGAAAAAAAAGAACAAAATCCAAATCAACCAACCAGCTTTTCAGAACAGTAATGCCATGTATCTTCACTGATGGTGTCACTCAGAGAGCTCCTCTTCTTTCTCTTCCCCCAAATACTATTTATTGCAAAATGCATAAGGGCAATAGAATCCAGTGTCTCTTCCAGAAGACCCTAATCACTAACCATAGGCTGTTTCTCATTTGCTTTCCTCTGATGTCATATACTTTCAATTTTTACTTTACAATGCTTCTAATTCAAGCAAAAGAATGGAGCTGCCTCCATTCAGCCTCTGCCTCTGATACCTGCTGTTAAGGTTACAGCCATGCAGACAGAAAAAAGCAAGCTGAATCCTCTTAGGCTGAAAAAACTCAAAACTGAATACAACACACCTACTGCCTGAACAAAAGGAAGTCATTACTACCACCTCATTTGTTCGTATTTTTTCCATTGCATCTTAAGAAAGATGATGTTCAGCTGTGTCAAGCCTGTAATGGACCTGTATGTGTTACTGCACAACCACGTTGGATACGTGGCTCCATGGACATCATCCAATTCAGTCGGGTTACAGCCAGCGCTAATCTTCTCCTTAATCTCTAAATAATTTTTTCTCATTATTTCCTTTGTGCGCAGTATTTGTGTTCAGATAGCTGAGCAGACCAGGGAATTGACTTGGATGGAATTAACCAAATAAAAACAGTTGTTAAGTTAAAATGACTCTAGCATTGTCCTACTTAATTTCTGACCCCAAAAGTGTTTTGATGGAAGATGCAAGCCAAGATACTTCTAGAGTTTTTCTATATCAAACACCTATCTGATGAAGGAACATTTTTGCTCTTGTTGCTGAATTTTATTTGAAAAGTCTCAGTCTCTCAGTCCTATGTAATTTTTGAATCTGACTCAGTGTTTCCATTATCTCACATCAAGCAAGTAACTACCTTTCTTACTGCAAACTAGATAATAATGCAGCATGGCTTCAAAGAGAGATGTGTTGTATTGGAACAACTGATATATTTGGAAAACACTCAAACAAGCTTTTAGGCAGAAAGCACCCTCTGGGTTTAGATATTACTGTACTCTAAGTGATAAACAGAATCTGCTAGCACTTGTTCAAGCATTGTCATTTAGGAAAAAATAAGAAAATATTTAACCAGTATTAAAGTGCTTGCTTTTGTAAAAAACTTGCATTACCAATTTTGAATAACACATGGGTTTTATATATATATAAATTTCATTTTATAGTCAAATTTCTACCACACAGTTGTAAGCACGCTGTGCTCAACTTAGACTCCAGCAGCATTTAAGAACAAAGGATAATTCAAGGGCAGTAGTTTAGCTTTAATATCTTGTTTTCTGACATACTTCATCTGTAGCTCAGTTTTATTATGCTTTATTTCTTTATTATAAAGAAAAATAAAACCTTGAACCTTCTCTAAAAAAGTCATGCATTATGAACTAAACTAAGCATTACCTTGTTTCTTAGTAATACAAAATGTGCAATCTTGGAATTATTAAAGTCCCATGAACACTAAGAAGTTCAAAACTTAATTTGTGTTACTGCATGAAAAAAAATTAAAACAGGTGCTTACAGGGTAACAGAGCTACTGAATGATTTCATTAACTTCCATTATGCTAAATGACTCAAAAATGGCATTTAGATCAGTACTAAATCATCATCTTGGTCAGCAGGAAACTTGTTACAGACTGACAATCCAAGTGACAGAAACACTTTTTTACAAGTGCTATAGTAGTAATTTCCTGTGTGAAAGGCTTGTTGCTGTTCCTGCATTCCTCAGGGGACACTTCTTCTCAGAGGATGTTACTCTTCCCCAGGAAGAGGAAGGAACCAGTTGTTATTGGATGTGTGGGCTGATAGCTGTCGGGCATTTTCTGCATGCCGCAGAATCAGCTGTGAGAACCACGAATACAGCTTAGATTTCCAGTTGGAGCGGAGGAGAACACTGCTTGAGCAGACAAGGTCAGAATGTACACATAAAGTATCTCAGGAAACTGAAAGAGAAATAATACCTGAAACTTCCATCTCTTTAGTTTCCAGAAATGTGCTAATTTACTAAAAGAACAATATACAGACATGGATCAATCTGAAAAGCATTCCTGAAGTACTGCACTGTTGCCATGAGTAAGATCCTATACGAAGTAAAATTTTGCAAGCTCTGAAAAGGCAGTTACCTCACAAAAACTGTGTGTGTGTGTGTGTGTGTGTAATATCTTCCTGTTAGGTCCCTCTCCTCCACTTCCTGTTCTATAGCAACTTAAGCTGTCTCCGTATGTGCTGTGACATTTTTACAGGGCAGGTCACCAGTAGCTAGTCCATGCCTATTCCAGTATCACCGAATTCAGGATCACATTCCACTGGCTTTTTCTTAAGTTACAGCGATAATATATTATTCTAACTGCTTATTTCCAAAGTTCATTAAAAAACCAATCCACCAACTATTTGATTCTAAAATTATTAGGGAGACAGAACAGTGACATACAAAAAACCAGTACAATCTCATAAGGTACATTTCCTCAGGAAAGCAGGCTAAAAATAGTATAGGAAATATTCTTGCACTCTCTAGTGCCCAAATTCAGAATTCAGTCTCCAACGAAAACTTGACTTTCTCTCAAGCTCCAGTTCACTCAGAGAATATAATGAAGCCTATTAAGGAACATCAGGATATGTATTATTAGTTAATTATGTAGAGGCACAACATATTTCCTGCTCTCTCCTTGTAAACCAGCAATTACATGCTGTGTTGGAATAGCATCACTGCAAAATGCAAGGACCATTTGGATCATACTCCTCTTTTGTTACGTATGTTGAGTTCACCTTCAAGTATTTGATCTTTAAGCTTTATTTGATGTTAGTGGTATCAAAGATTGCTTTTAAGATTAAGTAAACAAATCTTTTTAAAAATGCCTGTGCCTCTACAGTGGCTCAAAATGCAAGTTTAGAAGTTCACTGTTCAATATACAAAACACTTTGTCTTTTTGGCACTTATGACAGAAGATGAGTCATTTTGTTCACATACACCATACCTTCTTTGGAAGGCTCTTCGCTGGGCAACAGAAAAAGCTGAGCTGTCTCTACTGCCTCATGGTTGTTCCAGATGGATTAGGTGCAGCCTTTGGGAGGAATGGGAGACTTCTCTTCCCTGAGAGCAGCTGAACATGTTCAGCTGCACAGTTGTGGGGAGCAGGCAGCCTATCCTCCCCCACCAGTCCCACACACTGTACCTGTGTAGCATGCAAAGAGTAGAAAGGTCTGTCTAGAGTGTGCTGTAAGCCAAGATAACACTAAAAATTGCCTGTCTAAAAGCAAGATGGGACAGAGAGAAAGATTCATTTGCAAAGACACAAAAGCACAATTCTTATTTTTATTCTGCTGCACCAAACACTTCTGAGTTCCTCTATTTACAGTATTTATTCTATGTTTGTATAAGACTTCACATGAAAGATTCAGAGCTGGTTTGAGAGTTTTCTGGTATGCTCATCTATGGAGAAGGTGCAGACCACTTGACCTCAAAACTTAGGAAACAGTGTGAAAAGATCCTGCTTCTCCAAATTTCATTCTGGTTTGTGATTGGGAGTTCAGGCAGTTGACAGTTTGTTCAAATATAGATTTACTGGTAACCAGAAGAATGGCAGCATATGAAAAAATCCACAGCTATTAAGGGAGTGGCCTTTCTTATTTCTCTCTCTGGGAGCAAGGAACGTAAGGTGATGGAAGAGGTTGGGAACTGTCAATTTTTATCAAAGCCCCTTTGCTGCTGGGATCAATCCTCAATGCAGAGCTCATTCTAATTGGCAATTGAGTTCTGGATAAGGAACAAAACCAGGACATTTCTCTTTTTCTTCAATGGCAATGATTCCAGTCACCCTTTCAAAGGGAATAGTGCTGGAATTTTTCTTATGTAGAGAAAAATGTACGAATATCATGCAATGATCAGAGTTTAAGTGAAAGGCTAAATGTCTGAGGTCCCAAGAAAACTTGATATCCACGGACTACAGAAAGTTGTTGGGCTTTCAGATGAACTATAGCAAGCAGTAAAGGCATCTACTCTGCACTGTGAAGTGACATATGGGTTTTGTTCTACTGGCTGTTCCCTTCTGAACTGGATTTGGGAGGAGACGATTTATGTATAAAATTGCTATTATTTCCTTTCTTCCTTTTCTCCTCCTCTTAACCTCACTGAAGACAGTTGGTGTTTATTTCCATGTAAGTCTGAAGCCAGGAAAGGATGTAAATCAGAATAAATTTGACATTGCGTAATAAGGAGAATATTCAGCATTTTTAGCTTTTAAAAATAGCATTTAAGATATAATTTCTATTGTCATCCTCTCCTACAGGATTCTGGAGTTGTAATAAGCCATGCAAGGAAGAGACAGTACTCCAAGATCTTTTCAAAGTAAGTTTCCATGAGGCAGAACAGTTAACTAAGCCTTCATTGTATACATGGAAGAATAGATGCAAATTTTGCATTAATAATTGCTGTCTTTCCAAATATAGAGGGTATCTTTTAGGTTGTGGGGTTTGGGTTTTTCTGTATTTAAAATAAACACAGAGAACAGTGTGTCAAAAAAACCCTAAACCCTGAAATACATACTGCAAAAGCAACATGTACAGGACAAATGGAGAGTACAGATACTTCTACTTTTTGCATCAAGACATCTACTACAAATACAGTACAGATAAACCTTTTATTCTAAAATTTAGTATGTTCTTTTTGATCCAAACAGAAACAATCCTTATCTTTCTTCACTCAGTAATTAATCCAGTCTTAACTTTGTAGAAGTTGTACTGTAAACAAAAAATAAGCATGTCATGTTTTCAGTGTTAAATAGCACTGGAAGAGAAAGAACAGCAAACATCTCCCAGCCAGCGCAGACATTCTGACTTCCAGATTACAGTACATTGCTTTGCTTCCTCCAAATCCTGTTTACATGAGCAAGGTCAGGGGATGGAACATTAAAGAGCCTCTACAGTGATTTCCTGCTGCTGTCAGTAAAAACTACAGACACCATCAACTTTCCCTTGTTCCCAACAGCTTATCAGGGACTGGAGGTTACCAATGTATTGCCTTACAGAATTGAAAAAACTCAAGCTCCCTCAAGACTAAAACTAAAATTGGAGGATGAAACAGGAGGAAACAGTCCCAAAAGGAAACAAAACTTCCAATTTTTCCTTTTCAATAGTTCAGAAATTAAGCTTAAGTTGCTTGAAACACAAAGAAGAAGGGGTGGGAGAGAGGCAGTAATGCTTTCAGTCTTCAGTGAAACAGAAAGGAGAAAGAAACACCACCCCCAGACCCCAAACCTTGACTCCAATTCAGTGAACATTTTCAGAGTGCAAAAGGCTAGAATATGCATGATTTCTAGTAACTGCAACATATTAAGAGTCTTACCATAGGAGAAGTCAGGGCATTGCACAAATACTAGTTACCTAAGCATCCATGGCTCATTTGTACACTGGTTTCAGGAATACACGGGAGAAGTGAATAAATGAATCATCAAATTCAAAGCTATTTCCTAACCATAATAATATACAGGAGGTTCTTAATGCTTTTGTAATTGTAGCCCAAAAGAAAGCAACTCCATATGAAGATCACATTGAAGTTTTTTTCCACTGACACAACGACCACATTCCCTTCACTAAGTTTAAAAAGGCATTTGCATCAGCGTAAATTTGAGATGAAAAAAGGTTTTTTCATCATGTTCAGGAAGATTTGGCCTTAGAACTAAGCTAGAACACAAGCTGAAAAGATAAGCTGTTTACAATTCAGGTAGTTCAATAATTTAATTGTTTTCTAGCAAAATCTCTACGAGAACATTCGTATCTGCATATCTTAGCTTAATCTTTGAAGCAAGAAAATACAACTAAATTTAAAAAAAAAACATGTAAGCAGGCATTTCAAGTGGGGAAGCTGTGATGAATTGTTGGTTTTGATGAAGCAAGAAATTAAAATTCCTTAAAAAGAGGAGGAGGAGTGGGAGGAAGAGATAATACCAGTAATTTTTTCATACAGCTACAGTTCAAAAATATAAATGGACTGCTAAGAAAATATCTAAACATATATTTTAAATTCATAATAAAGAATCAAGAGTGTTAAATTTTTAAATACTTGTTTTACAAGTCTTCTCCAGGCAGACTATTGTAAAGAATAGATGACAGTGATACTTCACTGCACCTTAAATGTATGGAGTTGTGCGTCCTGTTTTGGTCTTCTTCATCCCAGATAGACATTGTCATCCTGGAGCAAGTCCAGTGGAGGGTGAACAAGATGGTGAAGGGGCAGGAACACACGATATACAAGCAGAGGCAGATAACCAGGTTTGTTCAGCCTCAAGGAAGAAAGGATACATGGAGATCTTGCTGCCATCCCAAATATCTAATGGGTGGATAGAAACAAGACAGATATAGATACTTATTAGAGGACCACTGTGAATTACAGGTAACAGACATGTTGGAAAATAGGATATTCTAGCTACATATTATGAAAAAAAAAATATTGTCATCAATCAAACACTAGAGCAAGGTGCCCAGAAAGATGGTGGAATCTCCATTCTTGCACATTATTAACATATGAACTGGACAAGGCTTTTAAGAACTTGATCCAAGTTGTCCTTGCTTCAAGGGAAAGGTTAGATGAAAGGACTCCAGGCATCCCTCTCAATCTGTACTACTCTATCATTTTCATTAACAAATCTTTACTGAAGGGAAGAAAAGTAATACCTTTTTGCTCTGTCACAAGTCATCTTAGGGGCAGTAATAGCATATTTCCCATAAAGCGGTAGGACAGAACATAATTCCAGCTGAAGAAAAGATTCTCAGTAAGAAGAGCACTTTCTCTTATTTCCTGGATTGAGACGAGATTGAGATGTATGGACATTTGCCCGCTTACTGGCAGAAATTTTGATAGCTATTCAATGAAACATTGCAAGGTTTTGCATAGGCTTCCAATCTTCCTGAAGACATCTCAGGGAGCTCAACAAAGAACCTACAAAAGCTTCAGTGTTGTTACTTATTCCAGAGAAACTGGGAGTCTTTAAATACTTCGAGACTATGATCTAATAAAGGCTGTCTCTCTCTTCTTCAGTAGAAAAATTAAATATGTTGATTAGCTATTTCCAGTGGTCTAGAGACTTGCCAATGTATTTTTAAGACCCTGCTGCATTACATGCATGATAAATACATTGAACAAGAACCCCTAAAGATATTTAAGTGCAGAGTGCATTTTTCTCACTGCAAATATTAGAAGGGCAGAAGAACTCCTTAAGCTAGAGCAAAACACTTCAAAAAGAATAAGTAGGTATAGACAGAACATTTATAAATTAACCTGTCAACCTGATCAAAGGCTTTTAGTCATTTGAACAGTGTTCTTTTAGTAGAAGTAGGACCAAAAAGCCATAAACAGCTTTAAAATGGGTCTTGGCATGTTTGCTGGGAAAAAAAAACCTGCAGAATGATTGCCTTTGATAATCAGTAGAAAAAGAGCAACCCACTGGGGTTGGAATCAGAGAGAGGCATGAATTAGGGAAGATGGTGAATTAGACTACCATCTGGCAACCTCAAGTTAGAGAAGGATTAAAAAAAATACACAAATAATGCACAAAAGCAATATCATTCAAGTGAGGACAAACTGTATCAAGAGGAAATCTGGCAGTGAAGGTGTGATTGGACAAAATCCAGCATCTCTCCTTCCCCCTTGTTTCTTATGAAGAACACATCAAGCCTCTATAGATGGGGCCTCCATACATCAGGAAAATTGAACCAGCTTCAGATGAAAAGGTCCAAGTCACTGAGATCCAGAACCCTTTAGAAACAAGACACAGAGGTCTAGATGGCTGGTCTGATTAAGAAACAGGTGATTATTCCACAAACAGCAGACACTGGTAATGCAGCAGACAGACATTGGACAGAAAGATGACACTAAAAGATGAGTTGGCATTAGAAAGCAGGGAGGACCACGTAGGTTGGCAAAGTTGGAGAAAGTGTTAATGACTATGGGAGAGGAAGGATACTAGTGGCAAGGAAAACATGCAAATGATTCCTGAATTTGTGTCAATAGTGGTGTGGAACAGGACAGTTGTCTTTAAGGCTGCAGTCCATGTAACAAAGATACAGAAATATTTCTAGATGGAAAAAGATGCAGACGGTGATGTTGAAATGAAGAAAGGTGAGAATCAATGATGAACAGTAGATTAAGATATTGGGAAAAAAAAAAGGTAATGATTATTGACACAGTCAAAAGCATTTAGAAGCAACATTTTTATAATGAAGATTGTAAAGCCAGATAGACAGCAGTCAAAGCAATGTATCTATATAATAATAATGGCCAGTCTTCGCGAGCGAAGATTTGGGAAAGGTCATTAACCCTTCGAGCCTGCGCAGTGGATTTTTTAGGTGAGACACAGCGTGCGCTGAACTGAGCCCACCCTTTAATCCTGAGGTTCATCTGCCGGGGCCGAGCAAGCTTGGACAGTGGCAGTGAGGGTCTCAGAACGTAGGTTTGTTTAGAGTGACCTTCTCTTAGATGGATTGCCTCACAGGGCTAACGAGCTCCATCTGCCCGGGGGGCCGGGAATTTTGGTCAACATATTCCTACAATGAGTTCTGGGCAAAGTTTTGTAAATTGCTTTCATATTAAAAGAATTAATGGAGACTAAGTAATTGACGGATTTTATATTTATGGAATAAAGAATTACAGTATAACTATACATTTGAATTCTGTGATGAGGAGTAAGTAATGAACAGAGTATTTAAAAGTGATAGGTAGTCAATAAATTATACGCACCACAATCCACTACTAGTCAAGCCTATTAGATGTCTGTAAGTCTACAAATTACTTTTGACATACGTTATCTTAAAGAACCTCATGTCCATTGTGAAAACACAACAAAACAAATGCTAATTAAAATACATTAAATTATCACTTCTCAAATATAAATTATGATTAGTTGTTTTGAAGTAAAGGTTTGTCATCAACCTCTGTATCACGAACTTAAAGAATTTTATATAGTACCTTCACAACATACCTTTCACAAAGCATTCATGACAAAACAGAACAGCAGAAACCACACCTGCTGCCTATTCATATGTATTAACCCTTCAACCACACATTCTTTTTATGGTAACTAAAATTGCTTAAGATACAGTTTATACCTTCACAGGTCCAGATTCAGAGCTAAAAGAAAAATTCTCATTTTAACCTAATTCTAGAACAGCATGTCTTTTAGATTTCATACCAGGAGAGCATATTTGTCCTCCTACGAAACCACTGCTAAAACATTGCCTTCCTTTCCTCCCACGTGCCATACCAATGTCATACGTACAGCTAACATTAGAAGGCTCTAATCATATCATTCTCTCTTAAAATGTCTTACTTTTTTTCCTCCTAGAGAACTATTAAATGCTTTAAAAGGAAAAAAATTAAAGCAGCACTTCTGGAATTGTATCAGTGAGACAGTTATTCTTTAGATTTCCCGTTATTTGCAGATAAAAACAGAGTTACAAAAAGTGTTTGAGAATAAACTACAAATTTTAACAATAATATTTAGATGTAATTAGCATGGGTTTATAAATAGAATTTCTGTCTATATGGGGTAAAATTACAGTATAACATGAAAGCTTTGCTATTACACCATCTTCTGGTTAGGCTTGGGAACTGTGACAGAAAGCTTAAGTTGAGACTTTAGGATACTGAGCTCTGAGCACTCGACAATTGTTAAAAGAAATAGATTATTCATATGGACAGAAAGAGCACATTTCTGATAACAGCTATATCATATCTTTATTTTTTCAAAGCAACTTACCAGAGTACTGAAAGATGAAGAGGTTCTAATCTCTATGACAGGTGGATCAGGTGTTTGCATATCAGTTACATCATATGTAGGGTCAACCTGTTGAAAATGAATTATGCTATTATTTCAGCATCAGCAGAGACAGGGAAATAAGAATGAAATAAAAAGTGAGCACACAGTTAACAATCCAGGTCAGTCAGTTCTCACATTCAGGTTCCTCAAGTCATCTACATCAAACAGACTGTTGACATGCTTACTTGTTGTGTCCCAACTTTGATTGCAAAAATAACTTGAAAAACACTGTTGTGGAAACCAGGTAGGAGATCACACTGAAATCTCTGATAAGTTAACTACCCAAATACAAATCAAACTCTTACTGAAAATACTGAGACAATGTCAGAGGCTGATTGATCAGACATCTCATCACAACATCTGCAATTTTGCTTTTAATATCACAGTTGGACTACTTGCTTATTGTTGGTTATAGGGCTTACTCTGTAGCTTTAGCAATATTTTACTAATATCCTTTCCTGAAAGTGAAGCATTGACAAAATATCAGATAATATAAAGTTTGAGAAAGCTTATCTTACGGTTTCACCTAAGGATCAGAATAACCTCCCTATAAAAATTTGTGCATATTTTCCCTACCATTATATTATCTAGGTGTATCACAGCCTAAGATGTTTGCCTTCACAGTATGACTTATAGAAGTACTATTCTCATTATTTTATAAACTGGCAAATTTCACAGAAAGACTAGATGACTTTCAAATTGTCAAGAAGCCTAATGTAATAACGAGAAATGAACTTTTTTCAGTTCAACTTTTTATCAGCTATCCAACAGCAGCCTTATCAGAAAGAACATTAATTCCAAACAACCTACTGAAAGTGGAAAAAAATAAACAAACCCCTCAAAACTCACACTGGCCTAGTGACAGGGTTGTATTTTAGTCACTGAAAGTTTCTTAGATACAAGGGTCATTTTATTTTGCCTTTTCAAGAGGAAGATCCTACATTTCACCTGAAGACGGTCAAAATTCTGTCTCAGCCAGAGCTGCTCCCTCAGTAACTGCTTCAGCACTATTTCCACAAGTTAGAATCCCTGATGCTAGGGTCCACACATTGGCATACAGACCTTTAGGTCAGAGACATGTTTGTTAAGTAGCTAGAATACAATCTTAAATCCAGAATTAGTAGCCAGGGAAGGAGGGCAATAACATCTTGTAGTGCCTGAAGATTTTTCATTCAGTTCATTTGGATTTCCATAAGTTACATGCAGAAATTTAGCTTAAAATTAATAGAAGCAAGATATTCCTCAGTAAGTGTAAGTGGAGGAAGAAGACAAACAAAGCTTACTAGCAAGCTAGAAGGTAAAGAAACATTTAAATACAGATATTATCAGATTATTCAAGGTGAGAGAGATTCTCACACTTTGCAGCACTTACAAATCAGAGATGACAAGCCTTCCTTAAGGGGAGATCTTAATTCTGTTTTTAAGCTTGTTCACTTTTCTGACTAGCTTTTTCTTTCCTTCAGTTTCAACAAGCCATTCTTCATTCATGAACTCTTTTTTTCTGTCTTCAGATTATATTTGCATCAATCAAGAATGAGCAGGGACTCAGGGACAATCAAGAAAACCCATACTGTTACAGGGCCATCACAAGCTGCATACTTAAAATTCTCCCTCATTTGTAGATACTAGGATCTTCTCCCTCATATACAGATATTAGGATCAAGTCCTGCTTTCTTCCAATTTTCTCAAATAGATTTGGAAGAAATAAAGGGATAAAGGAGAATGAAAGCATCTTCTCAACAGAAATATGATCAAACATAGTCTCCTCTGAATATGGTATTGATTACCACTTTATCAGTGCTAAAGCAAAGAAGAAGAGAGGAACCACAAATTTTACTTTTTTCCCCTCCATACATGACATGCCTATTGAGATTAAACAGGCAACTGTCCCAAAGAGCTTACATTTATTCAGTGCCCAGGGTCATTTGCTTCTGACATTCAGTCAGTCCTGCAATAAATATAATTAATGCATTATCAGAGTATCAATCCTACTATGAGCAGCTAAGACTAAAGTAGTTTTCTGGCATGAATCATTTGGGTGCTGAAGAGAGGACAATGCATCTGCCGGATTCTGCAGAAGAGGGATAACAGGTGCCTACCAACCACTTATCAATACTCTAATGTGGAGGAGCTACTGTAGTATTATTACTAATAGCTCTTGAAACATCCTCTTTGAGGTATCTCCTTCTTATATACGTGAAAGATATTGTAGAATGAGTTAAATGCTTTTCTTGATACAGGTTGCTAAATAAATATACGGTATTACTAAATGTGGTCTTTATGTGGAAGTGTCATATCCTGGACTTGGAATGAAAGTTCCTCTTCATATAGTTCTGCTTACTGCTTTATCAGAGATAAGAGGATGATGAGGAGCACTGTAAACACTGATTAGGGGTGCAGGAACTATCATAAATAATATTTGAAAAAATCAAATATAAAACTATTAAGCAACTAGTCAGAGCATCTAAAAAGTGTCTAAAGAAATGAGCACAAAAACATGAAGGCTGTAGATGAACTCTTCTTACAAATATTAGTGTTTAATATTGCACTAAAAATTGAGATAATGGAATTACTCTAAACATGAAAGTTTCAAATGACTTGACATTTCCTAACAAGGTGTGTAGTTAGCTGTAAAATAATCCTACCAAACATATTTGGAAAGATTTAACTTTAAGAAACAATACAGAAAAACCAGAACACTAAAAAGCAAGGTAGGGAGAACTGTCATGTATTAAAAGTTTTCAATTTAAATTTAATTTAAATTTAAATGCTTTAATTACTTGGTAGACTGATACATAAGTATTTTCATTATCACCTTTTAATATGATAATACAATTATCACATTTTGATCCATAGCACAAGAAAATATATTTGAAGGAAGGTTTCTATAAATCCTTCCATGCATTAGAAAAATGAAGTCAATAAAATTAAAAGAGGAAGTTCTCACACAAAGTATTTCCTAGGAAAGTGATGTGAAATAGTCTCTCCAAACATACCAAGAGAAAATTAGCATTGAATTTCATTAAACACCGTTTTTGTTCTTTACTGGAGCCCTCAAGCCAAGCGAGCCATATATTCTTTTTTCTACTGCCACCTAGCGTATATTTGGATTTCCTTCATCTAGGAAATGAAATTACACTGAAGATTTTTCATGGCTAGGCTTCGCGAATGAAGCGAACGAAAATCTAACTGAAGATTTTAAGATTAAAAAAAACCACCTAAATCAACAACAGCTATTTATGCTCAAGATATAAACTCCGTGTACCTTAATATTGTTCAAATCTCAAAGCTATGTTCTACCTTCCATTTATTTTAAAGAGGTCTCTAGATTATAAAAGGTAAATTATGTACAAATATGAGAAATTCATAAATAGAACTGTCACCTAATGGAATGCATTTTTTAGTATTTTTCACTAAAACTGCATTACTGTTTAAACATACTGTTTTCAAATAACTCCAAAAGATCCTTATGTCAAAGAGATACAATGACTGGGATTTATCTCAGCTAAATTTAGACATACTGCTGGACATCTATATTTGAGCTGGTCACCCAAGATTACCTCTGTGGTCAATTGAAAAAAAAAGTAGATGCCTTCAGAGAACAAGTAATTTACTTACATTTCCAAATAGTCTGAATAATTGTAATGATTATAAGCATTAAATCTCTACTTACTCAAATATTCAAGAAATCACATTGATCAGTGCAGTTGGAGAAGAGTTGTAAAGATTTATAAGTCAAGAACAGGAAATTCAACACTTCATTAAAATTCAGGCTACTGCTGGTCTGAGGAGGAGGAGTTCTTGTAAAAGTTAATTATGTGTCAAAAAAAACAGGTATGTAGAGAGAGAGAAAAAAACCAAAAAACAACAACAAAAGAAAAAAAAACAAAGTAGGGAAGGTGACTCAAATACTAATGGTTCCATGTATAGCTTGGAAGAGTGAATAAAAGTTTTGAGAAAAGGTGAAAGTACACACTAGCTCCACGTTTCTGTCACTATCCTGAAAGGCAAGACACCAGGTGATACCTGTAATTCTTAATGCCCTTGTGCAAGCTGCTTTATTCAAAACAGCATTTCCAACAGGTGATGTGGGAAAACACTGCACTGTGTCTCTGATGCCAGCCAAAGAAACCATCAAAGCATAACTCAGGGCAATGCATTATAACACATCTCAAATGTCTACATAACATTGTAGTGTCTTGTAGCAAACCTTAAATGGTCATCTATGCTTTTAAATATCCCATATCTGAACTGCCTCTTCTGCCTGCCTGTAATTCTTGCATATGTTACCAAGTCTCTTAGAAAACTGTTACTTCCATTTAGTTCTAAAGATCGATTATCTTACCCCATTCACAGAAATATGAAGAGAAAGGAAGAAAATAAAGAGAAAGGAAACAGTTCTGCATATTATCTGAGGTGTAGATACTAGGAAAAACTGTGTCATTACAATTGCTGTACTGTAGTGGAATAGATCACCAAAAAGACTGGGGAATCTCCATCTTTGTTCAAGGCCTTCTAACTAGACACAGCTGACTTTATGTACCATTAACAAGAAGAACAGACGACCTCCAAAAGCTCACTCTGACACATCTGTGATTCAATCCCTCCTTTCCCTTATATATGAGAAACATGATGAGCCACTGAAAGATGAGGGTGATATTGTGGTGGAACTGCCTAATGTCAAAATTCTGTCTATTGCCTCAACCTTAGAAAGAGGTTGAGGTATTAAAAAACTAACAAGTTTTAACCAAAGAAGGACAATTTTTTTTCCTTATCCAGAGTACAGCATAGCACAGTGGGGCTAGAATGATGCCTTTTCTCATTTACAAGAGGAAATATTTAAGACGATGGAACACCGAAAAATTTCAAGCACAGTTAGTGCCACTAAAGCATATTACTGCTGGTAGTAACCTGATGCTAGTTTTGTCCAGATAAATTATGTTTCTGTCCAGTTGGTAAGGTCTATTCTTCCTCACCATAACAAATATCCCCTTCGTAGACAGGAGAGGCAATTAAAAAAACAGGAAAAGACATACAGAGAAACAGAACTTAGTAACTTCACCTTAACTTTGTCTAAATTACTGTATTATTACATTAATTCTGAAAATTAGCTGTAAGAGAGATCCTAATCACTACTACTATAATATTTAATTTACATATATAAAAATATAGTACATTACAATAATATGAGTTTTGTGGAACTATCAGACACTGTTTTGTCTCAAGGAATATAATATACTTCAAGTTTATTTGAGAGAAAGATATTCTACTGACTGTGATGTTTTCTATTAACATCACTGACAGTGATGCTAATAGACAACTAAATACAACAACCTTATTCCTAAAATCCTGAAATCAGGCCAGAAAATAAACCACAAAGAGCCCAAAACTTTGCTATGACAAATGTCAAAGCCACAGAGCCCTTTCACTACTATGGAGCACCTATGAATAAATGCAGACATTAGGTTAAGTGAATCTGTCAAAACTAACTGATAAATAATTTCTTGACATTCAACTATCAAATTTCCCTGATGTGCCCTTTCAGTATTGACAAAGAGGTGCTTCCTAGCCTTAGTTTAACTTTAGCCTGAACTCATTAAAGCTTTTTCAGAGCTTCTCAATTACCTGGGATTAGGAATAGGAAAAAAAACCTGAAAAGCTGCTTTAGAGTACAGTCACATCTTTGCCAGGCATCTGAGCAGCAGAGGTCTGGAAACATTGACCTGAACAGAAAGCAACTGAACCCTGCAGCTATAAGCTACTGTTTACTTAGCACATGTTATAACTGGGTGCAATTTGAATGGGTCTTGAAGCAAACTGTTGATACAGCAAGAGTGGCTTAAATCTGCTGGCAAATGCTGTGATAGAGTTTGTTCTGGCACTGACCAACTATACTGAAGGCTGGTACCAGCAAACTTAACTTCATCCACTGACCTTTCAATGAATATCAAAGTCCAGCACAGAAGCTTGTTTATGAAGCTTGTCATACATGCAGTCATCCTGTTCTTGTTCTGACCAAAATGCTAAGCATTAGAAAGCTCCACATCCAACATGACAATAGAACCAGGCAAATGAGAAATCTCAGTGATGAATTCTATCACAGTTCCCCTCCTCCACCAAAGTGTTTGCCATCTTTATACTATTCATACTGCATATATTTATATTGCATACGTACCCGCCCACCAAAAAAAAAGCTCAGTATCCCCAAATGTCAATGTTTTAAAACTCTGAGCAAGAAACAAATGCCATGGCAGCAGTATCTACATTTTATATGAACACAACCAGGTAATGGTGAATTTCTATAGTCCTATGATAGTATATGACAGCAACCAAAAAGTCCCAAGATTTATCTGTGAGACACTTCTTCCACACTAGAGGCACCTGGACAAAATCAAAAAAGAGATAAAAGTACAGGTAATCACCATGCAGAAGCTAGCCAGCTCTATCAAGGACAGTCACAAGTATAGCATAAACAATGGCCTCATTGAAGGCATAGTACTTTTTACCAATCTGCTTTTAGACAATGTGACAAACAGGATTTTTCCAGATAATGAAACAGAATATTTGATATTTCACTTGGGTTCCCAAATTTCCAATACTTCCAAGGGATGCCAGTAGATGCTTTGACAGTAATGTAGTTCAAGAATGAAGTTATCATGAAATCTGACTACATAGTGACATAAAACACACTACTAACCTATAAAGTCTTTCTAAACTTTTAGATAGATATCAAGATCTTCCCATGATACCTAATGGTCTTGGAAAGAGGAACAACTAGATACAATCAAATATTTGACTTTCAGTAATAATGTCACTTTGTCCTGCTTATAATGATGTATTTTGATTAGTATTCTAAAGCTCAATGCAGATTTAGATACCTTCTGCAACACTTGCCAAGTTACTTCACAAACCAGATCGTCATCTATGTTTTTTCTAAATCAGATGTACAGACTTATATTAGAAGCATGAAAGGAATTTCAGCATAAATCTGACACCATCAGCTAGTCTAGTAAACTTAATGTGGATTCATAAATTATGGTTGCTCCCAAAGTATTATACATAACAATAAAAAGCTCTCTGGTATACATAGAACACATTTAACTATAAATGCCAGACAGTCTGTACAAAAGCTTCTGGCTTCCTATATTAGATAACTTATTGCACTCACCTCAACTGACTGAAGTTTTTGATCATGGAGATGAGGTGATCTCGGGTAAATATCAAGAAGATGAGGAGGTTCATCAATATGTGTTCTTCTAAAATTGTGTTTAAGAACTTCTTTATAATCAAAAGAATCAAAGTTGGTTTTCCATAGTAATACCTGTAAGAAGCCATCATATCAGTAACTACTAGAAGCCTATTCAGTGCTCAAAACATAACTATTGAGTGAAGTCTGTTATTACTAACAGAGCACTACATCAGAATAAGCCTGCAGTGATCACTTAGTCTGATCTCTACAACACAGGCACTTCCCCAGAGTATCTTGTACTTCAAGTCTAAAAGATGTGGTTCAGTCTATTAAAAAAAACCCAACAAACAATTCTAAAATATGTCCATAATCACAAAACAAAGGAAACTTCTGTCCCACTGGACCGAGTTATTTTTCTGACAAATCAAGTGGTCATACACCGTTAAGTTTCTGCCCCATATAAAGGCTTGCAGGTCTAATAAGAAAGTTTCAGGGCATAAGAGAAATGACAGAGTTCCACAAAACACTAAAACACCTGGTTCCAGTGTTTTAGCATCAGGAATCTGTTTTCTGAACCTTGTCCAATTATACTCTAGGTAGAAACAATATACAACAGTCACACAATGGCCGAATGCAGAAGTGAGGTCACAGAATGGAAAGGTAGTCCAAAGATGTTCTATCCATTCAGTCTTATAGATATTCCAGGAAACCAAACCATAACACGTCCTTTATTTACAGTAAACCAACAGAGTGAGTCAAGAAGTCCCACAACTATTCTCCTGGCAGACCTGGAAAAGGGTTGTGGACAGATCAGCAAAATAGGATGTTTGTGGAATACATGTGTGTATACACCAACAGAAAATGAACACCAAAGAATAAAGTTCTTATGTTTACTATAGATAAAGATATATACACTGGTAGTTACCTAACAGTGGTTAGCAATGAACATTTTAAACTTAGAAAAGTAAAAACTACACCAAAATAAGTAGCCCTCTCCCACCAAACCTTGCATAAAACAAAGGGAAAAACTTCAACAAATGCAGGAACGCCTCTTTTTAAGGTAACTAAACTTCAGACTACGAAGACTACTTTTTAAATTCAACATTTAACTAAGAACGTGCTTCCTAATGAAACTGGATCTTCATTCTCTTGCATTCAGCATGAAACCACTACATCAAACTGCTGAGAAACATGAGCCATCTTATAAATTTTTACCTACTCTCTCCATGATTCCGTGCACCACCAGCTCTACAGCATGGAACCAGGGCAGGAGAAAGGCAATGACATGACTGCACTGAACATGCCTGTTCATTCAGGGTGCCCCAAATTCAAAGGAAGTTTGAAATAAGACAGGCATTCCCAGGGCATGCTGGTATTCAACTGGGAGGCTGTGTTAGGCTTAACGCAATAGGTCCTTTCCATCATCAGAGCTCCCAAATAACTCTTCAGTTATGTGACCGAGTTTAATACATGCACTTTGTTTCCTCTCAAGTTAAGTATAATATACAAATCATCATAAAACTCAAATGAAGTACTCATGAAAGGTAAGGTCAACAATTCGGAATTACTTGGGAATCTAAGTTCCATTTTGTAATTTAAAAAAAATCTTATTAAAAACTTCAGTATGGAAAAGATTCTATTAGTGAGTGAAGAAATAAATCTCTTTCCCCGGTTCTTGGGTGTTTTTTTTTTGGTTGTTTGGGCAGTTTTTAGCTGTTTGGGGTTTTCTGTTTTGTTTGGGTTTTTTTTCCACTTGTAAAATTACTGTTGGAAGTTTGACAACATTTTCACTTTTCCAGTAACTGCAAATCTTGGCAGTGCTTCTTAATAAACACCTTGTGACAGAAAGTAATTTTTTTTTTCTTTTTCTTTGAGTGCTTTCAAGTCATTCCAGAAAAGTGTGCTACTGGAAGTAATAAGTAAAAACAAGAAACAGACTGCATTTTTTCTAATGTTACGGAAGTTTTTAATTGAAAATATTTATTATTTCAATAGCTGAAATTTATTTCAAACTCCACGAAACAGAATATAAGCATGAATCATGGTAAATTCAAAAGTTCTTAATTTCTACATCACGGCTTTCTGTATCTACATTGAGCTTTTAGCTTTTTGTAACAGGAAACAATGGAAAAGACAACTAATATTAGGGAACATTTCACACTGAAAATTTAAGCCTAGTGCTACAAAAGTTCTTTCATTTGGAAAATGTAAAGACCTGATAAAGATGATTCCAAGCTTGATATTATTTTTTTAATTGTGAGATTCATCACAGCAGATGAAGATTCATTATATGACTTGCTGTTTAATTTATCTTTTTTATTTTAAATGCTCAAACAACTCTTCCCTATGTAAAATCCATTACTTCATTGTTTCACTGAAGTAAATTAGCAAAGCTAACACAGGACTATTTTTCCCCAGTTCTAGCCAAAGTTTCCCCAGTAATATAACTTAATTCTTACAATTACAGAGTATGGACTTTAAAAGAAGCCAAAATCTAACGAAGCAGCTAGGCCTTAATACTAACTGCAACACAACTACTTTGTTGACACTGAATTGCAACACTTAAAGTATTTTTATTTTAAAATCATTCCTTTATTTTAATATTCAAAATAGAAGTGGCCAATATTGTGGTCTGCTCCTCATCATAACATCCAGTGGAAAGTCTATATAACACACTGGTAGACAGAATGCATGAGAGCACACTGTAATTACCATGTTACTGTGACATACTATATATAACTCCCATCCACTGCAACAAACATTAAGATATTCAATTTAAAGAGACAATATCACAAACCTGAGCATCTGCTCCACCTGAGGCAAATTTTTCACCACCTTTTGAAAAAGCCACAGAAAGTACAGGTCCCTGGGGAAAAAAAAAAAAGCATACAGTAAAATTACTTTATTACTGTAATCATGGTACTTTAATGCAAAGAGAAAAACATTGATGCCATTACCTACTATAACATACTTTTCAATTTTAATAAAATAAGGAACAATTTTACTGAAGTGAAATTTTTGCCAAACAATTTCATTGAAGAGTTAATATTGCACTTTTTAGTTAGATGCTGCATTACAATTACTATAATCAATACTAGGAAAATAGTGGCATTTTCATTAGATTTTATACTTCAACTCTGCAACAAAAAATTACAAAATATATATTATATTACTCAAGGCTATGTGTTTGATTCACTATCAAAAATACGGTTTGTTTTGCATAAGAGGAAAGGGAGGAAATGCCTGCCATTCTTCACCAAAGTTGTCTTCTGTAAGCTTCTCCCTCCTTAGAAAGCACTGTTTTTCAACAGACAAAAAGACTAAGTGCCAAATAACATGATTATGAAAATCAAGAGTGGATTTTTAATTAATTCAGAACATGAGCTATTACTTAACATTAAGCATGTAACATTGACAGATAAAAAGCATGGCCACAGGTAAAACCGATGCATATCCTTAACCACTTGTAATAAGGTGCATTAATACAACATCTTGCTGTCCACTAAAGTTCATCCACAAGTTGTAAGATACCAGACACAACAGCATAAACGCTACTTTCTCTTTGAAAAGATACTGAACAATTTGTTAAGATTTCCACTTAAAGGGGATTATTGTGTATACCTTGTGTCCATGGAGAGTATAAATAAGTCTTTCTTCTAAGAGGTCCAGAATCTTAAGGGTACCATCAGTAGAAGCAGTGATGAGGTAGTTACCAGAAGGATGGAATGATACACAGTTAACCCCTGCTCTGTGAACTAATTTACAGAAGACAGTATTCAAAGGCTGTAAATATCTACTAAGAAGAAATGTACACTTTATTTCTTTGCTCTTTTCTACTTCCCAAAGAACAGCCCTCTTCATTTAAGGGAAAAACAACCAAAGTGTTGGGGCATAGCAGACTCTCCAAAGTATTTGCTTAGTTCTGTTCGAAAAATTAAGAGATGCAAAGAAATAAAAAGGATTCAGATTGGATTTTTAGGGTTGCGAGACTACAAGAAGATACTTAAAATATGCCAATATGACTTGTTTGTCCACTTTCCCCAGTAAGGAATGAAATAATATACTCTTAATAAATCACATTTCATTGCAAAGAGCTCCCTTGTAAAGAAAATGAAACTAACTACATTGCTTTTACCTTTGAAATGCTGCAGTAGCTTGTTTATTCGAATATCCCACAGTTTCACTGTATGATTGGAACCTGCAGAAACTATACACGTTCCACTTGGGTTGAAATCCACAAAATTTACAAATCTAAATATAATTAATGAAAACAGATTGATTATGTGTTTCCATAGAAATATTTAGGCATGTATATATATATATAAAACCCACTATATTAACATTAAGTCGCCAAAAACTTGTGTGAAATCCACATGTATGGAAACTCAAGGCATTTCAAGTAACTGAAATAAGCGTAAGAAAACAAGATGTGCTTGATAAATCAGACTGTATAATGTGGCTTTTGTTGAAAATATAGTATAATTGACCCAACTCAAATCTTCAGAGTTTGTGCTGGAGTATAAAGTCCCTAGAAGATAGTGCTGCAAAGAGTTTGTAAGCAACAAGTAAAATAATTATGTCTAAAAACTGAATATCTAGCTATAACAATATTTTAAATTAGTAAAAAGGATGAAGGCAGCCATGAAACCAGCAAAGTACATATACAAGATATATATTCCACTGACTTGTTAATTAAAGCTCTGTTTCCAAGATGTTTAAGAAAACTGCATATAAGTAAAAGCAAGTATTTTTTATATTTAAAGAAGGCAGATCACTGAAGCTAACAGAACATTGTTTTCATCAACAAATGGAAAATTCTCCAACTTTTCTTCTTATTGAAGCACCCAATATCAAATAGCATTATTAAAATGGAGGGAAAACATGAAAACATTCCAAAAATCCAAGAATAACCCCATTTCTGCCCGGACTATTTCTTGATTGCTGGAAAACAGCTGGATAAGTGCAGCCAGTTAACCTCTTTAGAAGAACTCTATATAAATTATTTTACTTCACGTGGATGGTAGAAGTTTGATCTATTTTCAGATTTAACATATACAGATGTTAATACCACAGAAGATGCATTTAATCTCATTAAAATGACACATTTACATTCCTCCTTTTTTTCTAGTAACACTTACCCTTCATAATCTGAGAAGCTATTAATACAAGTTTTATTTCTTGTATCCCAGATCTTAACAGATTTATCCTCACTGCAAGATGCTATTATTCTTCCGTCAGGTGAAAATCTGGAACATGCAAGTGAATACATTATTAAACATCTGATACTACCTAGACGAGCATTAGAGACATAAGTCGCAAAATACCAGAGCCAAGAAAGCCCATTTGAAATAAAGATGTGTAACATTTAAAGGACATTTGAATGTCTCCTATTTCTCAGGGAGTAATAAAACTGAAAACCTTCTCCCCTTACTCCTCCCCCCTTCATTTCACAATCAACTACAATTAAAAACAGAGCCATAAACAAGAGAAAGAGAGGAGTAGGGGAGGAAGGTAGCAGCAGCCTAAGGATGTCACTTTAGATGCCGAGGATATTACTATAGAAAACTATAGGCAAAAGACAAAGAGGACACAGTAGAACCTTGTGTTCCATTTTAACCTACATATATGTTCTCCTCTGAGTTCCCCCTAGACTTACAAATTGTTAGCAAAGCATTCACAATTACTCCTAGACTAGTAGACTAGGTTTTTAAATAGTAAAACTGATTTGTGTAGAATTTCCTCAAGCATTATTTTTTCACATCTTGAGCAACTGCACAAGGACATTAGAAAACTGTTCAAGAACTTCCACATGCGATTTCCTAGAGCTTTTCTTTTTCTTTTCAACAATTGGATACTTTGAAACTTTGTAGAGCTCTGCACTTCACCAGGGTTAAGTTTTTTTCTCAAGAGGTTTAAATCAGGCATCTCTTAGCTGCAAATTGCCCATCAATATGGCAAAAAGGAAAAGGAAAACCAGCAAAACAAGAATAGTTGAGAAAGCCCTTACCACGCATAATAAATCTAAAAACAAGTGAATGCTGTGAAATAAGTTAATACAGCATGAAAACAAACACGACTGGGGAAAGATGGGATACAGAAGACCGTGTTGGTCCTTTAAAGTAAAAGAATTAATATACAGCAACAGATTTAATATGTATACATTAACACAGAGCAAGCTTTCAAACTTCAACTAGGAGATATATACAAAACTTGTGTAAATAAGATTGCTTGATTAAAATTTAATTATTACTGATAGATAATCATTTGTCTTTCACAGATTTTTCTTCCCTTAGTTCTACCTTGGGACATAAAAACACCTTGTTAGGAGTTCTACTTTACCAAGAGAATAAAAATAACACTTACTTGGCACAGAGAACCCAATGAGTGTGTTGGAATAGGGTAAACAAAAGGTGCTGACTGCAAACACTCCATACTTTTATTGATTTATCATTGGATGCTGAAACTAGAGAGCAGCCATCATGGGAGAAGCTCACACTACGAACAGATGCTGTATGACCTTTCAATACTGATGATTCTCCATGACTAAGGGGGTAGGGGGGAAAAGAAACAAAACCCCAAACACCAAGTCATGAATTACAATTATATTAAAGAGTTTAAAACCCCATAAAACTCAATGTTAACATATTTAGAATCTCACCCAAATGAAAAAGCAGCATATAGAGGCTAAATCTTAGTATCACCATTATTTTTTTACTTATTCCAATATTAATTATTAGAATAACATTCTTTAAATTGCATTTAATATGACACAATTTTAGAGAACTGTGCAAATAACTAGAAGCATTAACCTTTAGTACCATTAGCATTAATATTTAAAAGAGAATTTTTTATATAGTAATCTACAAAATGCTTAAAAGTTAAAATAACATCTGTTTTTCTAAGATCATTTCGAATTGCTTATAATCACTACTATTTAAGAACAGTGTAATAAGGCAAGTAGATTAAAAACAGTTTTTTTCCAAAAAGCCATTTTGCTTCCTTCATCACTTCTCTCCCCAAAATGAAGTGCAGCCATGCAATCCTTACTAAAATATAATCTTTAATCCAGACAAATACTACCAAGCATAGTCCTACACACATGAAATTGTGACCTTTGAATTGCTACATTTTTCTTTTGAAACTACAGCATATTCAGTAAAGAACAAAGTAATACAGTAAAGAACTGTGCTATTTGTGCTCCCTGATCTCTGTTTCTGTCAAAGCCCAGGCATGTGGGAAGGAAAAAGAAACTTCTCTTGAGCAGACTCCAGTATTCACATTGCCCTTCAATGAAACACATACCATAACATTGCCCGCTTATACTCACATGCAAGGAACCCATAGTCTGACAGTACGATCTTGAGAAGATGAAGCCAGTAGCTGCCCATCTGGTGAGAACTCTACACTGGTCACTGCTTCCACATGGCCTACAAATCTGTAAGCTCTGCATCGTGTCTTCAGCTTCCACACCATAAGAAACCTATCCAAAGAGCAGGTAGCTGGCAAGAAGTAAAAGATATTAGGAGTCTCTTCACTGTTCTTATAAAAATCAGAGCTAATGGTTATGGATTAGGATGCAACAGTGAATTTACTGAGTCTTAGGGGGAAGGAGGAGTTGTTGGGTTTTAATGGATACTTGACTGAGCAGAAGCCTGGCAGCAAACAATGCCAAAATCAGGCTTTTCAAAGGTTATCACAAGACTGGGAGGAGTAAATGATAATACCTAACAGGCAGGTCTCTCACATACTAAGCAAACCACCTTGCAAGTACTTGGAAGATACAGAACAAAAAATCCAAAGCCAAACACCATGCACATCATTAAGTACGAATCCAGATTGGTGTTACCAAATACTAAGACGAATAGACAAACTCTTCAGTAATGTCATTTTGATCTCTGAGATGAAATTTGTTTCAAGGATCAAGTGTTTAATTCTGAAAAAACAAGCCAACTTGAACTCAAGACATGATTTCTAACACTTCAGATATCTACACTAAAGATATCCATATATGATAATTCTATAATCCTATTTAAGTACTGATTTTATAATACTAATATTTGCCTAGTTCAAAACACAACATAAAGTTGTCAGTCTTATAATAGAAAGAACTTTTTTTTCTTTGCAGTCACTTTACAGGTGGATCATACTATCTACATTTGAAAAGGCAAGCATAACTTCTACCAGAGTTTGATCATTTTCAGGAAACTATATGCAGCAAAGGGAATAAGCAGCTGAATTAAACTGGCATGTGTGATATTCTTACATCCCTATTATCTTTATCTCTGCTGCTAGTATGCAGGACATAAATAAACAAGGTATTCACACACCCATCCCTCATCTATAAATTCCTACCCCTAGTAGAGAAAAGGAGGGAGAGGAAGAACAGAGACCTCCTAGAAGTTGAAGAGGACATGAAGAGAATGGCTCTTCCCTTCCTAGCCTCTTTCAAGCACCAACACAGCACAAAGGAATTGAGTTTCTTATCATGAGTGTCAAGGCAATCCTCAAACAAAATGCTAAAATATAAAATACTAGATATTAAATTATCTTTATGAATTTGATACAGAAATATTATTTTTACTGCCCAAAAACTAGCCTCTGCTAAAAGACATGAGACCAGACTATCTCTGTGCCCATATCAATAGGCCTATATTTGACAAATAAATACAGGATATTTTCCCCCTGCTTCAATTTTTCAGAACTCTATTTTACAGCAGGTTCTTTCTAATGGAAAGAATTTCTTTTGCACTTTGATTCAGAAAAATGGAATCTAGAGTGGCATAAATCTGAAAGGAAAAAGTGAAATGTAAGCTAAAATAGAATTCAAAGGCATCAAGTTGGAAATGTGAAACAGACAAGACTGATGGTTTCTAAAACAAATAATTAAGGAACTACCAAATACCTATGGTACCTTATGAACTGCACGAAGGCTGTGCAATACCAGCTGTTTCTGCTTTCAGTTCTAAAAACTGAAGAAAATATTCTTTGAAAGATGACAGTACAATACATTCAAAGCCTGGTTTCTTGTAGCTTGCTTGCTCACAGATGGGTTATCCCAAGGTTAATGAGACACAAGCAGTGACCTAAAGTTCTTTCTGGGGTACATCCACCATCATCTTCCTTGTTTTCCCTCTGGACTATGCTGCCTATGCTTGCACAGCATCCTCTCTCCATCCTTATGTATATGTCTCTTTTGAAACCACCTGCCCATTACCATGACACACAAAGACTATTACTATCTCTAATAAGCAGTTCCAGCCCAGCCAACACCACCCCAGAGGTGATGGAGGGAAGAAGGTTCAGGATTTGCACGGAAAAGGGTGAGTAACTGACAGACCCGTTACAGAAATATTTTCCTAAGGCACACGGGCTGATGTCACTCTGTATTTGAACACCATGGGAGAGACAAAGAAACTCTAAGCCAAAACTCTACATCTATATTGAACTTTGGCCCCTATCCTGCCAGAGAAATCAGTCCCTTTAATATTAATGAGGCTCAGCCAAGCCAAACTATTCCCTGTTCAAGCGGGCTGAAAAAGATTTTGGTGCATACAGCTAACACCCAAACATTTCACTTAATGGTAAACATTTTACCTTAACTAATCACAAGCAGAAAATACAAGAGTACATAGTATGTTGCCAGCAATACTAATTTTAAAACCAGTTTTATCCATGAAAATCTACTTTGATCAAGTAAACGTCACTATTTCTCTTTATTCCATTCTAAGGGCTTTTGCCTACTTTATAAGAATGCTGCTTCTCCAATTTACTGAAGCACAGTACTTTAAGGCTGCACAGATGATGCGTTCTGACAGCATTTACTGAGTGTATCAGCACCCTTTATTTTGGTGACTTTCAGTCACCAAATCACCACTAAATAGTCCAGAACAGATCTCCAAGGCTAATTTAAAGTACTGGATCTGAAACAAAAGAAATACAGAAGGTCCATAAGAATTTTTTAGGATGTGCCATTGCACAAACTGGTCTATTGCTCCTCAGAGAACACGACACAACCAGAACCATGTTTAGAGACATGTCCTTGCTATGAAAATATTTGATCAATCGCAAAATACAACTAAAAAGTAGAAAGCTGAAAATTCACACTGAGATGAATCCAATATGCAACTTAGTCCAGTTTCTAGCCCGAGTGCCTTTTTTTTTTTTTAAACATCAGTGCTTCTGTACACATGCAAGTATAGCTGATAAGTCACTGGGTAATTTGATTTTCTGCTGATGAGTCATAACAGAATTGAACACCTAAGAATAAAGACTCGGCCTTAGGCAAAGGCCAAGTTTACACACCACTTTGGTGCAGATCTCTAAACAGATATCTGAGCTTCAGGTATGCCACGAAAAAAATTGTGTGGTATTTGCAATGAAACAAAGTTCAATTTATAAATTGTGACTGTATACTATGGTATACATTTTCATATATACCCACATATATATGAAGACACAAGTTACTGTAATACAGAATTACCATTTCACTCACACAATAAATACCACAGTGGTGACAAAGAAAATTGTGCAAAAATCAGAAGAGACAAACTCAGCAGGTTTTAACACCTAGATGTACCTCTCTCAAAGTAAGCATCTCTAATATAATTAATTGCTCAATGCAAGAGTTACAGGGCAGATGGAATACAGGGCTGTGCACATGATGGGTGTGTGAACATTCAAATATCACCACTTCCAACAAACCCCCACACTTTACAGAAACTTTGCAACTCTCAGTGTCATAAGGTGTAACATCACAATACAAACATGTTTGTGAATTGCAAGATTTCCTACTTGGCAAAAAACAATTATTAATTGAACTTCAGTCAAGAAAGCCAATCTGGAATTCTAAGCACAGTGGATAAAACACAAGGAACTTCTAATAACTCACATAAGTTTAAGTTCATGACAGTTTTTATCACACACTGTATACATCACACAAGAGAAAGAGAACTGAAGAGTCAGCACACTAGTAAACATTTAATTGTCATTCTGGATTTTATTTTTTAATAGAAACCCCAAAGCCCTCCACATTTATTCAGTGTTAAGTTTACATTCAGTTTTTTAAAGTCACTTAGAATCAGTAGTTTAAAATATGTACAAACGTTTCCCAAATTTTCAAAGTCTAAAAGAATAGAAAACCATTCCGAGTTTCAGATTTTCCAGAAATCTATACATACTGAAATATAACTGGAGTATTTCTGTAGAGTTGCCGCAACTCAATTCAAAACTAGTTGAACTTGAAATGGCAAGGTAGGTTTTCTTTCTCTTCTTTTTTTTTCTCTCCTTCTCTAGTCCCTCCTCCTTTTATTCCCATATTTTTTACTCCCATCAGGAAGATTTTTTTTTCAGGGCTTCCACTTTCTTTTTTCCAATTAGTTTATAAATAACTCCAAAAATAGAATGGGAGGTCATGGGGAGGAAGGAGGGTTTAGATATATACAGAGAGAAAAACTTTCAAACTAAGAGGCAGATTCACTTAAAATTATTGCTTAAATAGATAAGGAACACTTTGAATGTCAGTTTTAACATGAAGGTAGTTGTTTACAGGAAATGCAGTTTTTGCCAAGTGCTAAAAATTAACTGTATAAAAGTTGCATAGTCTACATTCACACCATTTAATTGCTTTCATCTGAGGAAACATGCATTGCATATACAACTCATGACCTGCCATACAGGAGAACCTAGGCCTTTTTCCTGTCATTTCTATTGAATATAACAATCTACAGCAAGCTTTTCAGAAAAGCACATACTTTATTTAATTAACTGCTCCAGTACATAATGACTGGCTGCCTTTTAAAAATTGATAAATGATTCATAACTCGCAGGTTCACAAAAGAATTCCTTACTGCAGAGTGGAATGGAATTTTTCAGGAACGTTTCCCTTATGTAGCAAAAAGTTCCTTTAAAAAAAAAAACCAAAAACAAAAACAGAAAAAAAAGTTTAGTGAAAAAAAAGAAAAAATATTAAACTGCAAGTAACTGCCTAAAAATAAGTTAAGGACTTAAAAGAACCCATGCCACACAGTGGCAAGCATTTTTAGCATGATTCAATTCTACATCCCAAGCTCCACATTTTCTTCTTCCGTTCCGCCTGCTTCCACCCAAACCTCTCAATGCTTTCAAACCACTAAGATTTAAAAATACGTCTTAATTTACTCTTGCTTTATTCTTGGCAAAACTTCAACTACATCAGGTCTCACCCCTTTTTAACCTTTCTAACTACTAACACCTGCAGCAAATGCACACCTACTTTCTCACTAGCTTGAGTTCCTACCTACCAGCCCCATGTCAAGAATTACTACACTGTGGCTACTGAAGAATATTTATCACTTCAGTGAAAGCAATCAAAAAAGTTGGAATGCCCAAAATATTAAGAAAAGTATTCAACTTAAATCATATAAATCACATAAATCTAAAAAACAGATACTAACACTAGATTTTTCTTCAAACACACAATATATCTATCACATCTACCATCTATAATCACGCTCAAAACAGATTAATGACACAATTCAAGAATCAATATTCTTCAGAACTCAGCATAACAGGATAGACAAAACATTCTGAATAAGCCATTCTGTGGCTTAAACAGCTTTCCCACAAATCTTGTTTTCCTCCAAGCTGTCTTTTGCCTTTTCAACTCCCCTCATGTCAGCAATGCCAGCTTCTTAACCTCATCCAAGGTCTCCTGTGCTACTGTTGTAACTAGAAAGAGGCAGTTTACGCTGCATTATTTCAAAACTCTGTCTAGGACTGATCCATGCCAGCTGTTGCCATAACACAAAACAGCCTGAGTTTTCCTCTGTTACCTTCCTCTCCTCCACTGACAGATCAAATGAAAAAAAAAAAGGGATACATGGTCTAGAACACAAGTTTTGTGTTCCTAGGATGTGAGGCTGAACATGAAAAAGCTTACACAGAGGCAATGTAAATATTAAATATACAGCTAAGAAAACATAAGTACCTAATGCAATTCTGTGCTTTCTTTCCTTCTCCACTACCTTTAAACAGAATTCTTAGTTGTTGCCATCCCTATTTTTTCCCATTTGTGGTACCATTAGCATGTCCTTGGTTCCTCTGCCACCACACTCTTCTCTAAATGCATGAGGGCTCCTGACTAACACCCATGAGGTAAGATTTTTACAACAGGTACAACATCGCAAAGCAGTGCCAAAGCCCATCTACTAAATAAACTTCCTGTTCTTCTATGTAATAAGCTAGTTGTTACCCTTAACAGCATGTACATTCCTAGAAAAATGCAGAATATTACAAGGCTTAGATTCAATTTTCCACATCAATGTCCATTCAATCACATGCCTTACTTATAGTGTTAGACACATATGTTATAACGTATCTGCAACACAGGTCAGCTAATACCACTGCAAGAACCCTAACTTTTACCTCTGTAAGTAAAGATTCGTTACTTTCATGTAATGTGATCTTGCAGGATTATTGCATAATTGTTTTTTTTATTAAGCCAAAAAAACCCCATCTTAGTCCACTCAAAAGCCTTTGTTTTACCACAGGCAAGACAGGCCAAAGTAAGAAAATAATGAATCAAAATTTTACAAAAATAAAAGGCGTTAGATCTGTATTCCATGTTTTCGAAACCAAACTCCAGGATTTACTTTTGCTTTCTATACAATTGATCACAAGAGAGAGTTTCTACACCACTACAGACACATCTGAAAACATTCCAAAGTATTCAATCAAATGTTGCTATCTGTTCGTGCACGTAAAAACTTTGGAGATTACTCCAAAAACCTTGGAGAGTCCATTCAATTCATACTACCAGCAGTGATTATTTCTCAAATTTCCACATCTGGTTTTTATCTGCAGCATTACAAGTTCTCATCTGCACATCTGCACGCCCCCCAGTTGTACGATAAGCAGTAAGGCACTTTCCTGAATGAGGATGATAAATAGTCCCATCTTCTTTGAAATGCCAGATAATAATTTCTGGCACAGGAGAACCATCTTTTGGGCAGCTCCTCATACCAATGAAGTCTTCATGTTCAGGAACTTCAGCACATAGCTCAGTTACAGAGTTAAATCTAATCTCCTGATTTGATGTATATTCAAAAAACTGGTTGCCTCCCTGACCATGACAGCCAAAGAGAGAAAGGTGAGACCCAGTAGGATTATGTTCTTGTAAGACATAGTCAAGGCACTCTGAAGATATTCCTGTGCTGCGGATAGCACCATGCCAGCCAGGACGATCTTCTGGTACATGCAACTCAGCAAACACATTTTTTAAATACCAGTTAAAACTCTTGCATTTCAAACGCTCCATAATTTTCTTTTCTTGCTGATGGATTTCTGTTGTAAAAGTGATCTTTGAACTCATCCATCCACACCTCAGCAGCACGTGCCGTGTTCTGAAGGAAATTTGGTCTAGCATAGGGTGCACGCTTTGGAAACACATGACCCACATGGGAGCATGGATGAATTTCCAACATGCCTCCACACTGCCAAACCCTAAATGATAATTCTAAGTTCTCCCCTCCCCAAACATCCATTCCTGTATCATAGGTACCCAGGTACTCAAAATATTTCTTGCTGACAGCAAACAAGCCACCAGCCATAGTTGGGGATCTGATTGGGTCGGTTTCATATTTGCGCCTGAGACGTTCATGTTTAGGCACCGAGTGCCACTGGAATGTCAGACGCCAGTCAAAGCCCCCAATCATGGGCTCTGCTGTTTGCATGTAGTATTCAAATGTTTTCCAGTCAATGGTGTCGATGACAGGACAAACAATAACAGTCTCATTCTCAGCAATCCTCTCGAGCAATGGTTCTAGCCAGCCAGAGACACATTCACAGTGACAATCTAGGAATGTGAGGACATCACCAGTAGCAAAGGTAGCACCAATTAAACGTGCACGAACCAATCCTTCTCGTTTGTTGGTTCTTATCAAGCGAACTCTTTTCAGACTGCTTATGTATTTTTCAAGTTCAGCCTTCAAATACGTTTTATCGCTCAGGTCATCCACCAGTATAATTTCTTTCAGAAGCACTGAAGGTGATGTTTCAAGAACACTATGTATCGTCCGCAGCAATGTTGACCAGGCTTCATTGTAAAAAGCAATTACAACAGATGTAGTGGGCAGTCTTCTGTAGTCATAAGATTTAGTCTTACAACCACTCAGTCGATTATCTTCAATGTGCCGGTGGAGAGAGATTTTATCACTCAAATAAATATTAATTGCATACTTCTCAATCAGCTCTTCTTCCTGTTTCTTTTCCTCAGGACTCAGCTGCGGGCGAGAGGGTTTACCCCATTCTCCTGGGGCATGAGGATCAGGCGGGGGTTTGTCATAAACTGGACGAGCCAAATCTACAGCTTCTTCTGCTCTGTCGGAAAAGCGCCTCTCCCATTTCCCTTTGGTGATGCTCTCTCCGGCGAGGGAGGCACCGAAGGAAGAAACCGACAGCTCGACCACAAAGTAAGCGATCATCAAGAAGCCGAGGAACATGCAGCTTTTACGGACCCACGTCCATCTTCTCGCCAGACGGATCCTCATCGTAGGTGGTTAAAAGCAGCTAGTAACAGAGAGGGGCTCCGTGAAGTCCTGTCGGCTCCCTCCGCGCCCCCGGGGCGGAGGGGACCGCAGGCACTCCCAGCTGTGGGCTCGGGCCGCCGGCAGTTTGCAGCAGTCCGGCCGCGGCGGGCCCAGCAGATTCCACAGGGACAGCGGGGGGAGCGGGGCAGCAGCGGAGGCACGGAGCAGCCCCCTGCCCCTCCGGCCTCGGCGCTCCCCTTACTTCCTCCTCCTCCTCCTCCTCCTCTCTCTCCGCGGGACAAACCCCTCCTCCCGCCCTGTGGTTTGCTCAAAAAGTTGTCGCTTAAGGAAGGGGCAGAGACTCTTCGGCCCGCCTGGCCGGCGCGGGAGCCCGCCCCGCCTCCGCGGCCGGACCTGCGCCCGGAACAGCCGGGCTGCTCCGCCAGCTGCCGGGGAGGGAGAGAGGGAGGGAGGGAGGAAGGAGCGGGCTGCCCCGCCCGGAAAGCAAACGGCGCCCGGCCCCGCACTCACCCAGCCCTGCTGCGTCCGCGTTGAAGGCGACGCCTGTCACCGCCGCCGTGTGGCCTCGGAAAGGCCGGATCAGGACGGGGTCCTCCTGGGGAGAGGGTGCGCACCGTCAGGCTGCGGGCGGGGGCGGCCCCCGAAGGGACCGCTAACGCCCCGCGCGCGGCGGGAGCCCGGCGGTCCCGGCGCCTTGAGCGCTCCCACCGGCGGGGGCGGCGGTCGCGGCCGTGCAGCCCTCGGCGCCGGGCGACACCCGCCGGCCGCGGCTCGGCTGCCCTCGCCGGTGATCGGAGCCTGGGGCCGAGCCCTTACCAGCAGGGAGGCCATGGGCGGAGCGGGGCCCTGCGGCCCGTCAGAGCGCCCGCGCTCCGGGCGCGGCCGGGCCCCCGGTTCATCCGCCGCGCCACCAGCGCGGCTCCCGACCCGCCCCTGCGCGGCCGCCCCGCGCTGCGCTGCGCGGGCGGGGCGGGGCCGCAGCGCGGTGCCGGTGCGCGGGTCCCTCGTAAAGCCGCAGCGCCCCCGCGCGCCCGGCCGGGCCGCGGGGCCCGGGCGACGGGCGGGGAGGGGAGCGGCTCCGCTGGTCAGGCCGGGCGAATTAGAGAGTCCAAGTTTGTCCGGTGGTCTGGACAGAGCGGCTTGTGGTTGCGGGAGGCTGAGCTTCCGCCCAAGGGCGCGGTTCGGCGGGTGTTGGAGCCGGCGGGGCGCCGCGGCCATAGGGTGGGGCACTCTACCTGGGGGGTTACCCAACCAAACCAAACAAAACCAATCAACCAAACAACAAAAAAAAAAGTCTGCCTAAACCACGGTTTTTCCTCCCAGCCTGTGAGGGAATCCCCAGTGCTGGTGGTTCCCCAGCCAGGTGGTGGCCGTCGGTGTTGAGCCCGGGGCGCGAGGCGCTGTCCCGGCCCGGTGCCGGGCGGAACCGCTTCCACCTGCCGCTCCCTGGGGACTGTCAGGGCGGCTGCCAGCAAACCTGAAGAAGCAAAATCAAGAGTAGCGAAAGGTCTAGTTGGTGTTAGTAGTGCTGTGAATTTTTATGCAGCCTCGTGGTAAACTAGATAAGGGAACTAACCTCACTGAAAAAGTACTGCTCCAATAGCTATGCTAGTAAAAAGAGGGATGACGTAAATTAGCAAAACGGAGGACTGTGGTAGCAAAGCTGTCATTGGATACACAAGTGTTCCTGAAGAAGTAACTCATTCTGCAATTACCCTGTTTTCTTTTTAAATCCAGTCTGCATTTCATAGTTTCTTCTGACATTAAACTCTTACATCTACAGAATCAGGTCAGTAATTAGGCCAACGTATAAGAATTGTCACTTACAGGACAGTTCCAAATCAATTGTGTTTAACCATGAAATGGACATTTAAAATAATAATTTTAAAAGTGGTGAAAAGAGCAGGATTATCACTACCAGTATATAAGGAGGTTTCCATGAAAATCTACTAGCCACTCCTTACATTGACGTTATACAGGCTGATAATTTGCCATTATAGCTTCTCAACATGAAAGTTTTTTAAAAACATAAGTGTGGGACAGGACACATTGACTTTAACTTGGAACAAGCAAAAGCTACAGTTTTATGCCATTACTTGTTCTTGGTTTGGCTTGTTGGTAGAGGTTTGCTTGGGTTTTTTTGGTTTTTTTTTTCCTACACAGCTCATCCTCCCGTCCTTTTGTTTTAGTTATCACAAAGTAAGATATAGCATTTTAAAAGTTGGTAATGATAAGACTTAAATGTTTCACTTTCTACCCCATTGCAGGAACAGTAAGTTAACTAGACAGATTCACTTGGCCTCTTCACCACTATTGAAGTCTTCCAGCCTTTCTCAACATTTTTTCCAACTACCCTCTTTCTCCCAGGTTTTATCAGCTGTGAATGACGTATCTTGTCAGGGAGACAGCCAAGCTACATTTACATCTTATCACCCAGGGAAACAGGTTTAATACCAAACTTCATGTGCTCTTAAGTTATTCCGTGTCTTCTTGTCTCTTTGTCATCTCCTGAATGAGAGAAACTACTTTCTGTGCTGCTTTAGTTGTGTGTTGTGGTATTTCAGTATTTCTGGTACCTTATGTTTTCAGGTTCAGATCTGTTCTGGAAGCTGCTTAAAACCCAGTCGACATGTTATTTTATTTAGACATTGAACTAAATGACAATTCACAGCCACACTGAATGCTTTTCCTTTTGCCTTCTTCACATTTGCTATGCTTGCAGCAGCTCAGTATATTTTACTAATTTTGAGGTACTAGTAATAAACTGGAGTTTCTACCTGCCCATGAAAGTCCTGAATTATAAAATATCAGGTGATAGACATAAAGCAAAGGAAGGGCTGCAATTACAGAGAGAGCATGGCATCCCTCTTTCTACAAATTGATGGAAGAGTGTTTCTCAGATTGTAGGACTTACAAAGTTAGTCTCTTCCTTGCTGTTTCTCTTCACCTGAGAGTGCTTTGAAGACTCCCAAATGCTTGTAGAAAGCAAAGTATTCCCTTGCTGCAGCCATTTAATTATCTATAATGACTGTAGTTATAAAGCTGGCAGGTAATAGTTTTTATGCTGATTATGTTTCCTCATTAGCATGTATAGGTTTTATTTTTAGAATTATTTTAAGATTATTGCGACTCTTAATACAATTATGAGTTGGTATTGTTATTTTAAGGTTGAGAATAACTGTTCTGTGATATGCAAGTGCAATTTATTGTAATAAGTTTTTGGGCACTGTGATGACAATGATAAATGGTGCTTCAGAAAATATGTTCCAAGTGTTGTGTCTCAGTAGGCTGCTGTTTCAGCAGCCTGAGTTTTTTCTCTCAGGCTCTGTGTTAAGGTAGTACATGTCCAGACAGAAATTATGTCTACAGAAGAACACTTTAAGATTGTAATTCCAAGTTCACGCAGGCTGCATGGCCACTGTAGGAAAGGACCTAGTAAAAGGATGTTTAGAATTCAAGGACACATGGACAAATTTGTTAACCTTGGTGCATGTATGTTGCAATGCACATATTAGTAACACTGATCACGTATGATTTCATAATTAAATATGTGATGTAATATAGTGAATGTGCACAAGGGGAAAATAACATACTAGTCCTTCAAAAATTCTCTCCTGTCTAAAATGAGGGCTTTTAACTTAATGTTAATCCTACTTTACAATAAAACTAAGGATCTCAACTTTAATTATGTGGGATCACACTGGGAACAGCTGTGTTAGCAACAGAACTGTCCAGACTGCCAAGAGGCCTTTGGCCCTTGGGCTGTTTGCAGGTGGTGGTGCTCCATGGGCACTAGAGGGGAGTGTGAGATATGCATTGCCAGCACTGTGTTGATTATTCATCCACCTACAGGCAGGAAAAGAATATAGTCTCAGGGCACAAAGATTTACAGGCTGTCTTACTGTTGTAGAACCATTATACCATATGTCCTCTGGATCTTTCCAACCTCTGATCCTACATTTTTTTTTTCCTTCTCCATCAAAATGGTTATGAAAATAAAACAAGTATTAAACCTATAAAATAACTTGTGGAGTAGTGTTGGGTTTTTTGTTCTTTTTAAATTTTCTTATCAAAATCCCATTAAAGGCTCTTTACCAACAGCAGCAAGAAAATGGAAAAGAAATGAGTATCAAGCATAAAGATTTGAAATGCAAGGATGATTTGGAATATATATGATGTTACTTTTGGTCTAAGAAACATCCCAGGGTTCTGAGGGAATTGGCAGGTATAGCTGCTAAACCATCCTCCACCATATTTGAAAAGTCATGATAGTCAAGCTGTGACTACCATTCACAGTGTGAATACCAGTATTACCAGTAACTACCTCAGTGACTGGAGAAGAGGGAGTATCACACCCAGACGCTGGGAACTGCTGACCAGTCAGCCTCACCTTCGTGCCCAATGAGATCATGGAGCAGGTCTTCCTGGAAGTCATGTCAAAGCATATGGAAGATGATTATATGAAGGTTATTAAAAACAGCCAACACGGCTTCACCAGGGGCAAATCATGCCCGACTAATCTAGTGATCTGTGATGGAGTGACTGCATCAGTGGACAAAGGAAGAGTAACTGATATTACTTACCTACAGCTTCTGTAAAGCCTTTAATGCTGCCCCCTAACGCTTTTGCTGCTAAATTGACATAGATTTGGTGGATGGACTATTAAATGAATAGGGAATTGTATGGCCACAACCAAAAAGATACCAGTGCTGAGTGGTGTTCCTCCAGGGGTCTGTTTTTGGACCAATAATATTTAATATCTTTATTAATGAAATAGATAGTGGGATTGAGTGCACCTTCAGCAAGTTTTTGGATGACACCAAGCTGAGTGGTGGAATGAGGGAAGGGATGCCATCCAGAGGCCCTTAACAGGCTTGAGGATTGGCCTGTAGAAACATCATAAAGTTTAATAACACCAAGTGCAAGGTCCTGCACCTGGCTTGAGGCAACGCCCTGTACCAATATAGACTGGGAGATGAATGAATTGACAGCAGTCCTGTGGAAAAGGGAATACTGGTGGATGAAAAGCTGGACATGGCCCTGCAATGTGTGCTCACAGCACAGAAAGCCAACCATATCCTGGGCTGCATCAAAGGTAACATGACCACCAGATCGAGGGAGGTGATTCTGCCCCTCTACCCTGCTCTGCTCTCCTGACACCCCACCTGGAGTGCTGCATCCAGCTTTGCAACCCCCAAGAAGGATATGGACCTGTTGGAGCAGATCCAGAGGAGAGCCACAAAAATGGCCAGTGAGCTGTTGTAGCTGATGGACGTTTGAGATTTTCTCTTATTCAGTGTAGGGGTTGCATTTGTATTGAAGAATAAATAAGAGAACTCAAAGTGCCTGAAGGGAAACACATGTGAAAGAAAAATGCATAATTTAAAACCAGCACTTTAAAACAAATAACCATCTGGATTAGAAGCTAAGAGTGACAATTACTCTGCCAAAGAACTTCCCTTAAAGTAATTAGAATTTGTATAAAAGTGGGTGTGTTATCCTAAGATTTTTTTTCTGTTTGTTCCTTTCAGTTAGATGCTTTTGTATAAAAGATACATATCTTTTTAATGACTATGGGGATAAAATCCCTTAATGTTCCTCCTTAAGTACCCAAACAGCTCAGTAAAAATACTGACTAGTAATATGCAGCTGAAGCACGAGCTGAGCTGCATTTAAACCTCTCGTGTTACCTTCAATGTCAGACAACTCTTATTATTTATAATGGATGTGTATTATTTCAATCCGAGAAAACTTGCAGTCACTGATTGTTTTCTGATGATGAGAGAGGTTTTACTATGATATTTTCTGGAATAATCCTATTATGGTGTTTTATAGCAGTGGCGTCACTACATAGTTGAATACCCACATGCAATTCCAAATTTAAAGAACATCTTTCTCTTTCTTTTCCTAAAGTTTTAATGGATGATAGATACCAGTAATACTTGCTGTGTTGCCAGTAAGATGAGTATGTGTGTAAGTACTTTTATTTCAATGCACTTGCATCCAGGTTTTCTAAAAATAAATAAAGTAGTTGTTTTCTAAATAGATATGTGGTATGGTGGCTCTTTGCCACTGTCTACAATACCCGAAATTTTGTCATGTTGCAAAATTGAATGTATTGGAATCAAGTTACTTTAGCAAAATTGTTTGGTAATGTGTGTTTAAAAATAAAGAAATATTCATGTGTCTTACCTGATTCATGAGAGCTAGAAGAAGATTGGGAGAATTTAGTACACTAAGGTAGCTACATTTAGTAGCAAAGGTTAGTACGAGTTAATGCTTCAGCAGATGCCACATAGGATGATGTTTATCGAGTATCTTCATTTAGTACTGCTTGACAACAGCATCATCTATTGTAATGTGTATATTAATTGCAAGAGTGAGTAGATAAAAATTGATGGCCTTGTATGGAGATGCCTAGTTTGGTGAAGTATCTGTTTAGGTATGTATTACAAGGCAACATTTCACTTAAAGGAGAATGAAATAGGGAATAGAATAAACATGAACAAGGAATCTAAAATAAGAAATCTAACTAGAAAAATGCACTCTTGATATCAGGGCTCACTTAGTTTTTGAGAAAAAATTGCAGCTTATTGGAGTCCAAATTCTGTGAAACCAAACTCTGGCTTAGCTGAGAAATTTATGAATAAAAGGTGGCAATAAGTCTGTTTCCTGGGTGTTAACAAGGAACCTGGTATTTGTACATAGCGGAATTCATTTTAGTATGACGATGTAGAGGAGCACTTGTTTTCATCAGCTTCAGTTACAATTGATCAGGAACCCAAAAAGCTGTTAGCAACACTCAGAAAAAAACCTCAAATTTTCCTTTGTACATAGATAGACAGACAGAGTATGAGACAGAAGCATGAACTGGAGGCTGTGTAATAATCCAAAGTGTATCAGGGAGGCTAGGTAATTGATGATACACCAGTGAAGACCAAGGAAAAGAATGTTGCAATTTTTTCTGTACTTGCTTTCACATTTCCATAAAAGCATACATGGTGGTGAAGGCTATTGGAAGACTGCTGTTGAAAATGTGCACTCTAAAGAAACTAATTTTATGGATTATAGAAAAATCAGAAAGAGTATTAATGTCTGACTCACAATACTCATTTCAGGGTTCCAAGAAATTACTAGTGTGCTTCCAAGGAATACTTACCCCAAAATTATGTATTAATACAATTCAGAGTTATAAGAGTTTTTGTCAAAAAGGCCGCTTGTGAAAATTGCCTATAAAAGTGCATAACACAGTTCCACTTGGCTAGTTACATTTTCTGTTCAATAATCCTGATATCATTCCAGATTCAACCAATGTTTTGTTTTGTGTCATGACTTGTTCAGATCCTATTTCTTATTGTACTTTTTCATTATGTTAACTTTAAGACAGAAGTAGTCACTTCTGTCATCTTAGCTGGTTAAATTCACATCAGTAGTATTGTATTTGTGTATGTCATGGAATCATAGAATAGTTTGGGTTGAAAGCAACCTTAAAAATCATCCAGTTCCAACATACATCTGAAAATCTTGTTTTCCACTAGCTATTTGTTGGGGATTTTTTTGGTGGTATCAGAGACATATGGAAGAACAAGGGAATGGCCATTTCTGTGTTTCTTGCATTGCCTTTGATATGGTGATTTATAGCAAGAGATATGTAGGTATGTAGGCAGTATCTGGATTCGCAGTGTGGTTTGGGCCTAAGTCAGAACTTAAAGGGTTTTTTAAATACCTCTTGCTTGTGTTGATAAATTCTAAATTTGGTTTAGGTGTCTCCTAGCTCACACTGAATCTTAACAGGCAGTCCAGTATCAGCAAGGATTGTGCATTAACAGTATGTCTGTATATGCCAATTTAAAAATAGCTCATCTCAAGTGTTTTTAAAATCAAGTTGCTGTGTTAATTTTGAATTTCTTGTGTCTGTGTCCCATATTTAGACTTAGATATAGTACTTAAACAGACAGAAATCTAGTGGTGAGCTGCTACCAAAAGGGGCATCATCACACTTTCTTTTTGTATTGGCATTAGTGGTCATCTGACCTAAGAGTGAAGTGGTTTAGAAAGCTAAACCAGCATGAATATTAGTGTGGGGTTGCTTATTTATTGTTGGTTTAGTGCTCTGCCAGTTTAGTGCATTGAATTTGTTCTTCTCAGGATCAGATCAACGGTACCTGGCACACATTAAGTGGTTGCAGCTTGCTGCTAAGTGAGGGACTGCTCTTTTGGTAATGTATAGCCAACACATTGTCTTAGAGAAGCTGTGAAACTACACACTTAGATGACTAGTTTTCCTGGTTTTGTTAGCATACAGCTACCTCATGCTCAACCAGTAACAACCACCATGACAATTCCTATACTAATTTATTTTTTCTGCTGCTGATGGGAGGGGAAAATGGAGATTACCTTACTTGCTGTCTTCCATAAGCTTGCTTGTCTGCACTTACCCAAGGAGGACTAAGGGAAAACACATATAAATATATCAAATATGAGAGAACAGTGAAGATACAACAGAAAAACTAAAGCAAGTGCTTGAAAGCAATGACCAGGACTGCCATGTACAAAGAGAAATGGTAACAAATGTAATTTAAAAAACAAGTGAGGAAAAATAATATGCCACTATTATCGGAAAATAAGGAACCTAATGGTTCTTGAACATCTGCAGCTAACAAGAGAAGGAAGGGAGTATGTAGCTGTTAAAACATCTCAAGGGGAAGTCAGTGGGCCAATTATCTTCTGGGAACTCCACTATGATGTCCAGTTTAACAACTCTGTTTATAGTGGCAAAGGAGGGGCAAAATAGTATCCAGAGAGATGGAGAACAAAGCAGAAGAGTGCAGTCAGTGGAGCAGGAATGGTTTCGGCTGAACAGCCTGGTGCACATACCACATTTGATCTGTGATGTTAGTTTCTTCTGCTAAGTGCTTGCTGAAGACCAAAGTCTGACCCACCAGAAACTTCAGGTGCTCAGCACAGGGCTGTGCTATATGCATTTGCTTGGCAATGTCATAATGCAAGTCTTCCAGCTCTACAGCAACCATGCATCCTCTAAAAAGGATCCTTCACTCTGTATCTCATGACTGATCCGGAAATTACTTAGGCACTGAATTAGAAATGCCATTGCCTCTGCTGCCCCTTTGTGGCATGTATCTAAGGACTGAGCCACCAGGTTATTTTACTAGGGCTGAACTAGATTTTTGTTAGCATGTTTAAAAGAACTAGTAGAACTGGATTCCACTCTTCCCTTAGGGTAACTACCTGTCCAGTGGGACAGGAGTAAGGCAAGGTGTTTCTGGCCAGCAGTGGGAGCTCCTCAGATTCAGGATTGTTTCAAAAACGACAGAGTCACATGAGAGAGAGACAACATTACAGATTACATTTTTGCCACTTCATAGGCAGCCCTAGATTGATCTGTGTTCATCATTGCTGTACCAGAATAGGGCACAGACTTCTGTGTCTGGACAAGGAAAGCCTGCATCTGTACTCAGTTTTGGTGGTTTGTTTGTTTGTTTTGTTTGTTTGTGGGAGTTTTTGTTTGTTTATTTGTTTTTTTCTGTTGTAGCACTGGCTGCTTGGGCAGGAAGAGTGCTTTCCAGCATGACAGTTAGTAAACCCACAACATGACAGAGTACCACAGATGCTTCCTGCTGCTACTGTATAGATTTTCTCTTGAATATTATTTGTGTGGCTGATGCAAACAGAAAAATAAAGGGGGTGGTAGTTGTTTCAGACTCTCAGAAGTTTTATTATTAAATGCATTGTTCTGTTTGTGTGCCTGGATGGAGTACAAAAGCTGCCACTATAAATGAGACAGCTAGACACTGGTGGTCTGATTCAAAAAGCAGTGCAGTTCCATCTTGTCAAATGATACTTGTAAAATGATAAAAATCTATTCAATGGGCCCTGTTCCACTGATGTGGCATGCGAACATAGTGGGTCATTTTGGGGGTAGAGAGTCCAAACTGAAAATACTTTCCCTGTTCCGCACCTCCTTTTTTAAAACTCCCTCTCCTGCAGGAAGGCTGTATACATGCATAGCTAGATGAGTGTCAGATTGTGTCAGACCCTTCTTGCAGGAGCTCTAATACTTTGAAATTTTATGCTAATCTGAGCATAATGACAGGTTTTATTTCAGAGAAAGACAACTTCTGAATAGCTGAAAAAGCCATGTACAGTAGAGTGGAGTGAGGCAGAAGGAGGCATCTGCTTAATATCACAAAATGAAGCTGGGAAGTGTCCCTGATTTTCTCATTAGAACAAGTTTACAGGAACACTGCTAAGGTTCCCTGTAGCATTCTCTTGTATCACAGAACATTACTTGTTTTTATCATCTTTCACACTACTAATTGCAAGCATATGGACACACTATATTTGGAATATCCATCACAATCCAGTTGCAATTCCCCAGGGTGTTTTACAGTGGCAATTAGCAATTCAGGTACTGTGGAGACTGGTCCCAGCTTCGGGGAGAGTCAACAGGGCCACATAGCAGACAAGATATGCAGCACATCACTGCAATTGCCTTTCAGAGATAGTAGGAATACCTAGAATCCATAGTGTGTGTCAAATTTTGGTATTCAGATTCACAGCACGGTGAATCTCCTCCCAATCAAAACAAGAAGGTAACTGAAATACTCAAGCAGTAGTATGATAGAGGGCATAGTTTGTAGCACTCTTGACATTAGTGCCTCAAGCTGGATGAATCTGCTTTGAGAGATGAGCTTTTCAACCTGCGTATTCATTCTTTTTCCTCCTTTCACTCCTACCCTGTTACCCTGCTTTTCTTCCCTAAAAGTTTTCAGCAACCTCCTTGCCGCTCACGTTTTTCTTTCCACTCTCCCCTTTTAACTCCTCCTTAACTCCCTTCATCTGCAGTTCTTTAGCTGTTCTTTCCTCCACCTCTAGACTAGGGCACTAGAAGTCACAGGGAGAGCACCTTTCTGCTAGAGTTTTGCTATGCAGAGAACAGCTAGTGCAGCCATAGCATTCCATAAGCATCAGCTTGCAGCAGCAGTTTACCCAGAAGCAGTTCCAGTGTGGTTGACAAGGCTGTCACAGAAGCTGTTGAAATGGCATAAGAGAGGGGATTGTGCAAGAAGAGAGGAGCAGAGCAGAGGAGGTAACCTGAGCCAGCATCAGGTACTACAATCCCACTGTGTGAAAAGCTCAGTTGCAAACTGATCACATCCTCCTGCAACTAGACCAAGCAGTTTGCTCAGAACAGGAACAGTTTTGCTGGAAAGCTAAGGCTGACTGTATAGATATTTAACAAGTTGCAACTTGTCCATGCTTTCCACTGGGATAGCAAAAGAGATCCCCAACACCAGCTGATCCTCCTTGGCAGGTGTCAAAGCTTGTTCAAAAGCTTGGAGATGGTAGAGTATCAGCAACAACAAGCATGAACAGAAAAATAACAAATCATTCTTCATAACACAAAAGCAAACCTCTTGAGCTGTATAATTTTATTAAGGTGGTTAGTACTTAAATATATTTTTCCATGAAGTTTCCTCAAAGGCCTGATTTCTGAGCTACACTACAACCATCAAACCTTACAAGATTGAAGCAATGCAAGGAAGCCACAAGAGCACTTCTGTTGTATTTGGCAATATCCCAAACATAGTCAGTTTGGAAATAGCTATCTATGGCTTAACTGTTGGACTTGGATCAATTCCAAGTGCAATGTTTCACATTGGTTTTATGATAGTATGCATGAGTATGTTCCAGCATTCCAATCTTTTTGACAATGATTGTCAGAGATGAAGCATGAGTTTGGAAAACAAACATGAGGGGTCTATTGGTTATGCTGACTGCCTTCAGGGACAGTAATGTAAAGTAGTGTTCTGAAGTAGCATTTTATCAGCTCAACTCCTCATCCAGTGATCAAAAAGCCTGTAGCACTTCATTGGTATCAAAATGACACTTGATCATTTAGTTGATATTCAGACTTGGACTGTTTGTGGCCCTTTTGAAAAAGACTGAAGTCAGTAAGATTTAAAGCTATAACAACTATATTGAAGTACTGACATGCCTGCAGAATTGCTTAGGCACTCCTGCTATCCCAAGCTCTTTAAAAATGGCAGCTCCAAGTACTTTTAACCTCCTGCTGTTGAGTTTCGTTTATTTCTTATTGAAACGTTAATGCATTTGAAATTAAACATGCTGCAATATACTGGTTCTACAGAAGAAAATTAAAAAAAAATTCTGCACCGTTAAGGTAGGGAGCTAAAACACAGCATATTGAAACTTAGTGTTGTAAGCACTCCCTCACATCCTCTAAATATCATTATTTTAAATCTGTTTTAGTTTCAAAAGCAATGTGCTTTATCTAACAAAAAAAGGCCGTGACAACTGTTTTGCATAAATCTTGCTGTTTTTTCAATAGTTAGAATATTGAATTTCTGTTTGAATCATCTCACATTAACATTTGGTCAGTGAGCCAGCTAGTTTTACTATACAGCTTATACGTGGACTCTTTGACAGAAGCTTTTTCCTGTTACACAGTTTTTAAGATCAGAATGACAGTTTCATAATGTTAGGCTTCCTACATTAGCATTAAAAGTTTTATAGGCAATTATGAGAGAACCATTAAAAAGAGAATCCAAACCTGATATAACACTGAGTTCTCTAAGTATAGCAAAGTATTTCTGGAACTCAAGGCAAAAGAGGGAGCATTTGTATGTAACAGCAGAACTGGCACTGCATTTCATTTAATCTCACTGATACTTTAAGCAATTCTAAAACTTAGGTAGAAGCCTGTAACACCACTGCTCCATGAACTAAGGTAAGAAGAAAAGTCAGTTTATCAATTCCATGCAAATTATAGTCTTCTATGACTGAAAAGTGAGTTTTCAGTGCTCTTTGTTCTTGATCCACTAGAACAATAATATAGATTTCATTAACTTCATACAGCTGCAAGAGAATAGTTTTTTAGTAACTGATCTTAAATTCATAAAACTGGAAAAAAACCCACAGTAACTTTGAGAAGAAGGAGCAGATTCCTAAGTAGAGAGCAGGGCAGTGAAACAACACAAATCTCCAAATAAGCTAGTTTTTAATTTTCCTTAGGAATAGCTACAACTTTTATTCTTTATAGACCTGAAAGAGACAAATAACAGAATGATGAGAAATCCTCTTCTTCCTTAAGGAGCAGCTGCTTTCCACACGTCTGCAGCATAGCTTTCTGGAGATCATGTTAAAATCTCCAGGCTTCCCTATGAATTACAGACTATTACTTGGCAGTGGCTAAGCATGCCTGGCTTATAGTATAAAACACAAATGTTACAAGGCATAAGCAAAATTTAGGTACCCATTGAAGGCAGTTTAAAAATAGGATCACAGGATGGATCAAACCCTTCAGGTTGGAAAGGGGCTCAGGAAGTCACCTAACACAAACTCCTGATCAAAGCAGTAGAACTTCATGGAGTTTCATATTATTTCATGAAGTATCATTCCTTTAATGCCTGCAAAGACAAAAAGGCTGTGAATTTTCCTCACTAAAGAGTTATTTTCTGCTGAATAGTCTCCCATCTGCACAAAAGAATAACTGAATAAGCTGTTACACGTAACATTTGAACACTGATTTTACCCAGTATTCCTCTTCACAGCTCAGAAATCTCCTCAGACAGCTGCCTGCAGAACTGCATTGCACTGTGATGGGATAAACTCAGGAAGGAGGGGAATGGCAGGGATTAGAAGCCTCACAAAATCTATGCAGTTCAGCACTGAACAGTAAAACCTAAGCTCTGTGTTATTTCTCCTGCAGGTTTCTCATGTAACAGGAGATGAGAAAAGCTCAAGTACAGTTTAAGCTTCACTGATCTTTACTAAGATTCACTGGAAGTAAGAAACCAAAATGCCAAGGCATCTGAAGCTTCCTACAATGAGTTTTTTATTCATGACCAGTAACTTAATCCATCTGTGAAATTTAAAAATATCAGCACTGAAGGCTTCAAGATTAGATGTTAGCTTAAGTTCAACTCACTAGAGAACAACTGTATGAACTGTAAAGAGCACTATTTGCACCAAGCTTTGTGTTACTTACATTAATCATAGGGCAAAATTTTAATTATTTTTAATTTCTTTTCAACTTGTAAGAAGATGATATGAAAAAGAGCTGCTAGAATAAACAAAAATGCACGCTTCTGTTTAATAAAAGATGCTTCTACAGAGGAATGGGCACAGCAAGTTTTCTTCTATGCACTTATGCTATCCCATTTCTTTTACCCTTAATGGCCCCATCTTTCAAGAAAAGATCAAAGGCAGTAGTGACATTTGAGATAACAAGTCCTTGTCTTGTAACCCTATGGGCCAGCACACACAGGACATCATCTTGCATGCAGTAACTTAAAGCCTGAAAGTTGTAGCATTTTAGATAAAAAACAAGACAGGTAAGCTTGCTTATACTTAATCATATAATTTTGGGAGTACTTTTTAAATGGTAGTATCTTCCAGTGCTGTAGATCAGAGCAACTCATAGAAGAGCTCTTTTGACAAGATGTATGGAAAGAACTGGCTGTCACATTAAGCATTACAGCAGGCAGGTATCAGCAAGCCCATTGGTAAGGTCAGTTTAAGGTAAGAGAAAGGAAATTGTCAGTTTCTTTCTTGCTTTGGCTCAGGTTTGATCATTCCAGTGACTGATTTCTTTGTTGAATTCCATTTAAGTATACAAATAATATCCATGAAGCTAATGGAAAAACCCTATAGAATTACACCTCCTCCTCAAGAATTTCAGGATTACAGAATGGCCAAGGCTGGCAGGGGCCTCTGCAGACCATCTACTGCAAGCCCCGCTAAAAGCAGCATCAGCTACTGCAGGTTGCTCAGAGCTGTGTCTAGTTGGGTTCTGAGCATCTCCAAGGATGGAGACTCCATAACCTCTCTGTGTATTTTCCTGTGTTCAGGCAGTTTCACATGCTGTCACTTGTGCCTGTTGCCTCTTCTCCTGTCAGTGGGCACCACTGAGAAGAGCTTTGCTCCCTCCTGTGATTCCACCCATCACACATGCACAATTGTCTCCAAATAGAGCCCTGTAACACTGAAGAGCTTAAGGCTTGTTCTTGGGGTAGGGTGGTGGAGAGCAAGAGGGGCTGTTGAGCAGGGGAATCTGTGCTGTGCAGTGCAGCACAGCCTGTGCCTGCTTATGTTAATTCAGTTGTGGATTGATCACTCCTCTGTGTACAGGGGCTGCAGGTCAGGATCACTATGCTTGTTCAAACAGAAGTTATATTAGCTGGGTACCATACAAGGCCTTCACATGTATTTTGCCTATTAAGTCCTCATAGGCCTTTTATGCATATTTTCAAAAGCCCTGCCCTTAGGTCTTTAGAAGTGGATCTTCAAGATATACCTGGCAAGACAAAATGATTTCCTGCCCAAGGCTTAAAATTGAAAGTGTTACCCCAATTCTCAGCATTCTGTACATCTTGAAACATGACAAAAGTACCACAATGTAGAGCAGAACCATGTCTATATACCAAAGTGCTTTCATATAAGCAGGTTCAGAGTTATGAATCCAGCTAGGTAAAGGGTTTTTTACAAACTATCTGGGGGAATCATTCGGTCTTAAATGTTCATTCTTAGTCTAAAACCTAATCCTTCAAGCCTTCACACCAACTAAAGAGTGGAAGAAGCAGATTAAGGACCCTTCAATAAAAACAGCAAAGGCCACATTGCACAGCAATTTTCCAATGTGTTTACTGACAGTGGGTGAGATCTGAAAGATGAAAAAGGAGACAAAAAGATGAAAAAGGAGACAAATCCACAATTGCACCTTCACTGATTCCCTATAATCGTCCTTGTCAGAATGGAAGGGAGAAGAAAGGAAGGAGATATTTTAGGTCATGTCTATATACTGCTAGGTTTATTAGAACAGAGCCTAATTGATTTGGCAAAAGGAAAAAAAGCTAGTAATAACCCATTTTTTTTTAATTTAAGTTTGACAGAAACTACCTTTTCCAGAGTATTTTTTTTATTTAAAAACATTAATTTGAGTGCTTTTTGGATGATGGTTCTCAATGAATTAACTTGTTGCCCTGATCAGAATATTAATGAGAAATACATGGCAAGTGAGTAAAGATATACCTTCCATCTTTAAAGCAGTTTTGTCCAAAAGCAAATCCTATTGTTTCCTACCAAAATATCAGTTCAGAGAATTTCCTATTTCATGTAATCTGTGCCTAACTCATGCATCCTTCGACAGGTCCTATGACAAGGATAGAATGTTGTAAAGTTCATTTTGCAGATTCTCTCCTGAAGTACATAGCACAAAACACTATGCAGTAGCTGCCAGCACAGTATACAAAATAAGCTATGGATTTCCCCACAAACATCAGCCAAATAGAGGCTTACTTTCCTGAGATCTTGAGACTACCTTAGGTCATAACTGAAGAGGCTTCATACCTTCAGCTATCAGAGCAAACAACTTGTGGTAGACTGAGAACATCAAGTTAAATCCTGTATTTGTACAACCGAAATTGTCAAAGATAACAAACAAGTCTTCTAGGGTTTACTCGTAGGGTGGCTTTGGATTTTTGTTGTACTCTAAATCAGAAGTTTTAAGAGGCTTTTCACACAAAGCATTTGAACTATACACTCTGATTCTCTGCAAGAGACTGAAAACTTTAAAACATGAAAAGCCATATTCACTCTGTGCCTTAGCAGTTGTCATAGGGCAATGCCAAGATTGTGCCTTTGCCAAGGAGGAAGACATAGTAAGTTTTCTGTATGGTCAGAGTCTTCCAGCTTACTTCAGCTTCATGCCCTGCAAGAGAGGCAGCCTAGGAAAGCCAGTGAAGATATTCCAAATAGTTAGATGCTACTACTGGCTTTGCAATGACTCAGAGGGATACAGGATGCATACTTCCATTTCAGTGAGCAACTACTGCTTCACATATGGATTGACATTTGTCACTACACCAGAATATGAGATGTCAGGTGGTCTTCCAGTATTCCAGAATGTACACTTCCACCAAAAGCTGTTAATTCCCAGAAATACTTCTGCTAGTTATTTTTCCAAGGTTTAATTTCCACTGTCTTCTAGTAGGGGCAAGCCAAGGAACCCTTTTCAGCCTAATAATTGTACAGATTTTGTAGCAAACTAGATGTTAGGTGCACATTAACAGTAGTAAAGACTCACTGTCTAGTGAGCTACCTTTTACATGTTGTCCTCTTTCACATGTCTAAGCCCATCTCATAATTTTCTAAGCATACCCTCTTCTTTGAGCATAAAGGACAAGCAGTACCTGTAGGAGGCTTCTGGTTTAGACACTGTGTAAGTCATATCTCCTTGATGGATGCTGCAGTCTCCTGAGGAGGGTGGTTAGGTAGCTCTGTATACAGTTCAGGGGAGAAGGGAAGTAGGAACAGCTCTAAGGCTCTTTATTCTGGCCCAGAATTTCTCATTACATGGCCCTGAATAAGGAGGCCAATGGAGATAAGTTGGAGCTGGACCCTCCATGTTGGCCAGGCTCACTTCGGTGAGGGCTGGAAATCTGTAAGAGTAGAAGATATGCACTACTGGGGGAGAGGGTGGAGGTGGAAAAAAGCAGGAGCTCTTCAGAACAAAGTATTTGCATCAGAAAAGCAGTACAAACATAAAGATGTTCTGCTTTAATTCATGTAATTCTTAATATGATCTGGATTATTCTAGAGCTCTGCAGAGGCTGAAACTACTAGCAGTAGCAAGTGAACTTATCAGGCCTTTGGAATAACTTCCCAATACAGTCAGCCATACACAAATTATCCTTCCACGAATATTACACTTGCTTCCTTACTTCAAAACACATTGGAAAACTTCCTGTTATTCTTAGAAAGTCACTGAGTATGTTAGTTTATATTTTTTGTCTGCTTATACTTGCTGCAAACTCTGCATTTACCCATTGGTTTGGCATTAAGACATTTGTTTGCATTATTCTCTCCAGACTACTCTGTGATGCAGCATTTTCCTCTTCCTGTTAAGACCAATATGGAAAAAATGAGTGCTCTTATATGACAAGTTTCATCCCTCCTTCAAAGCCAAGATGAGGTGTCCTAACATTTGCCTTATACACAACTATAATAGACATCCTACCCAGGAAACAGCATTTTCAGCCACTTAAAACAGCAGTCGGTCTAGAACTGAGCTTATGTTCAAAGTTGCTATTACTTGACCATGTATACCATATATACCATGACCTCTTGAAAGCGAATGAGCTTAAAGTTGTAGCAAGAGCTATTTTATAGAATTGGCATGCATTTCAGGTTTAAATCAGTACTAAACTGACATTCAAGAATTTCAGTCCTCATACAGACTGAGATGAACAGCACTTTTATTTATTTCAATTACAAGAAGAAAGACAAGTAAACCTTACAACCAGAAAGGCAATGAAGGCCTCATGACCTTAGTGAAAACCACTTAATAATCTAGGCAACGTTATGATTTCTTGAGATGACGAAGAAAACATACCCCCTCTTAAAATAACTTTTCCTCATTTCTATAAGGAAATTTTCCTGTAGGAACAGCACACTGATGTTAACAGAATCAAGAGGGACTACTGATGTACAAAGCCTACATTCACCCTCCCACCCCCCACCAAAAGGCTTTAGTGTAAATTTTATTCCAAAAAAGATAACATGCAGTCATGACCACATCTAGAGGAGAGGGAAAAATTAAAGTCTGTTTTTCAACTGAAGTCAAATTATTACTCATTAATGAAGTTAAATGAAGATACTTTTTCACATGGCAGTGTATTTCATGGCTAAAGAAAATTCTCATTTTAAGCCAGTGCTTATCCAACTTTTGTATTAGAGAGTGAACAGCTTATATAAAAACTGATCCCCCTACCAAGCACTCTAGATAAGAACTATGATGTAAGAAAAGTGCTAGAAACACATGGGAAAAATTACTATACAAAGTGTCAAGTGCAACCCCCCCCCCATTACCTAAAATTCAGTGTATTTACTGAAGTACAATAGAAAAGACTGAATTCAGGAGTGGTTGACAGTCGGATACAGTGCTACAGGTTGAACATTAGCCTCTAAAGGACAAACTCAAGCATGGATGTATCCCACACCACAAGGGAAAGATTTGCTTGAGCTTTCCCAATCTGCTAATTTCTGCAGACTGCTCTGGTATTATTGCCTTCCTCATTACCAACTTAATTCCTGCACTCCTTTGAAGGGACTCCTTTAAAAATTCTGGATTATTTGCCAAAAAAAATTCACTTGCTATTTCAAAGAATACAGAACTGGAAAAAAAAAGTTTACGACTCCTCCCTTCTGTTGCTCTTCTAAGCAGTATGAGACCTAGAAAGCATGAGAAAGTGCCAGATCAAGTACTGTTTGATCATCTTTTGGTCTTTGAACAACACAGTTGAGGCAGACTGTAACTTCTTCAGTCAATCTCTAGTCTGTCAGTTCTGGTGCATTTCACGCGTGCTATATGTCAGTTCTCAGTTTCCTCTCACTTAAATTGTCAGGGATACATTTATTACACAGTACTCACAGGAAGTCTCGGAATTTCAGGCAGACCTATTCATTCTCAAGGAGTATCCTTTTGTTCAGTGAAGACTTTTGAGTATCTTAGCTTACACATTCATTCTGGAGGCAGCCGCCATGATTCCGTTTACCCAAAGTACTATCTGGAGTGGGGCTGTTACCATCTTGAAATTGCAGTTTAAAGTTAACCAGTAATACAGAAGAGTACTTTTCCATATTTCCAGTGAAGTAGCTGAGAAAAAAAGATCTGTAAGAAACCATTGCTGCAATTTTATTTTAACAAAAGGGCAGATTTATTCATGTTTACAAACAAGTTTCAAAAACAAAAAGGAGAACATGTATGCTACCCACTAACAACCTTTCAAAATGCCAACAGCCCTCATGCTGCATGAAGGATTCTATAGATTAGAAAAAAATCACAGTTCCACTCACAGTTCACCAAGACAGCACTAAACTAACATGATTAGACAAAAACAAAGGACTAAGATTCTGATGTATTTTGATTTAATCCATTTTGCCCGAGATAACAGAAATATTTCAAGCAAGTTCCATCACATATTGATGTCCTGCATTAAACAATCCTAAGTTCTGAACAAAAGTTATTCATTAAGTTTCTCAAAATTTTTAAAAATTAAACAGTTGTTTCAAAACCATTAAGTAGTAAATGTATTTAAGAAACTAATTAGGACAGAGGCCATAACTTCATTAGAACACCACTGCTCATGTTTTTACAAAGCATTAGTGTTATCTATTTGGCTATTAGTAGTAGCAATTTATCTACAATATTTAACAAGGTAAATTGCAGGCAAAATTTAGTACAGTTTCAATAGAAACACCCTTTTCCTGAAAATACAGCAGTATTTGAAGGACTAGTTTTTTTTTGTCATTTTTTATTTTTTTGTTTTCTTTTGTTTTCTTCTCTGCATCATTTATAAGGAAGCTTCCCATCTATGAACAGGAACAAAAAAGTATCTACAAACCTTGTAAACAGATCTGTATCATTTATAAACATAAATAATCCAAATTATTAACAGCCAACAGCAGAAATTAAAGTATCAATTCAATGATCCAGGGCCTCCTTGACCTTCCCAGCCTTCCCCTCAGAAAAGGATCATGATAAACTAAAGCTCTGCTAACACACTCTTCAGGATCATTCTTAAGTACAACAGATGATCCACAGGTCACTTATGCCGAGTTACTGTTTATCTGTCAGAGTTCATTATTACTCCCACCCCCAGAAAAGCACCCTCCAGTCTGGCAGAAAGCTTTTTTTAAAAAAATAAATCTACATTCGTACAAGTGTGTCTTCTGTTGAAGTCCAAGACAAGAATATCATCTTGTCCATCATAATGTGTGAAGAGACCCAGTTTCAATTTCTTTACAAAGCAGCTAGTGTGTTAACATTCAGCTTACAATCAGAGTGATGTTTCCAAACTATGTAGTGGGCTTCCTGGGGATGAAGAGGTAGCAGACTTGTTCATGTCTGTTGTAAGGTGAATTCCACTGTCAACCGCATTGTTATTTTTATTGGGAGAGGGTGGGGGAGTAGAGTTGCGTTTTGTTGGCGCATCATCTTCAGCATCAGTATCATCAATAAGGGGAATATGAGGTTCGGAGTCTTCTATTCTAAACTCAGGATGCGTCATAAAATTGTGAATTGAACTTCGTGTCTCAGGTTTCTCTAGCCCCTCGTACAAGGAGCTACGAAATGCATTCACCACTCGGATCTGTAAACAAAGAAAAAAGGTTGTTAAAATGCTGCAGATTTACTGGTAATGGCATGGTTCTTATGAGTTTGAATCCACAAACAGCTAGACATGAGTGAATCGAATTTGTATGATGCAGTGGAACTTGCAATAAACTGTAAAAAATGAAGAGCATTTCAGTAGAGCACTGCCAGTCTACACAGTAGGAATAAAAATTGTGAAAGTATTGCAAAAAGCTGAAGGGCTCTAAAAATTCAGACATGGCACCAGAATTGTTCAATTATTTAACATGGGCTAAGCATTTTTCAGAAGTGAGGCCAACAATTATTTACTTCTTTACAAATTACATAAATCTTAATGAGTGTTTTATTGAATACATGGGGGAGATTGGAGGGACAGAAGGAGGGATATGCTGAAAATAAGTTAGGGGATAAAAAGGGTTACTAATTCTCATGCTAGGAATTAGGATGTCAACTGACTATGAAAAAGCCAAGCAAGTGTAAGCCAATGTCACAATGACTGAACATTAACGAAGTCATGCAATAAAGGATACCACTATAACAGCTGTAAAAATTCGAGTATATACCCATTTACCACACTATAGAAAGTTCCTTAGTGAATAATGCTTTGGAAACTTAAGACCAGCACTATGAAATTGAACAGTGTATTGTACAGTTTAGTAGCCAGGACAGGTTGTAACTTCGAAGAGACTATTTAAGTGCCAACAAGTATGAGAAAAGCAGGGAGATCAGCCTTTGCTCGAGTCTTCAATTTACCTTGAATTCATGGACGAAATTCACAGGCTGAGTATTGTTTTGTATCTTTATATTGTTTAATATTTTTCAAATCCGAAAGCTTACAGATTCATAGCTATACCTTTCACAGTTAAAAGAACAGCTTCGTTTTACTAATTGTGCATGTCTAGGTTGACTTGAATTTCAAATTGTAATTTGAATGATCAAACCATCTGCCCACACCCCCCTTCTCTGAAGTCCCACATCTCCCTGACCAACTACAGGAATTCAGGATTCATTCTTGAACCGATAAACCAAGTCCGTGACCTCTTTATCCAACACTTCTGCCAATATACAGTTTCCACCTTCTGTTAACTCCCCATTCAATCTCAACATCCTTAAGTCTCCAGCAAAGCAGTGTCAAATAGTGTTAAACAGTAAGCAGCAGAGCAACTCTGTAGTAAATAAGAACTTACTGTTACAAACAGCAAGTCAAATTTAAAGCTTTTTTTAGCACATCCAAGATGACCTGTTTCAAGCTGAGAAATAAGTCATGACTAGTACTACAATACTGTTCCGTGATAGTAAAAATAAAGTGACTTCCAGGCGAAGGAATGAGGCTGGAAGGTCAAGCAGATCAAGAGCACAGACTTCAAAGCAGCTAAGATACAACAAGGAAGTTCACTGTAAACAGAGAAGGGATCCCCAAAAGCAATGCATTAAATCAAATTTGTTAAACAGAATCACTGTACATGATAAAGTCTTATGTCCTGACCTCTAGAAATAGCATTGTTTCCCCACGGCTCCTCCCTCAGACCACTTGCACAAAGAATTTTACTCAAAAGCTATCGTGTCCCCATTTTTATACTACAGGTACATGCTGAGCCCAATTCACCATGGAGACGGGGAAGAGGGCACAGGGGGTGCGGGGACAATACAGGGGTGGGGCACGCACGCAAGGGGGAGGACATAACTATCAATAAAGGGATGACAGGCAATAGGCTGAATGTGCTAGAGAAAAGATTACAAGAGCAGCTAGTACTTAACTGTTCATCCCATGAAAAAATTGAGCACGCCGTCAAGGAGTTGGCGCATTGCATGAGGTTTAAACAAGTCCAGCCAGCTGCATAAACTGTCTTGGCACTTACCAAGAAAATTAGCAGTGACAGTGTCAGACTGAAAGTTTGCAATGCCTTTATTTGGCATGTTGCATCCCACTGTGCCATTTATGTGGCAACATGAAATATGAATGTCTCCTGGGACGGTTTTTTATTGCTAACAGACGAGAAGTTAGAACATCAGTAGTAATGGAAAACAATTTTTGGCTTAACAGGACAGCTGTAATTATCATAGAATATAAACATACCCATAATAAAGGTTCAGTTTCCATGCAAAATGCATACTACCTAAGTGGACTAGACACTCCAGCAAACCTAGGACCATCAAAGAGTCCAGCTGTAAAGGCAGAAATCAAACTATCAGCATTTTAAGCTATATTTTAAAAGGGTAAATCTAGCATTTTTAAGGCTTTCTTTTCAACTACTCACAGTAATTAGACTAGAGGGATAACTATAAATAAATTGCATAAGTGAGGAGCAAACAAGACAATTTGTTAAGTGTAATTTATACTGTCATCAGGCCTTGCTCATATAAGTACCAGAATAGCATGGAATGCAGTAAGCACTCCAAGTTGTCCTAGCCAGACAGCTGCTTAAGAGTTGCAACCTTCATAGGAAAAGCTGAACTTTCTTCCAACAAACAGTTCCAAAAGAGAGACAGTAACACATCTGCTTCCCATTAATACATATATTAGCTATCAAAAGTTGTCCTTCTAGAGAGTGTAGCAGAAGGCTGTACTACTTTGTGAGGATAAAAAACTAGTTCTCTCCTATGGTAGCTCTGTATCTGCATTGGTCATTTGATGCAATGAGATGCTGCAGTGCCCAGTAGATTCTGCTCAAATAGCAGCATGGAATGACATTGCTCTCTAGAGAATTCTGAATGTCTAATTAATGTTCTGGAGTGTAGTTAGGGATACAGGTTACTAATTAGCATTTTAACTAGGAGATGCAATCCTGTGCTTCATTTTGTGTTCTTGAGGCATGCAAATTTGTGAGCAGAGCTTCTCAATAATACTGCAAGGTAGGGAAATAGCTGTCTCACCAATGGAGAACAAATACAGTGTTAAACACTTGTGCAAGCTCACACGCAAATTCTGGCCAAGCCCAAACATAAAAACCAACAAATAAAAAAAAAATCTGAAGAGACTATTTCATTTAAGACAGCTCCTGAAATTAAGCGTCTTCATCCACCTGGTAATCTGAAAGATTAAGTGGGTAGGGGAAGAGGGAGAAGAAGCCCTCTCAGAGCTATTTTAAAAAACAATTATTTACCAGATCTCTAGGAAGTTAGAGAAGGAAGTTAAAAGAAGGAAGTTAAACGTGATATATAATTAAGATGGAAAATTCTTTTAGCAAAGATATTTGCTATCAGTATTTAACTACAACTGCTATGCATCTTCAGGCTCCAGAGTTTAGGCCTACATCCAAGAGTAATTAAATCTCTAGCCTCTACAGAGAGGAAGGCTGAAACTGAAACGCCACTTAATAGCACAATATAGAGAGGGCAGAATTAAAGTGACACAAACTTCTCTTTCACTGATGGCTTATGAACTGCTCCCCGAAGAACCTAGAGAGGAAAAAAAACCCTTCAGATTTGAATGGAAGTTTCCCCATTTAATGCTTAAACATTTTTTTCTTTTTATATTAGCTAATTACATATTTCTTCTGACTTGTATGCATTTTAGAAGCCTTGTTTTGCCACCTGAATCCTGATGTTGGGAAAGCTGTTATTCAGTAAATAAGGTCCAACAAAAGCAGAGATTCATAAAGTTCCTCACATGCTACAAAGAAAATGCATTTAGTGCTCCATGCTCTAACTACATTCATATTTTCAACATATCATTTGCTTCCAAATCAGCTTGCTTATTTAAGTATTGTACTGCAGTGCAAGAGATCTATTTTTGTTGGCCTGGGTCCACGATTATACAGTTAATTCACTTATACAATGTAAGTCACCCTATGAGGCATATACTCGAAAATTTACAACAGTTTTCCCTGTTTATCTTAAAAATCCCTCTGTACACGAATGGATGAAGGCACAGGATGTGCAGGCTCACAGCTTTCACATTAAAGTCTTGTTGAAATTGTTCCACCTGTTCTCAGCCCTCTAAGAAAAAAAAAGTCTCGAGGACTCCACTTTGTGGAAGAGCTCTATAAAAGCCTGAACGATGATTTTAAGTACTAAGGAGAAAATGAGAAACGTTAGGTACGTGAATTAGGAAATGTTAATTTCATGCACTTTAGGAACACACACTCACACCCCACAGTAGTAGAAGCAGTAGTAGAGGAAAACACTACATGTGTAGGGGTAGAAATATTTGTTACATCATGGTGCTGGCTGGCGATGGAGGGTTGCCGCCTTAGAGCCCCCTGAATGGTACTTCCACTCTGGAAAGCATTCACTACATCCATCTGCAAGGAATCAGAGATTGTGACAGCTTGCTCAGCAAGAGAGAGAGAGAACAAGAGAAAGGACCATCCCATCTATAACACACAAAAAAGTAAAGAAAAAAAGGCACTTTTTTAAAAATAGAGCAGATACATAGGCAAGAGTTGCATTTAAAGCTGAAGAAAACAGAGGACCCTGAGGGATTATGCATCCACCCATACCCCCTTTTGACAGTCTCAGTCACACCACTTAGAACTGCCACCTTAGTCAAAAGGGTTGGAGATGGAGAGATTTCCCTCATAAAACCCACTGTGTCCTACCTTTTTCAAGAGCATACCTGAGTTTGTATTCTGTTTAGGCCTCTAAACCACAAGATCTGACCACGACGCAATTCTCTCTCAGCATGATCAATCTCCTCTACATCTTCTGCTAATTCTTCTTCAGGAATCTCTTCCTTTTGTGTTCCATGACCAGCTTCTTTGAGGAATTTCAGACGGCTGGTTGGAATTGTTGAAATCAACTAACAGTGAATGAAATATATAAATCAGGATTGTTCTTTTTTTTTTTTTAACAACAACAACAACAAAAAAAAAGGCTTAGCATGATATCCTGCATACAATTAGCAAAGTTGAAAACACCAATTACATAAATGCATCAATGTAGAGCGATCACTCCAGCTGAATAGCTGCAAAGCTGTGAATATCCTTACCACCTCAAATGAGGTGTGAAATTAAACTTGGACTACAAAAAAACCTTGCCAGGGACAAAGAATTCCATGTTAACGTTACCTGACAATGCCAGGAAGGAGCAATACTGAAGCTAAAAAGTCATTAATTCTGTAGCTTATACTTGCATCTAGAGCTTTCAGAGCTCCACCAGTTTAACGAGCATGATGTGTTACCTCAAATGAGACCTACATCACCTAAAGTAGCCACAATTAATTCAGAAATACAGAACAGACATTCATTCATTTGTGACCTGGAAGTTATGAATCCATTTCCAAGGCAAGTGATGTTTTTAAAATTGCATGTATCCCAAACTGTTACTTTGCTACTTGGGGTATAGCGGTTTATTTATCTTAAGCTAATCAAAAGCTGCATCTGGCTGTTCCAGCTTTCCTTTTCATCCCCACCTTCAGGGCTATTCTGGTGAACTATGTAGTTAGGGGGCGTCATCTTTTCATACATCCCATCTAGCAGCTCCACATCAATTCCAAGTCTGCTTTCCTTGATCATCGCAAACTTAGGGGACCATTTCCACAGCTGCAGAGGAAAAAAGACTGCTCCAAAAGCAAGATAAACAGCCCTTCATGCTGAAACTGCTACTATGAATGCTCCCAGCTCTTTGACTTTAATGAGATGCTAGAGCAGAATGAACTGCAGTAGGGAAGCTCTGCCCTCGCAAGACATTTTGGGTCAAAGGTATTTCAAGCCGTCTCAATTCTCTTCTAGGCTACTTTTAAACCTCAGAGTGACTTTATTTGATTTTTTAAATAATTAATTTTCCAGAGAACCTTCTTAAAAAGCGTACCCACTTTTAGAATATGCATCTATGTATGTATTTACAACTAAAACACACCCTACCAATATTATGCTGAAACATGGAGTCTCTTTTACATAACAGAAGGAAATAAACTGTAATGAAAAACTCTTCATGTGGTATGAAAAGTTTAAACAACTGTCATTAAATAACAGAAAACTCCATAGCTCTAAAGTTTCATGTAAATAAGCTTGCTGCTTACAAGCACTGTCATACATGCAATAGTAATGAAACCCTGGGGAAGAGGGGGTAAGTCAAAATGTAATAGCTTAATAGATAGACTTTCCAATTATTTCACAATTATGCAAATGAAGATTAAAGAGAAAGTTGGTTTGAGTTTTGCTGCCTTTCTTGCTACTCCAGGACATTTCGAAATCAAGAAAATATTAGCAAGTTTAACAACTCTGATTTAAAAAAAAAATAAAATTTAACACCAAGTTAAACATATTTCAACATTAACATGTTCATTCCATCTTGTATTCTTACAAAACTTTCTGGTACTCATCTGGCTGAAGATATAATTTCATATCTAAAAGGTAACTACAGCTGATTCTAGTTTAAAAATACTCAACAAATCAGCCACAGAACCTAGTTACGAAATGTATTCAAACTAAGGACTTTCTAGCTATTGAACTAGTCAATTTTCATCAGCATTTACCATTAATCCCATATACCCACATATACTTGAAAGATCTGAATGCTAGTGTATTTGTATTTTCTATGTAAAGTATACTAATACAAGCAGATATTTGGCATTTTGAAAAATGCTAATTTACCTGGCCCCAGAGTAGTGTGCCCATGCCCAGGAAAATGGACCACAGCCACTGTTCAATTGAGAGTTCTGAGCAACTGAAAGGCTTCCCACCAAACTGCACAATAACTATCTGTGAAGAGCAACATCATTAAACATGTATCAGTGACCTGTTACTAAAAAATTCCCTAATGTGTCAAGATCACTACAGGCAACTCTGCATTAGAACATAAGATTTCTCATCTTATTAAGCATACTCTTCCACTATCTCAGCAGTTTGAGCAGGTTTCCAAACCTAAGCCATCTTTTAGGCTTTTCAGTCTTTCAAGAACTACTCAGTCCTTCTTCAAATGTCACACTCACAAAAACCTGTTGAGTCCTTCATATTGCTTGCAGTTTTTTCATTTCACAATTACAGCATGTATTTGATGCTACAAATTTACAGTGATTATTTCTCCTATAAACACCCATCTCAGAACTAATTTGATTAATAAACTTGTATTAATAGAAATCACAGACGTGTAAGACATGAAATATTTCAGAAGTAAATCTACAGGATATTACTATGTATCCCATCAGTGTTAAATGTCAGATTTAAATCACTACAGTGTGACAACTACATAGGAATTGCGGGGGAAGGGGGCAGAGATCTCAAAAGTTTAGTTGAGTTCCTACTGACTTACCTATTACAACAAGCTGTATGAACTCTAATAAGCAAGGTATCCCTCTGTATAGGAACTATACGCATGAAAGTCTGCCCTGGAGAATCAACAATTTAAAGTAACAGGGCAGGCATGAAAAGGAGACAGTATTGACCATTAAGTAGGACACATGACAGCTGAAAAGCCAAAGAGTATCTTCTATTATTAACACAGAACAAAACACAGACAAAAACTCAGGACTTGGGAAGGCCACCAAGTTTATAAAGGGCCACAGTTGTATGAGTAATTTCTAAATGTTTGGCTTTGTTGCACAACAACAGTCAATTTGCTGCATATGCAACCCTAAAAATAAGAGTAGCTTCTGTAGAAGTGTCATCTAAAAAAACCTAAACCTGGGAGAGTAAGTGCCCTAACTTTACATGAAGCAACAGTGCATACATTTGCAATGCTTGGACTGCTATGAATTCCATCAACTTCATGGAATCCCACATCTAAGGAGAAGCGTAATGGGTAGGTTAAATCTTACATCTGCAATAAGTTAATTTAAAATGAAAGCGTTCTGAAATAAAGTAGTATACTGATTTGTTATTTCTTGTGATTAATTAAAGTTAAGGCCCTTTAGAAGGTGAAACTATTTCTTGTAAACTATTTTCTTTAGATTGAATTTTAACTTGGTGTTTCTCAACACCAGCTTGTTAACCCAATCAATTTAAGATAATTTCATTTCATTTGTTAGCATATACTGAGTTAACTATTTAGCTTTTAGAAATCCCCCTACATGCACCTGGACATCAGTTTTCTTCACCTAAAACAGCACCTCTACAGATAACTCTAAAATATATACCAATACATATAACTGATTTCTGCACTAGTAAGATAAAGACTGATATTTAAGTTTCTAAAGCTTATTCATGTCCTAATCTCATTAAGAAAATATAAGTTGTACCTTTTCTATGCTTGTTTAAATGGACTCTCATTCAGATGCACAGGCAGATACTATAAGGAAGATTTGGGGGCAGGGGATGAACGGATAGATGACACACACAACTTCATATTTTGCCAAGAGACTAGAACACTAAAGTCAAATTGAAGGACTAGAAAATTCAAAAGGTACAAGTACTTTTACATTCTGTTTTTACCAATTTCAAAGAGGTCTTACCTGAAAACACCATGAAGCTGCAAGTGACTTATAGCAAGTCTCACACCAAAGTTTTTTCACATTGCAGAAATTAAATCCCTGGCACTAGCTGATTGGCATTTCAGGTAAGCAAGTACATCAGTGTACTAGATGCATTTTCCCCGGCCCTCCAAGAATTTACTTACCTGCACAACAAATGTCCCCAGAACAATAGAACAGAAGATAGCGTTGTTAAAGATTCCTTCAAAAACGTTTCTTTCACCATGAATTTTTCGGGCATTAATTTCATTAAAAAGCTGCATCATCACAAATGTATTAAATACTATAGTATAATGCTCTGAAGGAGGAGCATGCAGAGGTGCATTTCTTCCACTATCGATATCAAAAATTTTCTCACCTGTGTATAAAAGGCATTTATCAGCAGCTTAATCAGTGTCTTTACACACACTACAACAAAAAATAGTTTTAAAAAAATCACATCTCTCTACAACATTGAGAATAACTTCATAAAGCCTCAGTATTCTTACCAGCAAACAGGAGTGTGAATACCACAACAAGTTGGTAGAATGCATGACCCAAAATGTTCTTCATCATTGTACGAGAAATCAAAGGTTTGTTTCTACCATAAGGCTTTCGCAACAGAAGAGCTTCAGTGGGCGGTTCTGTTGCCAGGGCAAGCGAAGCTAATGTGTCCATTATGAGATTTACCCACAGCATCTGCACAGCTTTGAGCGGAGAATCCTATAAAGATAGATACATAAAGTAGAAGTGCACAAGTTTCAACCATTAAAGGCATTTATTATACAACACTGGCACGATCTGGAAAGCATTATGTTCTTTGGACTACAATTTAACTGAAAGTTTGACAAGAGTTAATCAGTCATGACATTTTCAACATTTATTAGCTGAAACAATCCACTACTGGTACGTACTTGTGTTATGCATGCTCCTGTAAAAGCAACAATTACTGCTACTACATTGACAGTAAGCTGGAACTGAAGAAATTTGGAGATGCTGTCATAGACATTTCGTCCCCACATAACTGCTTTAACAATACTTGTGAAGTTGTCGTCTGTAAGGATAATATCAGAAGCTTCTTTAGCTACGTCTGTTCCAGCAATACCCTGGTAGAAAAAGAAAAACACCATGAAATATAACGAGATGCACTGACCTATGTGATAAAAGCTATTATTACATCCTTGGTCAGCATTCACTTTGATGCACCATGTTGGAAGGATCCCTTTAATATAAGTATCTATAGGCCTACTAAATTAAGTTCTACTCAAGCATGGGAAAATCTGAACAAACAAACAAAAGAAGTCATGTCTTTAAAATAAAGACCTTAATAGAAATCCCCAAGTTGATGATAAAGACACACCCATTCCCCAAAGAAATGTTGCTGAACCCTGTTCAAGCTGAACGCCACCAGATGGTGCAGTGCTACACAGTTCAGGCTCTGCCCTAAACGGTTTCCTGTATGGATTCCAGCAGCAGGCAACACATGTGCTCGGAACACAGTAGAATGATAAACATTACAAAAAACCTTTTGCAGAAGAACATTAGCATTAAACAGTGGAATATACAATGTTATTGCATATGCATTGCAATGCAATATGACATTCTTAAATGTTAAGCACCTGTAGTCTCCTACAGTATCTTAACAATTAAGATGACTTCTGTGTAACACCTACTTCAAAGATCTTTACGTTGCTTTTGGCATTCCAAAACCTCTAACTCGATAGCAAATTTAATGATCCTTACTCTTGATACATTACTTTGTCAATGATATGAGTGACCTGCACAGCTGTGTGTACACCTTAAAAGGTACCTTTAGATATCATACAGTGGATGGTACACTTTAAGTGCTATTTAGATAAGCAGTTATGGAAAACAGTTTCTTACACAGATGAACACAGACAGCAACTCCAGGAAACATTTAAGTTCTAGAAGAGGAAAACAAATTGGCCCTTGACAGTGGCAAATACAACAGCTATACAGTTGCAGAACACTCATTAAGACAACACTGTCACAGTTTAGAGAAAATTTCAGATGTAGCTGTCAAATTTGTAAGTCATGCTTTTGAAAAATGCTCCTTGAGAATGATGTGAAGCTCTTTCTCTTCCCATTTTTTTCTCTCAAGATTAGAATCTGAGTCAGTGCATCTGCATGTGGTGTAGGAGGAGTGTGGTCTTCATTTTGTTTCCCTTCAAATGCTTAATAATGCCTTTTTAAAGACTCCAGTAACCCGCTAGCACCAAACTGCACGTCTTCAGTTTAAGACTGAGACGGAATCTTGTGGCAAAGGGAAGGTTGAGGAATCTATCTTACTATATCTTGAAAGAAGCACAAGAAAGATGAAACCTACATACTTAAGGCATGAGTCTATCTAGTATTAGCACTTAAAAGCCAAGACATGGTTTAGCAACCACGTAAAAGGGTAGTTGAGAATTTAAACTGAGAAAGCCACATAATCTAAGGAATCATCCAGACAAATGCAGATCCTAAATTGTCATAAAATGCTGCAGCTTCAGATGTACTCGATATGGCCTCCAAAGCCAGTTTAAACATCAACTCGCAGTCTCCCTGTTCCTATGTATCATTTCATGGGAAAGATGATTAAGCTCATTCTATATTGCATATAAGCTTAACTTAAAGTCAACACAGTATGCTATTTACTGCTGGAAGTCCCTTTATGTTGAACATATCTCATTTCAGATATCTTCAGTATCTGTAATTCTGTTCCAACACTTTATAACAAGCTTTGGTGTAAAAGGTTTTTGATTTGCAAGTAACTGCAAATCTGCATTTTTAAAATTTTATTCAATGGCAAATGCCACAAGGACATTTTCCATCAACTAAAAACATGTTAAAGTTGGAAGAAAAACTAATTAATATTAGGTGAGAGAGAAGTTGACTCCATTAACTTCGTTGTATGTTAAGCTCTTAATCTTAAGTGATTTGGTAAGTTATTGATAAAATATTGAAAATTTTTAAAAAATCATACCATAGCAAATCCAACATCTGCCTTCTTCAGAGCTGGACCATCATTGGTACCATCACCAGTTACTGCTACAACTTGCCTCTGGTCAAAGACAGTGCTGTCAATTATACCTGCAATAAAATGACATAGCAGTGTTACAGCTCTAAATTGACAACACAGCAAAGATTAAACCTGAAAGAGAAAGCCAGTTTTTGTCTTCTTCAGTCTCAAAAAAACCACACCAAAACCCCTAACAAAAAAACAACAATCACAAAAGATAGTTCTATACTTGGCTCTATTTCTCAAGCAGAAAAAAAATCAGTTGGCAACACCTTAACAGGTGTTTCCCACCACTTAGTCCTATCTTTTTCCCCTAGAAGCAGGGAAAAAAAAAAAATCTAGCTTTACTTAGAAGCTCAAAGTTTTTACTTACCTTTTACTAGAGTGTGTTTGTCAGTGGGAGAAGATCTTGCAAGAACACGAAGCTTTGGCCAAATTTTATCTATTCGCTCTTGCTCTATCTGCAAAAAAAGCATTGGTTATATTTTACAGTTAGGACACTTAAGATATCTGTTGATGCACTTGACATAGTCAGTATGCTTACCTCTCCTTTTTCATTGCGTATTCTCCTGTTAAAGTCTTTGCCCTCTAAACACAGGAAGTCTTCACCAGGATTCAGAATACCACATTTTAATGCAATAGCACGAGCAGTGTTAATGTTATCACCTGTGACCATACGTACAGTTATGCCTGCACGTTGACACTTCTTTATTGCATCAGGTACCTGTAAAAAAGAAAAAAAACACACAGGCTCAGAGATTGTACATTAGCTGAATAAATCTAGACATGTGAGTGAAAAGAATGTTTATGGCTCAGGCCAGGATAACTCTTATTGTAAAATGAAGACTGTAGTTACGGAAATTTTTTAAAAAATTAAGTAGCACATCACAATTCTTTTCCTGAAAACACACAAATAGCAATTCTGGCAAAGAGGTTTTGTGTTTCTATCATGTCAGTTCCCCTTCCCCCTGCAATTTTTCAAATACTGCAGTATTCAGAAATACTACAAAAATCTTCACAATATGTTAAGCTGTACTGAGTATTGGCATTTCATTTATGATTCTGTGAAATAAACTACAGCTCATACTCCACTACTTCACCCACGACTTGTACTGTAAAGTGACAACAGTGCAGATCAGCCTGGAGTTCCACTTATATGTGGCATGAAAGCTTTCACTATTGAAAAACCTCCTTAGACCTCAACCACAAGCCAAACTCCTTACCCACAGTTCTCAGGCGACAAACTCACCTCTCTCCATCATCTCCCATGAGAAGCTGGCAACCAGCACAAAGACTAATATTATCCTAACCAAATAGTCCTAATATTCCAAGAGGTAAAAAAAATGTCAAGTTGTTCCATTTACTGAGACCCTGCATAGTAAGCACCTTAAGTTATTAGTTTCTACAGAGCTTCAGTAACACAGCATAAGTGACATTAAGTAGTTTTAATCTGCTTTTATAGCTCCATTAACTTTCCCCTCAAGAAATTAGATTTTCATTTATTAGCTATGCTTTAGGCATACAATAGCAGTTCATTTTCTTGAACTCTCCGCATGATGAAAAACATGAATCTCTTGTAACAGAACTACTCCAGCTTAGTTAGTGACCCTACCTCAGGTCTCACAGGATCTTCAATCCCAACAACAGCAATGCATGTCAGACCAGTAACAATATCATTTTCGTTGTCCCACTCTGGCTCAGGTTCCCCTGCAGGGAAGTCTCTGAATGCCAGGCAGATGGTTCTGAGACCTTCAGAAGCCATTGGCTCAATTACAGTTTTCACAATATCATCGCGGTCCCTAGGTCTAAATACCTTTGGTTCTCCATTAGCACTCAGTATTTTGAAGCACCTGGAAAGAAAGATTTAAAGAGTTATCAAATTTTAACCAGAAGTTCAGCCTATTCAATGGCTTATTACTCAAGTCCAGTAAGTCTCCATAAGCTTTGTTTTCATTAACACACACACACACACACACACACAAAAAGCCAGCAGTGGCATCTGTAAGGTAATCTTCTTCATACGCACGTAATTTCTTCCCAAATGCAAAACGTACTTTCTGTAGAACATGAACTGAGCCAGTCATCCTAGGATGAAAGTAAAGCTAATGACTTTAGGATACAAACATTAGTTACCTCCCAGAAGTATCCACTTCTGTATTGCATATAAACAGAGCAGTGTTTGCGCTGGTTGAGTCAGGCAATCCAGTTCAACAAAATAATCTCACCTTGTTAACAGCTATGCAAGTCTCAGAAGTACAGCACGATTCTAGAACATGCACATGCTGCTTAACAGCTGTAAACACTAAACTTACAGCACTAAAAGCAAACTCTGGTACTGCTAACCTTTAAGAGTAGAAAGGTTTGCAGCCCTCCTCCCCCCGTTTAAATGCAGAGAATTCAGAAAGCATCTGGCATATGTGGTAATGTGAAATATTAAATTAAAAACAAATACTTAAACTGATTTAACACTATGGACTCTAGCATTTCAGCACATGTTCTTTAAGTTACGCTTCTTCATGCCAAAGATGCCACTGCTTTCATAGACAGCATTTATACTTTATCTATATTGGTGCCATGAATATAACACTATCAAATATTTTGAACAAGAAAATTAAGTCTTGTTCATGTGCCCTTTGCAAAGTTTTGCCATAAAGCAACACCATACATATTTGTTTTACAAATTAGTACAAATGCAGCACTGAACAAAAAAAAGTTCAGACCTGGCAGATCTGCAAAGATGACTACAATTACATTTAAGTGTTTAGTCCAAGGAGTTAGGGAATTCCCTAGAAGGTTTCCACCTCATACAGGAAATTAAAATGAAGCAGTCCCTTAGAGTTTTAAAATATCCATCATAACTGAAATTTGAAGTCCATCTGAATTTCCTGAATTTGGTTATCTGTTCAAATGTAGTGGTCCTGAAACCTTACATCAGGCGTAATTATGAGACAAAGCCCCCAAAACTCGGTCTGCTGGAACAAACATGGGCATATTCAACATAAGAATGATTTTAAGTGGAAGGCTGAGCCAGAAGCACCCATTGATTACTGCTATGTTCACCTGAATCACATCCTCACTATAAACTCCGTGTGCCACAAATTCTTCTGGCCTGGTAAGATGCCTTCAGTTCTCGGCTTTCTAAGAAGGATGTGGTTTTGTTCAGAAAAAAACTTTCTTGGGCCAAATTTTTCTTCAGTAGGTGTCTGGCTCAGTTTTTAGAAAAGTATTATCTGATGTTACAGGTTGAGATGGAGACAGAGGTGTCTTTGTGTCTTCAGATCATGTAGAAATGAGCAATTAGGCCCCAATTAGCACAGCACTTACAGAAACAGGTGCCAATAGTAGTCTAGTAGTTCAGTAGTTAACTAAACTTAAGCATCTAGTGAAACCTTTTGCAGAATCAGAGGCTTAAGTAAACAGTTTTATATCAGAGAATTACTGTTCATTAGCTATGTGAAAAAGCAGCCATAAACTGGATATGCTGGAGTGAAAGTTTGGAAGCCGTACAAAGAGTGGCTGAGGACATTGCTTTTGTTCAGCCTGGGGAAGAGAGGAGAGCCTTCATCATGGTCTACAGCTTCCCCCATGGGAAGCCGGAAGGGCAGGCACTAATCTCTTCTCTGTGGTGACTAGAGACAGGACCCGAGAAAATGGCCTGAAGCTGAGTCAGGGGAGGTTTAGGTTGGATATCAGAAAAAGGTTTTTCACTCAGAGAGTGGTTAGGCACTAGAACAGGCTGCCCAAGGAAGTGGTCACAGCACCAAACCTGCCCAGTAAGCATTTGGACAACATTCTTAAGCACATGGTGTAATTCTTAGGGTTGTCCTCTGAGGGGACAGGAGTTGGACTTGACGATCCTTGTGGGTCTCTTCCAACTCAGGATATTCTATGAAATATTTGACTTCATGTTAAGGAAAGAGAAAAGTGCTCTACTTGAAAGAATTTCTGCATTTCTTCTACTCTTATTAGTAACTCATTTACATCTTATAAATGCTCATGTTTAAGTTTCAGTGTTCAAGAACAGTCATACTTGTTAAATAAAGATGGAGCAGCACAGTTGACAAACCAGGCTACAAGCACCGCATAGCAAGTGGCTTATGATGACAAGACTTTTTCCTATTTGATACATACTCTGAAGTAGTTTGGATACTATTCCAATAGTATTCAAATCAGTCTAGGTTTTCTTGTTCTTTGACAAATGCCCTTATTATTTATTTTTTAACTCAGTTATGAAGTTCAGTGGGCCACGTGAGTCTGGGATGAATGACATCTAGCAACTTCTACAGTTCAACTGTTCAATATAATAACTTACAAAATAGTTCTGAAGGTAGAAGTAATGCAAATATAGGCATGCTTATTCACCGATGAGATCTGGCTTAAAACCTAGCTATGCAAAAAAATGCATGGACTTTAAGTTCCACATCAAAAGGAACAAGAGTCCTTTCCAGATTGACATTTTATTCTGAGCACTAATTTGAGGAGAAGGAAGAATTAATCTTTTCTCTTAAGTGCATTACAACTTTCCTAGATAAAGATTTGGAGAGTTACTAGCAAGCAAAAAGGTACATTGAACTGATTAACATAATCAATGTGCTACTCAGACTAGAAACAGTTCGACCTTAGAACCAAAACCAGCCTCCTTACAAACTGCTGTTCCTAGAGACATGAGGCATACGTTTGATGTCTCTCTTCACCTAGTTAGGAGTTACCACAGCTGCCTTCACATCTATACAGGTTTGTCTCAGTGCTGTCTAATCACTCACTAAGTCTAATCTCATTCTAATAAATCCTCCATAGATGGGCAGATGGATAAGGAAGCAATTTGCTTTGTCACAATAAAGCCCCTCAAGTTTCTTCATTCATGTTCAACCTCCCATTAAAATTATCAACTTGGACATCAACTTGCACAGTCTAACTAATAGTATGCTAAAAGTAATCACTGTTCAAAGGTACAAGTCCTTCCTGGAATTTAGGACTGTTAGAATCAGCTGTTGGGACTTTACTGGAAGACAGGTGAGCATTTTGACCAACCACACCTAAAAGTAAAATAGGTTAACAAAAGAATAGATCAAGTCATAGATGCTATCAGAGAAGAGTTTACAAGTTCAAATTAATCACCACCAGGTTTTTTTTTGGTTTTGAAGTGCTAATTGCCCACCTTACTGTAGCAAGTCAAACAATCGAAGGAGACAAGCTATGATGCTGGTTGCAACCCTAAGGGTATAGGACTGCTGCACTTGTTTATGATTAGGGAGATAAATATTTCACAGACTATGGCACAATGTTGTTTAGCACGTCAGGTCAGTCTCCTCACCTATCACAACATTTAGCCAAATTTAAGTGCTGAATCACAGTAGTAGTTGTTCTTACTTTTTAAGAACTATCTCAGAGGCACCTTTACTGAATATCCGGAAACTGCCATCAGAATTTTTTAACACAGTACTCATAGATTTTCTAACAGAGTTGAAGGTGTACACTTTGTACAAATCCTCTTCTGGTATCTCATTTCTTACGTCCTGATAATCACGTTTTAAATCCAAGAGCAATCCCAGCAAGGCACATTCAGTTTTATTTCCAACATGACGTGGTAGGCCACCTTCTTTTTCAGGAGGCTGTGAGAAGAACAAGAGCCATCATTGAATAGGAAGTTAACTCATAAACCACTGAAGCACAGGATTCAGAAAACAAGGAAGGCCAAGCTTAGCTCTGGGATGGGGAAGTTTTACTTTTTCAATGATTACTTTATAAATTTCTATGAGTCATGATCCAAAGTCGTACTGCTGCTTTTTTAAAAGTAACTTCCATACCTGTTTAGGATCCTTCAGTCTGTTTCTCAGACTCAAAAATCACCCATTAAATTTGTATCAATCAACACAATCTTTCTAAAAGGCATTTTCTATTACTTGAAATACTTATTGGATCAACTGTAGGCCCTGAACAATTATTTTCGATTCTAAAAATACAGGTAAGTTCACATGAACTGATTTAAGCAAGCTAAATTGCATTATTTCTGCTAAATTAAAGTATCCTCTCCTGTAATAATTCTTCCTCAATGACTTAGACTACGATCACATCACCGGTTAGCCTTCTTCTGAACAAACTAAGTCTTTAAGCTTCTTAAGTCTCACTACAAGTTCTGTTTTCCAGGCCATGGCCTACTTAACTTAGGAGTTCAGAATCAAGTTTCCAACCCTTTAATACCAGAACAAGTTTCTTATCTCAACAATGTGGGATATGCACATACTAGTCCTATAAGTAAAGGAGTATCTCTTTTGAGATATTTGAGCTTATATAGCTATAACACTGCAGTGTAGTTTGCAGCAAAAAAGGGAGAAGCGCTTACTCAGTTTGACATGCCTCAGGCAGCTAGAGCTGAACTATATTAATCGTAAGTCAGTGATCCATTTGCATTGTTCAGAGCTGCAAGATTTTGAATTTGGCAATACTGAATACTTGCACTTTCAAAATGTTCACTTTAACATGCAGTTTAAAGTGTCCAGTTCTGGGCTCCCCAGTATGAGAGGTATCAACATCCAGGCACAAGGACACCCATGGCACACAAAGATAATACAGGGAGGGACTAGAGCACCTGGCATATGAGGAGAACCTGAAAGGGCCAAGACTGTTCAGTCTGAAGAAGACTGTGGGGAAGAAATGTATGAGAATGTATTAAATGCCTGAATAAGGCAGGTGGGTGGAACACTGTAAAGGCAGCCAAGCTAGACTTCCTAGTAGTGCCCAGTGAGAGGACAACAGGCAATGGGTACAAACCGAAGCTCTTGAAGTTCCATTTTAACATGAAGAAATACTTTTTTACTCTAAGGGTAGTCAAATACTTGACCAAGCTGCCCAAAGATTGCAGAGTCTCCATCCTTTGAGATTCTTAGAGCCTGACTAGGCATAGCCCTGAGCAATATGCCCTGGCTGATCCTGCTTTGATCAGGGGGACTGGAACAGAGGATCTCAAGCAGTCTCTTTTAACCCTCTCTGATTTTGTAAAGCAGACTAACTCTGACCGCATTGGACATAATTTGGTTAAAATGATAGCAGTAAGGGACTCGGTCAGTTTACATGCAGCTACCTTTTTTTTTTCCCCCGGCTTTAGAAAACAGATTGTGAAACTCTTCACATGCTATAAACTCATCAGTAGTATTTCCATCTTGTTTTAGAAAAATCAGTGCTGTTAAACTTGACTTGCTATCTCAAGTACAGCTATTGAGGAAATTCTTACAGAAGTACCATTTTTATTGGTTGAAAAGCAGCTTTTGGACGGAGTTTTTGCTGCAGTTTGTACACAAAGCATTCATAGTGGAGGCTTCTACTAAATCTTGAAGTACTAATTTAGTAAATAAATCCTAATTACTGCTTTTACTTTTTACTGCCTTAAAAAATGTTAGGTAAGGTATTGGAATATTTACAGCAATGAAGCTATGTTCAGAGTTTCAGAAAATAATGCACACAAAAATGCTAAATAGTCTAGTATTTAAATTTCAAAAATTTTCAAAGATTTCAAAATATTTTGCAAGTCTCAAGATTTGAGCAAATATAGTCCAATTCTAAAGCCTACAAACTTATACAATGGTATCTGGAAAAAAAAAATCCATGTAGATCCTCAACTATACTTATTTTTTTTCATTACAGTCTGCTTAATGTTGTACTACTCTTATATATTTATTTTGAAGTAGCACTCAAATCCAGCCAAGACGCTCTTCAAGTAAGGTAAAGAGTCTCATTTATAAAAACAAACTTAGACACAACTGTGAACTTAGAGGAAGTTATCTTCCTGAGATTGTATCTTTGAATTACCAATTCCAACTGAAATTTTTCCATTTAGTCTCAAATGAAGAGTTCAGAAATTTACAGCAGGTACAAAACACCTTATGCTGCATTGTGCCACAACTTAACTGCCTACCACGTGGTCCCCAGACAATTTGCATCTTTTGAGGAAGTTTAGTTATCTTGACTGGAATGAAGAAATCCACTTACCAGTATTTTGGAAGTATAAGCACAATTAACAGAAATTCCTGTCACAAGGTAAGCCATGGTTTTCTCTGGAATAGCTTCTGGTTCTGGAATTTTTTTATAATGTTTTTCATTGATGTAGGCTTGGACCACTGTCATTCTGTTCATGGTCAATGTTCCTGTTTTATCTGAGCAAATTGCTGTTGCATTGCCCATTGTTTCACATGCATCCAGATGTCTCACCAAGTTATTATCTTTCATCATTTTCTAAGGAAATAAAAGCAGTTAGCAGCGATTCATAACAATTACTTCACACTTCAGAAATTCTCATTTAAGAAGTCCAGTCTTACACAGCAGTTTCAGAAAACACTCAGTAAGTTATCTGGCATCTTTCAGAGGAAGAATTAGCAGCTGCCACATTCACTACAGATTCCTTTAAGTCTATTATGTCGCAGTAAACTTCATTTTGAACAAAGTATATAAAGACAGTCTTAATCTCACGTATCTGCATGTCACACGGACTACTGATACTATTCCAACTGTTATGAGCAAATAGTTTATGATGACATTTAGAAAGAGAGGTAAAGTTTGAGCTTTACCACATACAATGTTTAAAAAGTCTTTCTGCTTACAAGAAAGATCAAATAAGCTGTGTTAGACTTATGTGAACCACAGATAATACAGACTACCGAGATACTAGGTTCAGACTTAAACCAAAATACAAACCGGGAGCCTAATGTTTCAACTAAAACAGTGAGGACTACACAAGTTTCATAGGTTAAATATTGCTTTAAATTCTTCACTTAACAGGCTTGTATAGTATTTTCAGTTCCAAGAGGCAGATTAAGTTCAAGTGATACAACAAGGCCACTACTAGTCAGTGATATAAGTTAAGTTTTAGGACATACCCTAAGCACTGATTGTCTTTATAATTAGATTTTCAAATAAATAGTCTCAGCATGCTGAAACAGTAAGAAAATTAAGAAAACAAAGAGCTTAAGTTAAAAAACATGTTGTATAATAAACAGAAAGCTAAGTGTTTTACAGTATTCCATCTTCACGGAGAATCAATCTGGAAGCTTTTGTAGCAGCTGCTTAACAGTTCAGCTAGGCAGAAGTTAAAGCTTACAGAAGAATGTTATTTGCAAACTCTTAAACATCTATTTATTGTAAATAAATGGTACAACGCTATGTACTGAACCCATTCATCTTTAGTTGGTGACAACAGGCTGGCAATCCTCACTGTTCAAGTTAGCCTGTAGTCAGAGATGAGGAAAAGTACTGCAGTAGAATTCTTTGTAGTTTATGGCAACAAGAAAAGCTTTTTCCCAGTCTATTATATCTGTGTGATGCAGCATAAGTCAGTTTAGATTAAAGAGCTGATGAATACATCGATCTACCTTTAATATCTATTCCCCCTCTATCCACTTACCTTAACAGAGTAAGCCAGAGATATAGTGACTGCAAGTGGAAGACCTTCTGGTACTGCCACCACCAAGACTGTAACTCCAATAATGAAGAACTTCACAAAATACTGAATATAAATTGGTGTACATTCAGCAAGCCAAGGTCTCTTCTGAACCCAGAAGGTATCAATTACAAAATATAACACAAGGATAATGACTGTGATTGCAGACATCAACAAACCTTGTTAAAAAGAGAATAAAAAGTTTTCAGAAATTATCTCAAATATTTGGCAAGACAGACTGTAGGTAAGTCAAGTACAAAATACTTCTACCTTTATAGAAGCTAGTTTATAACTAAGATTTTAAACAGCCAAGTCAAAACATTGAGGTAGTTCTCATGGATGTTCCAACTTCCAAAGCATGTATTTCCTCATGCATTTCACCTAGCAATTTCTAAAATAATTTTTTCTTCCATTTAATTGAAAAGCATACAGCTAATTATGAGCAGGATACATAAAGTCAATTGACTAAGCAGAAATAAGAAGTGAAAAAATTCAGCAGGCCTTCAACGATTGTACTGCTAATTGATTCAGAAGAGTGCTTCAGTGCATGTGCTGACTCAAAGTAGCAGGATAGAAAAATCCATGCATGAAGTATATGGGTATTAAGGGTACATGGGTAATTACAATGGGTCAAAAGGTACATAAAGGAAAACAAGAGCTTTTGAAATATATGAAAAAAACACATTTGACAAGAACAGTAGTTTATACTAAACATACCATGGAAGCTTTATTCACCATTTGTTAGTACAAGTTCCTCTGAAAAATTAACATTGCTATACATAACTATGGAGTGCTACAGCTGTAAGTTTAATTGCTTCGTCCACAGACTGTAGCAGTTTAATGACACAGATGCTGAAGTCAGCCCTTCTTGAGGTTCTAGAAGTTGCTTCTGGCCTGAATCATTCAATAATTCTACTGAACAAAAATAAATCCTGAAATATTTGAATGAAACCACCACACACTAGATAATATAGCCTAAAATTTACACTGAACTTCACTGTTCTTTTAGTCTACTTTCAAGCAGCAACAATCTACCAAATATTTTGACAAGACAGCTGAATATTATCTCATAGAAAAAAAAAGTTACATATCAGCAAGGCATATGTTAAGTGGAAATTCCTAAGCCTCTGAAAGTACCAGAGATAATCTAGTTGACCCTACCACATTTCCTAGATTTTACTCTATCTATAAGTCTCTAGATACATTGCTAATTGCCATATCCTATCTAAAAAGATCACTTCTAACAGTTGTCTAATGTTATGAAGCTGGAATTTTCTCTCCTGGAAGCTGGCACTTGAAAGCCTGAATCTATTTAAATCAAGGAAAAATAAAAGCCATCCACATGACACAGTTTGAGAGGCCATAAGCATACTCAGGCAGAACAGCATACTTCCATGCATTAGAACTTTGCACTTAAGGTAAGTAGCTAGCCCTGAGTGCTTTGATTATTTTATCTCCTCACAAACTATGCATGTTCAAACTTAATTCCGACATAGCATCAGCATAAGGAGGGTACTGAGACATCATACCTGCTTTGCCAATCTGAACTGCAAGCTTTGTGAGTTTGCCTTGGAGAACTGACTTTTCTTTCTTTGGCAAGTTTGCTTTCTTCTTGTCTTTCTCATCTCCATCCCCACCATCCTCACTCTTCAGTGGTTGCATTTCCATGGCTGCACCATCTTGAGCTTTAGCTAGAAGGTAGGAAAAAAAATTAGCCATTGAGGAGACCCCCAAATCAGTGGTACTTAAAGAGTTTAACACCAGTACTGTGTATTCTTGTATCCAGACAGGCCATACTACATGTGAATGTTTAAAGAATTATATTGGGTGTAGGTGCTGGAATCCAAAGTTCAGTTAAGCATTTGTTTTGGGCAGTTTCACTTAATGCCATCCTTAGCATAAGCACTTTGGATCTAAAGATTCAATATGTATTTTTATAGGAAAGTCTGTATTCATTACATACACACTCAGAAAATAGAGACTTGCAAAAAAGGATCAGAGAACCTGCATTTACCTTTGTTACGGTTTTCAACAGCTCCATCTTGCTTTTTACCTGTCAGAGAGAGGAACAAGTTGTGTTTTAAATTGGCTGTGCAGAATTCATTTTAAAGTTTATGTTTATATATAATGACTACATTAATCTGCTGAAACAAGCAACTGCATTTAAAAAAAAAAAAGTAAAACATGTACGTCAGCTCAGAGAAACAGCTCACATCAGTTTTTTGGACTTTACTTTTCCCATACAAAACTGCTGCAATGTTAATCTACCATGGTTAAGTTTGCACAAATTACTGATACAGACACTTACTGCTTGTGAGGAAAGCTTTAAAAAGATTGTTGACACGTTTTTCTATGAAATATATTTGTTATATTAAAGTGATTCTGGTGGCCTCCATCTTGCTCTGCTCTTCTAACACTTGCCACCAGTATCTGATTACTACTGCAAATGAACTGCAGGATCTCACTTCCAGAATTTTTTTGTACAACATTGCAGAAGCTACCACAGTATAAAATATTTATAAATCTACAGCCAAGTTTAACAGAGGCATACCACTGGATTACTGATATATGCTAACCCTATTTACATGAACATAATCTGTAAGCAAATATGATACATCACTATAAGACTAGCTTGAGTTTATAATAAAATATCACTCCTACCCGTGTTCAGAAACAGAGTTCAACAAGAGATCATAAAGAAGGACGGTAAAATAATGAAAGAATTTAACAAGTGAAACATTAAAGGTAACTGGAAGACCAACACATCTTATGTTGTTTAGGGGGCTTGGCAAGTGACAAACTTTACTTTCAAGGCTAATTGAGGAACTTAGAACAAAACCCAGAAATTTTCAGTAGCTTTGATAAGTCACCAAATTTTGGCCCTAGGTTATGTAGACTGAAATTTACAAGAGTACTCAGGTAGAAGAAAATCAAGTTATCAAGTGTGTGTGGCATGACATTTAACACCTCCATTACACTATTACTCTGGACACATAGTCTGATTTCTATAACTAAGATTTCCCCCCAAGCATTCCCTCAACAGCCGAGGAAAAAAAAATAGCATGTTCATTTTCTCCAGAAGATGCCACTTCAGACTTCTAAAGAACTTGTCATTGTTTCCTAATTTAGTATTTTTTCCTTCCTAGGTACCCTCTCTCTCTTACAAGAGCAAAGTTCTACACTTGAGTTACTTGTAGCTCCTTGTTCATACATTATCTCCTTGTACATTTGCTTTCACTCTGCACCAAGCCATACGCAGCCAACTAAATATAGCCCCTTTAATCTCCTTAACATTCACAGAGAGGCTAATTTAGTTTAACCTGAATTTTACCAAGGAGAATCTTATTATGCACCTAACTTAAGGGAAAGAGGAAGCTATCTATCTTGAGAGACAAAAAAAAAACCACCTGCAAGCGTTGAGGCCTTAGGATACACCAAAACACCACTTGTCAAAGAGACTTCTGCTTATAGAATAATATAACAGAATATTAATAAAAACTATAATCCTCTCCATATCAGACATAGCAGCCGGTACCGTCACTTGCTTTGTCCCCTCTGTAAGGGGAAGAGCAAAGGATGGCAACTGTTTCACACTAATTCCTGGAAGTGTTGCAGGTCTTCACTATCATGCTTGAAACTTATTTAGAACTTTCAATTCTTCTTGTAACCATTTTTCTACCTTCTAAAGAAATTTACTACTTTTTACAATTCTGATCCTTCTAGAAACTTGAAAAGTATTTGTGTGTTAGGTCAAGACAACAAGAGTTCAATCCCAATTCTTGCACAGAGCACACACTTCAACAATTGACTCCTTAGTTTGAAGACCCTTGAGATTCTTAATCACATTTCTGTATAATTTCCATTATTGTTTCATATTCCTTTGATGAAAAGGTATATTTTGATTTATATTTATGTTTTTTGGTTCTGCTGTCAAGAACCCTCAGACTCAGTCCCATCCAGTAGACTTCATAGCAGTTTCTTGAAAAATTTGTACCGTGCTGAAACTCAGTCCTGAACATGCCTTGTAAGCATTATTATCAAAACATTACTTAAAAGCTTAACATTTCTAAGCTTTGATTCTAAGGGTAAAGACTACAGCTTAGATAAGTAACCTTATAATGAGGAAGACAGCCCACTCCACTCTTCACGGAAGGGCTCCAAAATACACTCAGTTATAAGCCCCTCATCCCTCCGAAAATAAGGATTAAAGAAAAGTGCCACCAGGGATTTGCCTCTGAGCATTCAGAACTTCACCTCTGGAAGAAAAGGAGCAGCAGGAGAAGCCATCTGCTCATCTTTTATTAAAATCAGTCTCATATATGCTTAAACTATCCACAGCAGTATAAAAGATACGTTTTTCCCTTCAAGTGTCCCAGACGAATGGCCTAAAAGGGGCATTTTCTATCTGTCAAATGCAGAACTAGATCCTTACTAGGTTGAATTATATAATAACCTGTTTGCCATAAACAAATATTTGCTATTAAACACGAATGTACTTTGAAGTTACAGAAGATGACAGTTTAACTATTTAAAATAGCATGGCTGGTTAGGAGTTGTAAACTTTCCAAACTCTATTTGATCAATGAGATTTGAAGTTTAATTAAAAATCCATGGGACAAGAGTTCGAAGTAGTGATGCACTCTCAGGTCACTGGACTCGAGTTGGTCTTTTTTCCTGTGAAACCTACGGAAAGTACGAATTTTAAAAAATGATTTCTGGCTCCAGATAACTAAAAAAAAAAGTTTTTATCTAGTAACATTCAAGAGTTCACCCCTCCTTCCCTAGGAATTTGAGATTATTATGCCTACTTTTCTTGTCCTTCTTCTCTTTTTCCTTCTCCTTCTCCTCTTCATCTCCTCCAGCCCCAAGTAAGGTGAAGATGATTCCAGTCTGAGAGTTAACACCTACAGCAGTTACCACCATTCTTCCAGAGCCTTCCATCACATGTGTACCTGAAAGATTAAATCAGGTTTTCCACCATGACTTCAGCAGTTATATGGCAGACCACGTAAGTACTTTAAGGAAATAAGTATTCAAACTTCACATTAACAAAATGAAAATGTGTATATACACCACTGTGCTCCTCTAAAGCTTTAATCGCCAAAGCTATCTGAAAAGGAAAATCATTAGCAGCTACACAAAATGTTTGTCAGTTTTAAGAGTCTGTTCCCTCTGACAGTTTTGTAGCAGTAACACTAGGTTGGGATACTTTTAGGAGTCAACAAGGTACAGTTCGCTAGATTTTAACCTCAACATTTTAAAAAACTAGTTTACCCTAGAAAAAAGCCACTTTCTTCAAGCATTGTCATATGCTACACACCTGATAGCAGCATAGGATCTCTGTCCAGTGATTTCTTAACATGATCAGATTCTCCAGTCAGTGAGCTTTCATCAATTTTGAGGTCATTTCCTTGAATGAGTACACCATCAGCTGGCAAAAGGTCACCTACAAAAGATCACTGGGTATGTTGACTGCTGTTCCTTTTTTAAAACTAAAAGAAAGTTCAACTTCAAAAATATGTTTACCATATTTCACTTGTGCAATATCTCCAACAATTATGTCAGCTACTGGTATTTGGATGACTTGACCACCTCTGATGACTGTGAATTTCTGTTCTTGTTCAATACGGCTCTGCAATCCCCGAAATTGTTTCTCCTTGCTCCAGTCATTGAAAGCTGTTACTAATACCACACAAACTACAGATAGGAGGATTGCTGCTCCTTCAATCCAACCTGCTTCAGATTCCTCCTCTTCTTCACCAACATTTACAGATCCACATACTGCGGAAAAGAGGTTTTAGATTTAACAAAGTCCAAATGGATAGTTATTTCAACAATAAAAAAAATTGCCAAAACAAAGAAACTACTAATAGTTGCTAAACATTTTCTGTGCTAGCCTTCTTCACAATTTTACCTTTATTTTCCATAAGGTAACACATAAAGAAGCTAAAGAACCTGAAAGCTAGAGCAACTTGAGGAATTTAAACCACCCTGCTTATCTGAACACAAGAGAAGTCAATATAGAAAGTTACCTGTCCTTATTATCTTGTTAAGTGATGGCATAAGAATGCCAGACTAGTTAATCACCTTCTGCTTTCTTAACATATCCCACTTTATCTTTGTCTTAACAAGTCAGATATCATTGCAAAAATTCAGTTCAATGAAGGCCTGATCCCTTTATTTTCTGTTCAGAAGCATAAATATATCTTCATTTCTTAAATTAGAAAGTTACCAGTGTCATATTGCAAATCAAGGAAAATTTAAGACTTGCTGACTCCTCAGAGAAAGCCCATGACTGCAAATTATAAATTCCTTAAATATTTGAGGCAAAGCTAAAAAAAACCCACTTGCACAGAAACATTGCTGGATTTAAGAAAAGTCCTTGCTCCTGCTGCTTGCAATTTACCTCTGGCATTATTCTGGTCAGAATGATACCAGATCATGACCAGGGAAATCTCATGTAGCCCTTTTAAGGCAAGCTAGAGTTTTAGTAGTACGCTCTCAAATAAGGAACAATAAGCTGCTTTTCCACTGACTTACTGTCTCCCATCAGATTTACAGTACAGGCACATTGGACCAGGAAAGTCAGTAGTATAATAAAGTAGATACCTACTTTTAAAAAAAAGTTTACTTACATGATTCATTTCCTCCTGGAGGCTGGTAAAAAGAAAGGCCCAAGGATACTACAGCTGCAATTTCTAATATAATTAATGTAACATCCTGTAGTGCTTCCCATACTAACTGAAGAAATGTTTTTGGCTTTTTAGGAGGTATAAAGTTCTTCCCAAAAACTGCTTCTCTCCTTTCTATATCTGCTGGATTTCCACTTAAACCTATTTAAAAATAAGACAAAGTTAGTTGACACTTTATGCATTTCTCCCTCCCACTAGAAGTGACTGATGTTTCCCATTCATGGAATCAAGTCCCACTCCATATTTCAGTAACAATACCAAAAAGCCATATCTCAAATATAATTATGTACGTATTACCTTTAAGTCAGTCACTTTAGAAAAACAGCTATATTTTATAATTCTCCCCTTGCCAAAACAAAGTTGATGGTCTACCTGCTTAGTATGTCACTTAATATGACATAGTAACAGAGTAATAGTAACACTAATACCTTTGTTCAAAGTAAAAAAGTTTGCAAGACAAGATCATTAGTAGTTACAACTATTGAGACTGAGTAGCACCATAAAGCTTTAGCAAGACCACAGCCTGTGAAGGTAGTACTGTTTCCCACTACAGGGATTCTGTATTAAGAGACAGCATCCTAGGATCCTAAAATTAATGTAACATTTATAATCATATATTATAATAATATACTATTATATTAGTGTATTATTTATTGTATAAAATACTATTAACAGTTGTTGAAGCTCTCCAGGCATCATGTGGAAAGAGGCAACTATTTTATGATGCTACTCCCACCTGGACAGTAGTTTTTTGCTCTTCTGAAGCTTCACTTTCTATCTTCTCTCACACAGAGAGAGCCTATATTTAGCACTGTGCAGGGTCTGTCACCTCAGTTCTGTACCTATCCTCTTTCTTATATAGCATACTTCTTTGAGTCCTCTTCTATCTCAATTCTTGTACCAACCTTAAGAGACACTAGCAGGCAAGAGTAAGAGTCTTTCACTAAAGGGTACTGCATGCCAAGACCTTAAAAATAAAGGAATACCAAGAATATTCAGTGCAAGGTCATGCACTCAAGGTCTTCTGTAAGTACCCCTCCTGTTTACTCCTGTAACAGTTGTCTCGCTCACCATTCAGAATGAAGCCACTGGCATATTTTTCAAAGCAAAATGGTCAAACATCCAGCCATGCTTTTCAGACCAAAGATCTCAATACTTCGACCATATTGCCCCCAAGATTATCAGTACCTGCTTAAAGACAACTATTCTCTTAGAAACGATTTTTTTAATAGTTAACCCAACTGCTTATTGATAAAGGCATTGCAAATGTACTAGGTAATCAATAAGAACAGTAGCCACTGCAACTTGCTCTCAACAATAAGTGGCGTACTTAACACCTGTAATGAACATTTACTAGAATCATCACACGATATTTCAAGACATCACAAGATATTTCAAGGAGCGGGATTCAAAGATCCTTGTGGGTCCCTTCTAACTTGGTATATTCTGTGATTCTGTGAAGACACCTTGATAAGACTACTGAATTGCAAAACTCACTTTTAAAAGCTAACAACTGCTATGTAATCACTTAACTGAAAAGCAAAATATTATGGGCAGATCTTTTCAAAAGTGAAATGAATTAATCATACTCTTTGTGTGTATAATACATTAGATTTATTCTAACACTCTTCGATTCACCCTGCATTCATGCCTTTGAAGGTTTAATACAAAGGAGCAATCGTCCTCATCAGCCATAACACTACACTTCTTGCAATTCAAGCTTTAAGGTGCATACTTTCAGCTCAAAGAGCACCACAAGACTATTTTCAAAATCAAGCTATATGTTACAGAAACTCAGGACAACTTGGCCATTCCAAAAGACTGGGCCATATTGTGATTTTGCAATAGATATCACTTCTCTATTCCTTTTAACATGGCAAAGTTTGGAAGATTATTTACATAATGTCAGCAGCATCACTTTCCTCCTCCCTTTGCAGGGTACCACAGTGTAGAACATTGGAAATACAGCACTGGTCTATGAAGAATGAAAAGCATTTCTCAACAAGGCCATATAACGTCTAGGCTACTATCAGAACCACTTAGCAGATATTAGTAAGTCTAGCAAAGACAAAAATCATTTGTAATTTTAGTATACACCATAATACACCATGCACCATTAATGAACTTGCTGCATTTAACACACAGCTGGCAATTTCACAATTAACACTCTACAGTCCTGAGGTCAAAACTACTGCCATTATATTGTTCATTATGTGTCTTAACTGCGGTAATTTATGCTATTTGAGGTCAAGTGTGAAAAATATTAGGCAAGGGACTCATGGCTGGGCTTCGCGAACGAAGATTTGGGAAGGGCTCTACCCATGTTTGTTGCAGGCACGTTGGTGGCTGAAAAGGTCAACACGAGACAGGCATGTCCGGTTGCAAAAGGCACAGCAGAAAGACTCCTTAGGTGGTATATTCTGCAAGGCACGATTCTTTCCGCGTTGCCTTTTCTCCTCAAGGGTGATCCTGCGTGCTTTCTCAAAAGCATCAGCAGCGTTATAGATGGTGTAGGCAAGGGACTAGTTAATATACAATATTCATATACAGTTTTTATTAGAAATCTAGAAGTTACTAGACAATCAAAACTATGTAGACCTGTGGAAATACTGATGGTGGTTTATCTGTCCAGAATATAAGACGGGCTTTTGCCATTAAAGATATGTCAAACATTCATTTTGCACATTAGTATACATGTAAGTAGTAAAGTCTGCTCAGTGTCCTTTTTTTAAGTAATACTGGTAAAGGACTGCTCCCATTTCTCATTTCAAATCAGATTGGTCTGACCCAAATTTTGTCTGAAAACAGATATTGCCTTACATTGTCAACAACTTCATAGCAAGAAATAAAACAAGATGAACTCATCCACTATGTAGCACGTCAGAACTACCTGTATTTTTCCTATGAAGCCACTAGTAATTGCGTAGTGGTCAGTGTTTCATATCATAAGGAAAGCATCTAATTAGGAAGAAGTGTCATAGGGCCTTGAAGATTACAACGAGTTAGAACTAGTGTAACACAGTTCTAGTGCAACACTAATATAACACGTAGCAGTTTTCTGCACAGATCTTGCCTAGATTTTTTTCCATTAGAAATGTCTCCCTTTCTATACTTACAACTTGAATTTGACAAAGTGGAGACCTAGTTCTACCTTTACAAGATCTCTCCAGTACTCTCCCTGAGAAATTTATAGCAGCTTACCTGACAGAGAGGCTGGTTCTCTAAAGATTCATGCAGTGATTCAGAGTCAAAATGACACCTCTGTAGAGGACACTGCTCTAACTCATCTTACTTAACCTTTTCGGAGCTAATTAACATATTCAACTGCTGAGGCCTCGGTGTGTTTATGAACTTCTCTCACACTTAAAAAGATGGTGCCCTTTTATCAAGTCAGTTGTTGTATTTAACTGATTGCAGCATACATCTAAATGTCAAATCCTTTTGAAAGGGAAAGGCCTTGATCACGCAGTCCTTGGTACTGCCCAATCAATCTGCAGGAAAGGTCATCTAACCCTTTCTAGTTTTAGTACGCTGAGACTCATCATTCCCATGTGTCAACTTGTTTGTTACATTAAGAGACAAAGTGAAACCTGCAGTTTACAAAGTATTTGGTGCTTAGTGCATCATGAATATCTAAAATTGTATGCCCGTCTAGTAATAATGAACCTTAAACCTTGCAGATCACTGTAAAACAGGATTCAACTCTTGGTTAAACTCCTGATTATAGAAAACTATATCCCCTTCCACTGAGAAAGGAAACTGCCTTTCAGTATTATGCAGCAGGTCGACAGGGTAACAGGAGACTACTGGTCCTATCTAACGTGTTACACTGCTTGTACACTGCAGTGCTTCACACACATACTTCACAACTCCACCAATGCCAAGGAACAGAATTTTGCACTCCTTATATTTTACAAAGTTCCTCATCCTGAAATTGGTCTACTCCCATTCACTGGTAGGTCAGCCATGTCAGCTGGCTACTTTCAGTTTGGTAAGAGAAACCCAGTTCATGTACGATATAATTTCAGGAGTCTGGAAATCTGGTTTCAGAAGCAGATCAAGACAAAACATGCTAAATGCAAATGTACCCAGAGGTACCTTACGGCATTAGTAGGCTGTTCTTGGTCCAAGGAGACAAATCTTTCCATAGCATTTGTGAAGAACAGAAAGCAACGGCTCTCCAGGATTAAGACAGCAGGTATTTTACTGCCACCAACATGACAATACATTGGTTAAAAGCTATGTGAGTGCTTAAATGCAGAGACACCACAATCTGCTGACATCTTGATTTTGGTAATTCTCAATCACTCCCAACAGCAGGACTTCACAATAAGTTCTAGTTACTTTTAAGTACTTTTACCTATCTACAGTTTACTGTAGATATTACAGTTTAAATATTTTATGAAGTGTGACTTGCATTTTTCACAAGTTGACACTTAGAGCTTGGAAGAAAGTAGTAAGAGATGGCCAGGTCCTTAAGGAAAACTTCTGGAAGGTTCTCAGGAAGGAGACTTGATAAATTTATTTATTTATTCACATTTGTACAGTCTGTCTTGGAGTAGTAACTCTAGAGAGCAAAAGCATCAGGTAGACACACAACAGAAGGCTACTTCAGCCAAACACGGCAAAGACTTTAAAGATGCTTATTTCTAGAGAATAAGATTGTGTAATCACTTTGTAAACCTTCAACTAAGAGTGACAGTACATGTTAATGCTTAAAGCTGTATTGATAGTTATTTCGGACAGCTCAAATGAAATTTACAGAAATACTATAGATTTAAAAACTAGATCCTGCTATTAAGAACTCAGTGTAGCACAAATAGAAAACAGATGCCACCAGTTTTTAAAATTGTTGCAATAGGGAATGTAAGAACTAGGTGGCAACACCGAAGCATTAATAAGTCCTGCATTAGACTATTAAAGCTTTGGCCTCTACAACTGCATGTTCTGAATTGTGAACCATAGGTCATATGAGCTATTCACAAAATTTATGCTTTCACAGTAAGTTGAACATCGCTATGTTGCATTGCTACTTCATATGTGGATGCCTACACCAATGAACTTTGTTCCAAAGTGCAACTTCACCACTAATACAGCATCTCACATGCATTTAGACCAATCGAAAAAAACTCTCATTTATTACTGTGGAATACCTCTGCCTTAGAGGAATAAGAAGCAATATTTTCTTATGGTAACTAAAATACTTCTATAAACTTGGTTATATTAAAACAAGTAGTTTGCTGACTAAGGTTTTTCCTAAATGGAGTTTCCTCAATAATAGTGTTAAAATTGGCTTACCTTCATTTGGTGAAGTTTTCAACTTTGTGCAGATGCCATGTACATCTCCATAGCATTCCTGTATTTTATGCAGTGCATCTGCAGCTCGAAGTTCCATAAGAGAACGGAGCTCTGTAAGAGTAACTCCAAAATCTCCATGATTAGCTTCTTTTACAGCATTTTTTACACCACTATATGCAACCGAGTTGTTTGCCATGTCACCCATGATGCATGCAGTCTTTAGTGTAGACGATTTCCAGTAAGGAACAAGATTTCAACTTAAAATATTTCCAAAAGGAAAATAAATCCTTTGGGTATTAAGACAGTCAGGAGAGCAGACACATCACCCAAGTAAGAGACCCCGTCTGGAGAGATCTTTGAGGTTGTCCCATGGCGCGTTCTGTTCCCCAAAACCAAAAGGCATGTACAATCTAGGGAAAGAATAAACACATATTCGGTTACATAACAGCTATATTGAAATACCTAAGACAACCCTACTCATTGTATTGAGGATACAGAACAAATTTCTTAATTTCCTATAATATTTTTAGTTTGCATTCAGCTGGCAAGAGTGACAAGGTATAAAATGGACGTTTCCCATACCAAAACAACCTTGCATTATTTTATTTCCTTAAACCATTAACTTCTTAGAACAACTGTTGTCTTTAAGACTTGCATTTTCCTTGGTATGTCCATATAGTCCATCATCAAGAGGAAGCCTTTAAAATCACCTAAAATTAAATCCGTTTCCACGGAAATAGAGTTTGTAGCATCCACAACTGATATCACATAAGGTAAGAACATACTCAAGTTAAAAATCCCCAGTTTTCAATGAGGCTTTCACCTCATAGTTTGGGAAGAGCAAGCTTTTGTGTGTTCCCATTAATTCATTTGTGCAAACCTCAAGAAAAACCATTTCAACACTAAGCTAGCCCATGCAGTACTCTTGTATTATAAGTAGGATTATATCTTCAGGCAGACCTAAGTCTTAATACATTTTCACATCCAGACAGTTTTAGCCTTGCTCCAGCCCATTTCATCCCAACTCAAGCTTCCCATAGTATCCGCATTTAGTTCTCTAAACAGAGCGGGAAATTGCATAATACCTGCCACCTTCCTAAAGAAGGGATAAGGAGACTGAGAGCAGCTCTTCTGTCTGATTATCAATGCACTGTAGCTGAGAAATTAACATCTACCCACAGGACTCTAAACTTGCACAGGCATTCTATATATAATTCCTGCTCAGCTGACACACCTTGCATGTACACATGTATCTACACAATAGTACAGTGGTACAGTGCACACACAAACTCTTCAGGCCTATATAAAGATCTGCTATGTGCCAAAGACAGACATCTGATTGTGTAAGTCAGCTTTATCGACATAATGGTGCATGATGAGCACACGTAACAATATATTGCCCTGCAAAACATTACGAGTGACAGGCTCAGATGAACAATAACTCAGACACTTCCAGGTCAACAAGACCCTCAGGTGTCATATACCTAGCAAAGGGAAATAGTTACCACTGACTGCATTGATTTATAAAGGCAAAGAGTCAAACAAAAAATTCCTAGCTATTGCCCTGCTGAGTTAGGGGACTGTTCAGCTGAACCACTGTGTCTATGTTAAGTCCAGGTATAAGCACCTAATTACCCGAAATTTAAGGCCTTGGTTCCAGGAACAACTCAGATCTCTGCTCTGGAAACAATCAGTTTCAGCTACAGTAAATCTACCATTTAAAGTACCATGTCACAGTACTTCATTTTCACTGAGGACAACCACTGATGCTGGAAGACCCTGAACTGATGTCCTCTGACCACAAGTGACAGTCTCATCTCCAGCAGAACTAAAACTGCTCTTCTCTTCCCATCACAGGAGACTCAGAAAAGCACTGTCTATGGCCATTTTCTGAAGAGCGACAAAAAGGATAAAGCAACCCATATTAATACGCAAAAAACTTCAACATCCTATAACATCAAAGTAACTAATTTAAAAATTAATTTTAAATCTTAATTGTTTTCTCTGTTAATTGCCAAAAAATATTACAACTGAAGAGTCCATGATAATGGTGTTAACCTGCATGCTAGGATGTAGTTTTGATTAATATGTAGCTGACTCTAATGTGTCCTGTTAGAGTATCCTGTAAGTGAAGAAATTCATGCAAATCATGTATGAAAGATTTTTCTTTAAAGATGTACCACATTGTTATCTAATGCCCAAAAGCTGGATGCTGTTGGCCAGCTGGTAGCCTAGGAGGATTTATCAGCTGGCATCTGATCATAAGCTATGACAGTACAACAAGAAGTAGATCAGGCAAATGAGTTTGTATAGCTATGGAGAAGATGCTGCAGCTGCTAATTAGGCAAAAATAGACCAAGCAGAATGCCCCACAACCAATTACATCACATTTGATTCAACTTTAATTAAGAAAAGCTCTGTTCAAGCCTCTAGCAGGAGCCCTGCACTTGATGCCCAAATACACCCAAATCCAAGAGATGAGGATAGGAAAAGCTACAGCTCTAGTCACTGCTCACATGTCATCAAAAAGTTCTGAGACTTATTCTCTCACTCTCTGTACGTATATCGAGTGGACAAGACTTGCTTTCATATGCAAGTAAACTTGAGAGCAGTAACACTGCCTAATCACAACTCAATTTGCTTTGCACTCCAATTTCTAGCCTCTCTATGCATCTAAATCCATTTTTATTAGTAATAGTACAGTGATTAGCTATTACTAAGTTTATACTGAAAGGGCTTCTCAGATGTTCCAAAGCACCTCAATAGCACCCTAACATACCAATGAACCCTTAAGGTTCACAGACAAATTCAGTAAGCTTACATCAACACCACAAAAAAGTGCGGTTCCGCAGATCAGTGCTAGCAGTGTTACAGATTATTTGGCACAATCATGTTAGGAAAGAGCTGTGGAAAATTGAAAAGAACAGCATGAAGACTCTTCAAATTCTTAATACTGAGTAAGAGCAGTTTTGCTCCAAATCATAAAAGTTGTTTAAACATTATCAATTGTTACATGAAATAATTCCAGAAGAAATCTGCTTCGGTAGCCCGTTTTCACCAAGCATTTCAACAGACAGCACAATAGCTTCTTGTCACACAGGTACAGAATGGACTTAGTTTAACATGCTTTTTTCTATAGGAAACAGCAAAGAAGTTTTATTTAAGAAATATTCTTAATGCAGTTTGATGTAAAATCTTGCAACACCCAATCACTTCCTGTGAAGCAACTTTCAACAGTCCACTTTTGTAACATTAGTGGTGATGCATAATGAAACCATCACAGTGAAATTCAAATATCATAAAAGAAAGTGGTTTTTAAGCTACATAGATCATCTAATAGCATTTACCTTATCAACTAATGAAATACTTTATTTGTTTTGACCACTGTTCCAGTTCTCAATTCTTGCATCAGCCATTTGAAATACATTATTTGAGTAGCATGAGCTCTGGAGCACTACAGTTCAAAGCAATTCACCTCTTAAATTCCAATCTGCTAATATCTCAAATTTTAAATTCAAAGAACAATTATCAAGCTAAAAGTCATTTAGCTGAAGTTCCAGTCTATTTAAACTTTAATTCAGTTGAAATTATGTGTTAGTGTCCAGCTTTAACAAGCTGCACACAGGATGACTTAAAGGAGTCTTTCATTAGACACATCAACTTTTGGATAATCCTTTGTCTATATATCACTGAGACAAGGAACAACTTTAAAGCTATTGTCTCTCGCGCTCAAGTGACTAAAAAACTTAAGCTGCAGAGGCACCTTTGAGTAGCAGCACCTACTCCCATAGGCAGGATTTGGCTACTTATGCAAATCTCTCCGAAAAGACCCTGCTGCTCTATGGCTGTAATAACTTTGCGACATATCATGTCATTGCAATTGCTTATGAGGAATACTGCAGCTTAACTTTCTTATCCAAATCAAATTAATATTTGTTGCTAAGGGAGTGTGCTTTGTTACCAGACAAAGATAATAATTCAAAACCATAACCCATGAAACAAAGGTTAGATAATTTTGTCAATATTAGAAGTTTGACTACCTCGTAAGCCTCTGTAGTTGGACTGGAGAAAGGACAAGCTCTAAACAGAAGTCTATATGTAGAGATGCTTACCAAAGCATGAAGAGACTATAGATTACAAGCCTATTTAGTTCCACTGTGTTGATCAAGCTAGAAGCTGCAACGTTTCTTAAAGCATTCCTGTAATGACACTTTAAACATAGACTCACATTAACCTCCTGCCCCAAAAAGCAGCTACCATCCAGACAGTCTTGGATATTAATTAGGCTTCAAAAAGGAGTCCAGAACAGGTAAAAGTATTTAATAATTAGTGATTTAGTATTTTGTCATTTCATCTATTTGAAAGAAAGCTATAATATGTGTTTTACAGTCATTAAAATTAAGGTTGCCTTGAAGAGATAGTTCGCAGAGGCCATGCACTGACAAGTGCAGAGTTTAAGAGTGGCACAATTGCTATTACCCAGATGCACAGGACCTAGCATACCTTGGACCCCTACTCAAGCCTTTCCTATAGTTAAATTTACATGTAATACTTCACCAACCTATAGGAAATGCAATTTTCTTAATCAATATTAAAACAAGGCAAACTCATACCTCAAAAGTCAAAGCTTGAGCAACTATAGATCTCGTGTAATTCAATTTAATTTATACATCTGCTCAAACACTATGCATTCAGATATTAAGCATTAGCTGGTACTAGCATTTGACCCTCAACAACACACTAAAAAAGCTGGGCACTGTAATATAGGAAAGGGCTTGCAAAGTGATTATCTCAGGAAAGCCTTTGTTTAATCTAATTAGTTCAATGAGTACCAGACAGATCTGCGTACCAAAAGGTTGCTGTGATAAAAACTGTCCCATATGTTTCAGTTGTCATGCCTTTTAACCTGTTTCAAAATACAGCTTTTAAGATACCAAAAATATATAATATGCCTTGGCAGACTTTAGTGTAGGTATGCTCCACAGCTTCAAGCCATCACATAACGTTGTGGGTGAGGGAGGAAAGACAAGAGGAAGAAGTTGTCCGGAATACTATTAAAATAGAATATTATTATAATGGAAAGTAATTGTAACTTAGAAAGTAACCTGGGAATCACACTTAAAATGACTGATGTTTTCTGCTCTAGAGGACCTTAGTGTAAAAGACACACCCTCACACTGACTTAACAGGCTACAGAAACTCACCGCCTGTTTCACAAGAAATATGAATGAATGCTAACGAAACAAAATGTTAATACAAAACAGTATGCATTTACAGGTCACTATCCCATAAGTTAAAATGTGCCTAACTGAACAACTAGGAGTTAAATCATTTCAGTGGCATGCTGTTGTTCTAGTGCAAGCATCTCAGACAGCTCGGCTTATGAAGAGACGAATAAAAGTAGATTGAAGAGCTAAGAGGGAGAGGGCACAAACAAAGTTTAACATATCATCTTCAGCCTCAAATGTGCCCAATGTGTTGTAATGACAAGTTTCCCTTATTACAGCTTATGTGTTATAAACGGTAAATTCACCAAAGGTCATGACTTTTCCTTAGTTTTCAAAGAGAAATCTGACTTCATTCTGAAGCTTAATCTCTTGGGAAGCAGATGCACTTACCTATCTGAAATAAAAATTGGCTTAGATTCTCCAGTGGATGTGAACACTGGTATTGTTCCCGCTCATTGTAGGGAGATTGGACCAGATGACCCTCAAAGGTCCCCTGCAACCGAAAATACTCTGTGATTTATGGCACTTATGGATTGCTGCTGCCTACTGTGATTGAGACTTGTACTAACAGTTTCATCCAGCAGTGGTTTCCTGGCTTTAAGACCCCAAATTTTTTTCTTATTGAAATGATGGCTAACAAATTAGGACTTCAGTAGTCTGAAGTCAGTTTGGTAGTAATACAAATTAGCAGTGTTCCCACACAGCTTTCTGCATAATTTCCCTCCTATTTTGGTACCAGCAAGAAAAAAAAAATCATTTAAGTATTGAAGGTGAGTTATTATGGCATGAAGAAAATGACCTCCTCTTATGCAGCGGCTTGCTCCACAGCCTCTGTAAGGAGCCCAGCAAGCAAGCAGACATTGTGTTATGCTGTCAACCAGCTGCACAGGTCTGTACTGCCCTGCCTTGTCCAAGCCACGGCCTTTCCACACTCACAACACAACTCAACTCCAGCTGAATGGCAGCTGGATTAAGAAACAAGATCAGAATGTGCTGTGTAGAATACTCTGAGTAGGAAAACTATTTTATCAAAAGCTTAAACTAATAAATAGCTTTCTGAGATAACTAAACAGATATTACTGATCCAACAACAGACAAATCGATCCAACAAGAAGGGCTTCAGAAAAACCTGTGAACGCTTTCAAGGAACATCAGACTTTGAGAGATACTGGAAAACCCAAGAGCACAAAACCAGTGTGATCATTAGAGAAAGCATTGAGCCTCCCAGGTATTTGAAATACTAGGTTTTCATCATCTCCTATTTTATATTACAATGCTGAGTTGTCCATAGGAAGCAAAACATTTCAAGACACAAAATCATGCAAAAGAGCTAAGTTTTTAACTACTTAAAACACTTTCTGGAAACTGGAATTACTTATTCCAGACATCCATTAACAGAGCCATGTCTCGAAGGGTCTCCGCAGTCCACAGCTCTCATCAACACTCAGGCAGCTTCTCCTTTCTCCACCCATAGGCCCTGGAACTTCCTTCTACTAGGCTCATCTACTTTTTGCTCTGTGATGACATCAAACTAAACTAAGGCTAAATTTGACAGGACTGCTTGCAAGAACAGGTTATTCCAAGTTAAGACTATAATCCCAGGAGAAAAAAAGTTTTAACCTCTAGATAGGACTCTGTCCCAGCCAGCATCATTTTAAACGTGTTCAAGTACCTAAAATGCATTTACTATGTGTGTCAGCTACTTCAGCTAACTTGAGGTGAGTAGACTTGCCAAAATTTAGACTAAGGCAGCTGATGGTTGAAGGCAAACCTGCTGGTGTTTAAAGCGAAAGAAAAAAAAAAAAAGTGTTTTCCCAATGCCCATTGATACTTTCCTTTACTTCAGATCCACTGAGTTCTAAATAAGATGACTGAGTATTTAAAGTCGCTTAATCCTGCACAGTTTGGGACAAAAATGTTTATTTAGGATAATTACGCTGTTTAATATATAAGCCTAAAAGTGTGCAGTAAGTTATCTATTGACAAATATTCACATTAATAAATACAGGAACAACTTACCACACTTTTCTCATCAATATTTATCAAAACCATTTGGCAAAAATGACAAGATAAAAAGCTGAACTTTTTTTTAAAAAAAAAAAAGGATGGTAGGATGGTAGCATAGCAAACTACTTACTAAAATTATGCATCATGGGACTATAGCAGAGTTTACTGGCATTCCAAAAACTGCAAGATGTGTTCTGGTCACAAAATCTGACAGGTGCATGTTAAATGAGGCATACGACATCACTAGACGCAACTAAGTTTCAAGATAAGGTAAAGTGAGATGGTACCAAATTTCATCCAACAGAGATGGAATTGGATTCCTGGATTTCAGTTACTTGTCGCATTTAAAGCTTAGTACATGCCTGTAAGCAATGCATCCAGCTGGTCAGGTCTGACAATAATTATGACTCAGAGCAGAACAGCAGCTGACTTCATCAGTTATTCCTACAGGTCATGAAAAATCTTACTTTCTCTTACTTGAGAAACCTTACTAGGCTTCAGAAATCTTTTCACATTTTTTCACAAAGCCTCTAATTTTTGCTACTTCTTCTTAACTTTGCTTCTAATACCTTTTGAGCTAAATTGCATATGGCACTTCATCCAGAACTAGACATTTACCATTTTCTCCTGATTTGAACACTCCCCTTTTCTTTCTTCCAGAAACTATTCTTTTATGCTAATATCCATATAAGCAGAGCAGTATGCTTTTGACTGTGACCATGTCTCCTGATATCAAAGAGGTGCCAAAAGCTCCCCAGAGCTATGAGCCTTCAAGCAAAAGGCAAAAGTCCATCCCTACCTGATTCTTCTTGTATTGAAAAAACTGCAAGAGAAATTTAAAAGTAGTTTTAAAACTACTAGGAAATATTTATATTTATGAGATTAAGCCTAATTACTTCCATAAAGTCACTCTGAACATGACCATTTCCTTTCTATTAGGTAAGTGAAATTAACTTTGGTAAGTGTTAAGGCTTTTCTTGCTACTTGGCACTAATTTACTGCTATATATAAACAGTAGCACAAAATATTCCATATACTCATTGAACTGTAAACAGATTATATACAAATAGTGATAGTGTGGTAAAGGTTCCCCTTATGATCCTCAAAATCACCATCCCCACCAAGCAATGGTTTGGAATGTAAAAAAAAAAAATAAAACAAACATCAGCTGTGGCCACCCATCCCAATGAGCACACACTCTGATGCTAAGCTGGATGTCTGTTTTGTCCTCTTGTGGCCAAAGTTTAAGAAGCTTCTCTCGTGGCATGTAACAAGCCAGTTTAAGAACCTTCATATTCATATTTTTCACAAGCCTTCTAGAAATAAAAGAACACAATTTATCCTTATCCTCAAACCCTTAAAAACCCTTACTTCTTGAAAAATCTGTATTTTGAAAACTATCTTAGCTTTCCCTGCATGTTATTAATCCCTGCCTGCCAGAAATACACCAAGTAAACTGGCTAAAGAGCCATTCTGAAAAAACTCCTTTCAAAAACGGTAGTTATTTTTGCCATCTTCTATTCATAAGAAACCAGAGGGATTTCAATTCAAATATCATAACGACTCTATACACTTGAGTAGCACTTTCAGAACTACTGCACAAGTTTACTGCTTCTGCTGGTGGTGGCAAGAGATTCAGGGGTTCTTTTTTGTTTGTGGGGTTTTTGGTTGGTTGGGTTTTTTACCTCAGTATTTGAATTTGAGAACCACTGCACAGATTTGCAGAAACACAAGTGTGGAATTTCTTGCAAAATTTTCATTATGATTATACTGGTCCTCCCTTTAGCTCTTTTTGGTAAATTTTGAGACATTAGTGCACTAATCCATTCTACTGGGCCTTCTCACCTATACAGTATAAGAAGCATCTTCAGTAGGTCGTGCCTCATGGTATTATCTGATGTGTTTTGCCATTTAGTGAGGCTACATACGACTTTATCCCTCAGGCACATCTCCAGTTTCAAAACTGGTCCTTCCGAATGATTATACTTTTCGATCTTTCTGAAGCCTGACACCCACTTAAAAACTAAGTTGTCATGCTCCCTGCACTGTCACACACTTTTTGCTACTCCAAACTTTCTCATTTATGCAGGGTTGTTTTTTTGCACACATTTTACCATTACTGCAATATAGATACTGCTATCTGCCTGTAGAACGGTGTTAAATTAAATGCTCTGTGATCAGTATACATCCACCAGTCAATATAAGGTAATAAATACTTCTCTGGGCAGTTTGTTTCTTTAACATAGGGAATGTTAAAGCAGCGTGAGTAGACAGGATGCACAAAGCTGAGATTCTCATCATAGCACTTTGTAAGTCTAACAATGAAAGCAGCAAGTCTGTCACATCCTCAGGTGACCAAAGGTATGGCTGTACTACATTTAAAGGCATAACACTTCCACCCACAGAGGTCCTGAAGCAGCTCTCATTATTTGACACTACAGCTTACACCTGCCACCTTTATCCTTTTGCACTGGGAAAAGCCACCTACATTAATTGGCAACTGTGTTAATGAAGTAATAGACTGTGGAAAGTCTGTCGTCACAACAGTCACACAGGCAACCCGACGCTCAGAACCGTCATTTCTTGTGTGCTTTTCTATTTTTCTTTACAGCATCTCAGCCACTGAGAGATGGAATTTCATTTTCGGTCCTGCTCTAAATCCATCTCTCATGGGACACGCAACACTCTAAACCATTTTAGCACTTCTTCCTTTACTAATACTTTTTTTTCCACTGCTCTTGCCTTCTCCCTGCACTTCCATGATCTTTAAAAACAATTTTTGTTCTCAGCCCTGAAACCTGCCCCTCCAGATCCAAGAAGTAAATACGTACCATGCATGTTCCCAAGTCTCCACCCTTCTGCTAGCTGTGATGGTAGCTATGCATTTCACATCTCATCTGTGAGCAGGTTTGGTGCAGAAAGCAGTTGTCCAAAAAGGATCTCCTTCCTTCAGCCAAAAAAGCTTAAATATCAGCATTTCTACTGTCTAAAGAAGTTTTTTCACAAGATGCCAGAATTGCTGATTTATTTGTAGAAGTTATACAAACAATTTGGATATGCCAACTTAAGCAACACACATTCAGCTAATGCTGGAAGCACCTTCATCATGGAACTATGTTGCTAGCTCCTTTAAGATAACATTAATCTCCATTCAAGGAAAGGTTCATCTTCTCTCTGTTATTTCACATAAAGTGACATGCCACTTAACAAGTAGCACGATACAACACTTTTCGGTCAAGAGCGAACACCATTTGAACTGAACAGCAAGTTCACCTGACTGTCAAATAACGGCTCAAGCAGATTTAGTAAGTTTAATTCCTTTCTCAGTTTTGGTAGGCTATTTAAAATTGCTGTACAAACTGTCTATGTGCAATTAACAATTGCAGCTTCATTTCTGAAGTCTTCAGGTGTGAAGAACTGTATTGTGCATAACTCTTTAGGTTTTTGAGATTACTGCATGATTAGTTAATTTGAAAAAAGTGACTGGGGAAAAATTCCAACGAAACAATGCTCCATGATAATATTTAAAACTGCTATTCCACCCAGTAAAGGAAATCCTTTCTCCAGTTTCCCATAAACCAAAGGTCTTAAATCTTCACTAGTCTCAGTGGATCCTAATGCAATTTGCAGACAGCTCTGCTTCCAGTTTAATCAGCAAGCATTAAAATTATGAGGTGAACTAGGTGTCTAATTTAGCTCTGGCACAATGCTGCCCTAGGAAGGGAAAGGCCATGCCTTGAAAATCTTCATACCAACCAGCTGGACTTCTCCAGTGCTGAGGACTGGATATTTGTTTCCTCTAACTCCCCTGGCCTATCAAAGCACAAGGCTATCAGAACTAACATGGGAAACCAGCAGGCGCCTGAAGCATAACTACCATTGACATACATAGCAAGGTGTCAGTCTTCTGCTAAGGCAGCTCTGAATTCTCAGCAGTAATTGCTAGCGGCTAGTTCGATAAGCTTAATACTCCTCCTTCCAAAAATGGCCTCTGAATGGGGAGCCTAATGCAATTAGTTCAGCTGCAGCTGAACTAATTGCCTCAGGGCCACATCTACCTAACCATGAAGACTACAGATCATCATTCTGACTCAGCAAATTCAGACCTATTTTGTTTCTTTTACATAATGCTTTTTCCCACAAATGTTTGTTTTACAGTGGCACATAGTAACATTGTGGACCATTTGCAATCACATTGTTTCTAGCAATACCAATAGCATACAGTATCTCTGAAGACAGGGAATTGGGAAGGGCAATATCAGCTTCTCCACTCAAGTGACAAACTTCAAGCATCCTGCTGCATTTATGCATGTTTTACCAATTCCAACTGGTCTCTGCTGAAGAAACAAACTCTTTAAATAACCAAGATTTGTATGTCCAGCTCATGGCTACCAATGAACTTCTTTAAAGGATCAATGCCATTGCACATCTCACTGTAGCACACCTCAGCTCAGCATGACTTACTTTCCCCCTAGAGTCAAGTAGGGGCTCACAGACCACACTTTGTTAAGGTAGAAGCCAATTACATTTTTAATCAAAACCCTGCAACTCACAAGTTTCTCTTATTGTAGAATGCAGGTTTAAGCAGAGTATGGAAGACAAGAGCTTCAGCTAGCCTGAGATTAGCAAGACTCAGGGAAATACCTGTTTCCCCATTGGAGGGAAGTGACTGAGAAGAACATCACAAAAACGAAAGTGAACACAGCACCGTGAAACAAATGACAGCACGAATTACCAAAACTCCTACAGACAGGGATTTAGTCTTTCTAGAGGAAATTTTGAAAGATGCATAGAAGTTTCTCTGTTCCCAGCGCTCCACTTTCCTAAGCAAAGTCTGTATTTGTTTTTCTCACAGTATACCATCACCTGGTTTCTCAGCACTTTCAATACACTCTGTAGCTTAAAGGAGCATTCTATCTCCAATTCTGATGGAGAAGAGAAAGTAGACTACTAGGAAGCAGCTGTGCTAGGACTGTTCTCCAAAAACCTGCTTGTCAGTCCCATTAAGGATGATTTACTTAAATTAGTTTGTCACAGGAAATACAGGAAGAAGTATCTGAAAATCTTTATAATTGAGGATAACTTTAGCAGCATTTCCAAAAAAACCCTACCTGAGAGAGACAAGATTTAGAAACTGGTGCAAAAATGAAGTCTGCTAGTAACAACAGACTTGTTTTTCACACTATCAGACCTGATGGTACCAAACACTGGTCAGGAAGATGAAGTGAAACCTCTTACTGAGGAGTTCTACACATTGAAAACCAACCATACACCTCATTTCAAAGTTATGTTATGAATGTGGCTCCCTTAAGTTACACACATATTCAAGTCTGTACACCATGACAAGCAGGTTGACAGCCAAGTTCTACCATGCTCTCTAATCTATTAACTTCTTAGTTTTATTTTATTTCAATTATTTTACGTTTCTTCCTTTTCTAAAGAAAAGGGATGATTCAAAATAGACAAAAAAATTTATACCAGCAGAATCCTAATTATCCTTCATGTTTATTCACAGATATAACAGTACAGTTTATAAACAATGCTCCCAGTTCCCCTTCAGAACAAACATGCATTACACTTAATATTTATATGCACTTTTGTATGCTGTACTCATAGACTTGATACCAGTAGTAGCTTTCTCTAGATTATTAATAGCAAGTTGCTCTAGCCCTGCTACTGGGGTGAGATTTTTCAATATGTATCCATTCCCTTTGAAATCTTTCACTCTAACCAATACAGCATGAAATTGGAGTGGAGGTTGGTTTTGTTTGGGTTTTCTTCTTGTTTTTTGGGGGGTTGGCATTTTTTTTTGGGGGGGGGGGTTGGGGGCAGAGGGTGGGGAATAACTCATTTTATCGGTATTTGAACAGTTTAGAGCAGTTATCTAATTAGAGGAGCTCAGAAAAGTGATCAAGCAATATATAGTCAGAATCCAGAATCAAAGCGTAAAAGGACAAACAATTTTAGGCAGTTAAACAGCTGTCTGTCAAAATCACAATCAAGTTTGATGCGCGATGCTTTATGCACATAATTAAGCTAAACAGCTTTCAAGACAGCTTTCTTCCTTAAAACTGAAGTAGTGTGTAGTTACCAAAACACCACCTTGTTGTTGAGCAACTATTATTAAAATAAGCCATTAGCTGTCACAAAGTATTTTTCACAGAGCAAATATTTTCAAGTATTTAAACAATTGCATCATGGCAAAATTGTCCAATGGAAGCCTAAATCAAGCTATTTTAAGCTACCTTATTATTTTAAGATATATTAAGATCAGGATTCTCTGACTCCTGAATTTGGAGGTTTCTGAAATACACTACTAGGTTTTCCTAGAAAATGGAAGCATTTCCCTGTGCACTGAGAATCGTCAGTTGTTCTTGCTTGACAAGACTAGGGTCGAAGGCAGGCATTGTTAAGCTATATTTTCTGGCCTACATTACAGAGGTCCACAATTTTTGATTTATTTGTCAACTAAAATGAACATTTATAAAATACAGTTTTGGAAATTAAAAAAAATACACTCTGAATACTAAGTGGAGGATAACCAAGTCATAGGGATAAACTTCAAGACCTTAATGCACAATAGCATGTGGAAGAGGAGGATATTCAGTAGGGGGAACACACTTGCTGTGAGAGGAAGACTTGTTCTAACCTCTGGCCTATTTTTATACAGCTAAAAAGTCCCATCTGAGTACAGCAGTGCCTGAAGACATCTGCAGACAGCCACAAGCATACCCAAAGAGAAATTCAACAGGAGGAACCGCAGTGTTTGGCTGCACTGAATTCTTAAATTGTGTTTACTGAATTCTTAAATTGGGTTTGCACAGTAGTCTTACTGTTCTGGAACATTTGATAGTCATGAATTATACAAGTAAAACATCTGGACAAAAGGCTGTGCTTTCCAGGAAATGTACCTTGAAGGGACAAAAATCCAGAAAACGTCATCAGACTTTGTAACCAGGAAGGAGCCAGACTCTCCACAAGGCTCAGGGGTGGTAAAAAGGCAGTTTGGCTTTTTATTCCCCTTATCTAGTTACTAACCAGTATATCAGGGTAGGTTATCCTTTCAGTCCTCTGAAGCTGTTAAACATCACTGAATTTCACAAACCAAAATTAACTAAAATAGTAGTATAATAGAGTAATCATATCAGAAAGCAAGAAAACAGAATTAACTACATTGGCATGTAAAGATGTCTACTGAGTTCCAAGAGCAATTGTTTTGATTACGTACGTAACACCTATCTATACCAAGACTTTGTTCAAGCCCCGAACTTCTTCCATTCTGGCTGAGAATTTTTATCTCTTCACATAGAAAAAAACAAGTAGTCTCAGAATAAGCAAATAAATGTACGGAGCACTGTAATTTATGAAAGTCTATAAGTTTTCTTCCCCCATGGGAGGCTTCCAAGTATCATACCTCTATGTACATTTAGCATACAATGCCTATAAAAACAGGGCTCAGACGTATGACCAGATGTGCAAGTATTTGGTATCTTAATTTGGATAGCCACATCCAATTGTTGATACACAAAAACAGACCAGACTACAATTACAAAGGTATATACAACACCAGTGTTTACCATTATAGCAGGAGATAGCATCTGAGACACCTGATTAGCTTTCAGTAACTATTTGTTGACCCATTTTTCAGGAAAATCCCTCCTCCATTCATTTAACTGTTCTTAACTCGGAATTTCACATAGGCATATTTGTAAGAGGTGATACTTGATGATTTAGGCTCATGAAAGCTACTTTTGCAGAGCCAGCAGAGGGAGTACAGACATCATTTTACTTATCAGCTGTGAAAGAGATACCTTGTAAGAAAGCACTAAAAGAGCTGTGCCTGCAAACCTAATGCGCTTAATTTAAGGCATGCCAAGAACTTCCTCAGGCTTTCACAGACATGTATGTCAATGGACAGTAGACCTGGTGTTTTGTTTCTGATCCTCAACCAGCTGCCACATCTCAAAATCTCATACCTGAGGCAGGAGCAATTCTAACAGTACTAAAAAGTACCATAAACTTGATGCCTTATATGTAAAAAGAAAAAACAAAAAAGAAAAACAAACAAACAAAAACACATTAAAAAAACCCAACAACCAAAACTGTTATTTAGTTACAATTTAAGACAATGAAGTTTTTATTCCTATGGATTCTGCTCTCAGTTTCAGAAAAGCTAAACCCTTTCGCTTATAAAGCAGCTTCATCTAGAAGACAAGCTGAGAAACTCAGAGTTTAAGATGACCCACAAGCAAAGGAGCCAGGAAGGCACAGAGCGGTGTTGGACTAGAAGGTAACAAACAGCAAACCTTTCTGCTGGCATTAACAGAGGCACACATCTACTGGCAAAGCTGGTTTTACACATCCTCTGAGGCAAGAGCTCTGCTGCTTTATTTAGCATTTCCATTGATCAGCCTGCTTTGGAGTTGGCACTTATGACTGAATGGTGTTGACACAGTGGCGGCTCTGGAAACGGTTTTTGCAAGAGGAACAGGCTTTAAGCAGACAGACTGATAGCTTTTTGCCATCTC
>NW_016690189.1:6221961-6300792 GCF_001604755.1 Lepidothrix coronata
ACAGGAAAGTGGTGTTCACTTCTCAGCTTTTCAAACAGTAGATTCACAAAATTAGTAAGTCAGTCCATTCTGAACTGGTTCCCATCTTACAGAGCTTACATGATATTTTATAGTTGTTTTACCCCTAGCATGCAATGAGACCACCTCACAGTTTTGCTGTTGAATATCAGGGTTCCTTCCAGCAGTGTTCTCTATCTGTGTGCTATGCTTGGTTGGCTCCCAGGACTCTGGCCAGGCTGCTCAGTACATTTTATGTAGAGCAACCACAGCAAGAAAAGCCACTTTTCATCACAAACATGGTGATGATCAAGTATCCAGATGCATCCAAACCACTCCGATCATCCGTCCCTTCTCCAAGTTATTGCAGTCTCTTGTGACTGTTTCTGCAGGTATATGAGAAGCTTATCCAGATAGGAAAAAAGCTGGTTTTTGAGCAGACTGGTTATCTAACCAGACTCACCATACAGATAATCCAAAACAAGTACCAACTCAAAACATGGCACAGAACTGCACTGAACCTACTTGAGTCAAAGAAATACAAAACCATACTTACAGGAAATATACCACAATTCTAATTCATCCTGCAACTGGAGCCTTGTTAATCTCCCAAATAATTATGTTTTTAACACCCTTTACATTTGAGAGGCTGACATTAGGCTTCTAGTCAGCAAGTTAAAACATACGATCCATTTACATAGACTAAGTGGGGTGGGGGGAAAAGGGCCAAAAAGCCCCTTCAAATCTGAGTATATTTGAAGAATCCTTCTTCTCAGTTAAGTGCCCACAGCAAATTCCACAGAACTTTACACTTTAAAATTACTAGAGCTGCCTTTATGGATCTACAGAGGCTTGTTGTTATCTCCATTTTTAACCTGAAAAGCTAAATACCTTTCATTTAGTACACAGCTGAACAATTACTGATTCCAGTATTAACCACTCCCCAAGATTTAGTACTTCAACAGTTAGTAACAGACAGCATGCAGCAGATGCAAGAGTTTTTTAGAAGTCAATATTGAAATTGTGCCCTTCTCCATGCCCTGCTTTCACCACCTGGAGGGCCTATCTGAAGTTCTGACGACTGTGTGCATTCCACGGTTCAAGTTTACATTCCTCCCATCATATGCAAGATTCACCTGACCAAATGGAAACACCTACATTTAAGACAGGCACTTCAGGCCTTTTTTTTTTTTAATAGGCAATGGATACATTATAACTTCTATACCAAAATATTAAATTTAGCCACTTAGGACAAGATCTAAAATAGTTACATGAATCTCATCTTAGATGTGCTTGTGTCACTTCAGCAATAGAAGAGGCCCAGAGTGACCAGCTTCAGTTTTTAAGATGCTTATGTAAGCGGCCAGGATTGCTCTGCCAGTCGGCTGGGCTGAACTCACATATCAAGCAGCTGCACTACCATGTCAGAGCAGGCACATGCAAGAGGAAGGATGTGGCTTTACAGTTAGTTTAGGAATATCCAAGCCTGTGCTACAGCCAGAAAGTACAGCCCTACGCCAGCACTGCCGCTCACCTGACCTCAAGGTCAGGGGACAGCCCTAGATGAGAACCAGTGACAAGGAAGACGACAGCAGCAACACCTGCAGTTCCTCCTGAAGGTCACACAGTGATGAGGACTGTCCCCTTCCAGCCAGTACAGGCCTCACCAGCTCAAGTCGATCATGGAAGCTCTTCTCCACACCCCCACATTCATCCTGGGAAACAGAAGTGCCTATCTGTACCTTCTCTGTAAGGCCCCAACTCCAGAGCCGTCACCAGGGTCCCACTTTAGCCTTCCCCCTTCCAGGTCAAACAAAGCCATCCCTCTTCACCTCTCCCCACACACCACAGGACAGTCCCTTATCAACTTAGTGATGTCTCTGCCAGTCTCTCTCTGTCAGGAGAGGTGCAAAACGGGGCACCATTTTGGATGTGGCCTCAAGAGCATGACTGAGGGCAATAACCCACTGGTCACACTCTTGCTCAAGCAGTCCAGTATGGGCCAGTCCTTGCCAGAACAGGAGAGCCCTTCAGCTGGCTCAAGCTCCCTGTCCCACAGGGTGACCAATACCTTTCCTACAGAACTCCTCCACTCCACTACACCGGTAGATGTGCCAGGCAGCAGAGGCAGCCCCAGCTCTCCTTTTCACCCTCAACCCAGGAATTTAGACCACACAGCAGTTCTACCCCCATGTCACCATTTTCAGCTACTGCCAACTGCGGTAGTAAAGACGAAAGTCCATCAGAAGGATTTTTACTTTGCCAGCTCAATGGTGCTAAGAGGGGCCTTTGGCAACTCCTCACAGAAGCATGAAACTGGCCTGTTTTATGATCACTGCCTCAAAGTAACATTTACTTCATGCAGTTCAAAGCATTTTGCCCATGGTCATTTACATAGCTTTATTCTCCATATTCATTTCTGTAGCTTTAGATTTGACAATAGAAGGAGCCTATGAAGATTCACCATTGCAGTTCTGGAGATGCCCACTCTACCAAAGATGTTACTATTGTATCTTCCCAGAAAACAAAAAGTACTCCCCTCAAGCATCCACTCCTTGTATTTTTCCATCTGGTAAACCAACTTCCTGTGCTAGGAGGTTGCTTAAGTTTACAACACAGCTTTAGGGTGTCAAGACTTCATACAACCAAGACAACCTTTTCTAAACAATTCTGCTAATACAGTTTGAGAAGTTGCTGTCCAGTGCCCAGCAACACCAGGATCAACACAGGAAAAAGAATGCCATATGTGAATTGTTCGCTCACAAGCAGACTTAGCATGTACCACTGCTTTATATGCTAGTATTTCATTTTGGATGTGTATGCGTACTAAAGCTCTTCAAAAGGTTCCCATAACCTGGTACGCAATGCGAGTGGCTGCCCATCTGAAAGATAACTCCACTAATAGTAACCAACACACATAAATCCAGAAAGCAAGAGATCATGCTTTCCTCAAATCCTAGAGAATTTAGCCCTTTACTACCAAATCTTAACTCACTTTAGAAATACAGCTCTAATTTAGGAACAATTCCTTAGATTTGCAGTCACCACAGCCAGATCTACCTATTACCAAAACACATTTGAAATCAGACTCTGTGAAGATGTGAAGACGTTAAGATGTTTCGCTATGCAAAGCAAGCTCATTTTAGAACGTGAAAAATCACTGTCACTGTTAACTATGTGGATTTCAGAGTAGAAGTAGGTGAACACAAGCTGAAACTATTTGCGTTATTAATAAAGCAGAAGTAAAGTAGTTGTATAAGCAGTGGTAAAGCACCTTTCCTACCCTCCCCAGCTGTCACTCTCAACTATGTATTTTTGAAAGCCATCTGGCACAGATCCTGACAGCCAGTTTAAATCATTTCATGTTTCACACAACCTCACCAGAATGAGGCTGCTAGACACTGCTCTAATTTAAGTATTGATTTGCACTGTATTCAATAGGCTCCATGAAATTTTGCACCAGCTTCATTCCTAAGTGAAGAAAAATTTGCAGACCCAAGCAACGTAAAGCAATTTGAAGTGCCATATCAACGCTAACTGCAGCAGCACCTGGATGAAAGTGAAAAACTCCTGCTCAATATGCATATTAAGATCCTGATTTAGTCTCTACTGTATCTAAATAACCAAAATAGATTAAAAAATACCACCCTTTCTCAGATAGTTTAAGGACTAACCACACCTGTAATCTTTTCCACCCATTTCTTGTTACTATCTACTCAGTCTTATCTATGTAAAACCATCAGGAAGCAAATCTAGACACACAATACAAGCACATTTTATTTTCCTCCACTGTAGTATCAGAAACCACCTAGGAATATAGCTCATGTGTTCTAACATTTTTAATATTATACTTAGTGCAGAGATGCATATGCATAGACACTAACTCTTCTGGAACATCCTTAGTTGAAGGCTGGCACTCAACCACTCTCCCGTGTACAGTCAGAATAATAGCTTCAAGTCCTCCTATGTCAAAAGGTTAATACTCTCTAGGGAATGGTTTCACATGACAACTGCACAAGGAGGACCATTTCCACACCACCAATCCAAAGACTTGTGCTGCTTCCCTAATGCAAGCCTTGCTTCTCACCTTGGAGAGCCAAGTTTGTGCCCAAGGATTTTGTAACAAAGCACCTACTGGTGCAATGAGTAGATGCAAAGGGGCAGAGATGGCACAAAGGAGGGGGGAGTTACTGAGTAGTCTAAGACAGGGTGGAAATGCAAGTAGCCATGAGGCCATCTCAACCAACCCATGAAACTTCACACTCACAGTGACAAGCCAAATAGGAAATTACAAATGAAGTTGATTCTGTCCTCACAGTCTCCTGAATTATGCTGATAAACCCAGTATTTCCAGAAGGTCATCATAAAAGTCTGACATAACTTTGGATATTAAAAAAGCATCAAACATATCAACAGAAAAAAAATCTTTTGATGAAGACTTAAAAGACTCTCATCTCTTAAAACACCTACCATACAAAACCAAATGTTTTCCAAGCTTTTGGAGAGTGACATCCTTATATTTGCAGACACAGAGGCAATCCTGAAAGAACCACATGGACAAGCCACCAGTCACTGTTGAAATAACAAGTGCAAAAAAAAAGTTGTGTGATCTCTATGTACGGGCACTTCTGTAACTCTCCAGCAAAAAGAGCACTTGATTTTTCTTTCACTGGTGTATGTAATATAAAGGTGATTAAGATCATCTTTGATTCAAAATCTTAAAATTAATACTGAAGTTTGAGTCTCAATGAAGACATCAGCAGAAAAAGAGCACACCACTGTGAACCTTAGGTTGAGTCCCAGGAAATTAGTTGCTTAAAGCAGAGCGGCTGAATCATCTTTTCTTCCTCCAGATGGGGTTTGTTGCTATCAACTATGCAGAGTATGGTACATCCCAGGCCTCCTCTGACCAGACACTGTACACCAAGTGGTGAGAACCCAATAGTGTTGTTTTCCCTGCTGCCACCTTATCTTTCTGTGAATATAAGGGCACAAGTAAGGGTAGCAGATTACAAGTGATAGGCTCCTAGAAGTGTGTTTTAAGAACACGGTGTTTCCTGTGCTCACTGGGAATTAAGGCAATATCCAGCTCATCTGCAGTATGAAGAAAAAAAGGAGACATGTGAACCACTGAAGTCCATCACAAGTAGGAGGCCATGCAGGTACTTACCTAACTCTCTCCTCCAAAGTAGCATCAGAAAATTGCCAGCAATAAGCCAGCACTACCCCTAGTGCTAAGACTGGTCATGTTTTATAAGGCAAAACCAGCTAGACTGAGTGGCCAGCACCAAAGTTTATCAACTGTCATCCTCAAAATGCATCCATGCACTCTAACTGCACAGTACAGTTGCAAACAGCAGCCAAGGTAGATATACTCTCTTCCTCGGTCCATTCCCCTTCAAAGGTAAAGCTTTGTTATTTGTCTGTCTTGTAATAGCATATTACATTTTATGCCTTAGGGGACAAAAAGAATTTGTATTTATTTTCTGAGCTATTTCTGGACTTTTCAAACTGACTCCTACATTTTCCTTACATTTCTTCTCCCACCAGACCTTTGAAATACCAATGGAGAAAGCCTTATGCCTATTTTGCAATTCACCAAAATTAAACTAATAACACCCCCATAACACCATCTGTCATTTAGAGTAAGATTTTTAAATGGCAGCAGAAATAATCTTCCTAATGTTTATTGGAATATGAATAGCTTGAACAGACAGATCCCTCAAAGTTACTGCTCACATAAAGAGAAATTTGTCATGAAAACTACAAAGTCATTTTTATGAACTCTATTTGAAAGCCTGATAATTTAGAAATAAAAGGTAAATTGGACAATATCATGTACTTGTGCTGAAATTACATTCAGTATTAATAGGCATAACTGTTCCAAGATGGGTTAGTCTAGTATTTTGCCTGTTGATTTCATGATGCATGTTACCTCCAGGAAATCATCCTTCTATAATGTGTATTAGCATTGCTTACATCTTCTCTATGAAACTGCCCTGTTTTATGAACAAAAATCCTTTCTTCCTTATTTTTTTATCACTCTGCTTTTCAACTAGTGAACACAGTCTTTTCACCTAATTGAAGCCTAAGCTAGGGGAACACTAACATTAGTTATTGAAAAGTTAAGAAATCTAATCTTTATAAAGACAATCTATTTTGAATTAGATTAGTAATTCTTAATGCTTGTGAGAAATACCCACTCTCTACATAAACCATCACAGGTTCACTTTTCCTAATCAGCAACATCACTTCGTGTCTGCTGCCTTCCTTGTTCTTCAATATGTTAATTTTGTAAGGAGGAATAAAAATTATGCCTTCAAAGAAAATTTAACAGGTTTGAATTAAAAAAACAGATAAACCTACTCGAGACTGTGGCACACACTATAGCAAGCCAGTAGACAGAGCTAATCTTAGCTTTTTAAGCAAAATACTGCAATCCCTAGATTTTATCTAATATTTAATTAAAATACTCTACAGAGAAAGATCTTTATCTCCCAAACTGCAACTTTTAACAAGTTTTATTATTATTATTATTAATTTTAAGTCAAGTTGCAAACACTAGATGATACAATTTTACGACTATTATTGCAGTTTTATTGATCCTTTTGTAAGAAAGTAAGCCTGCATTTCTATAACAAAAATCTTACAGATTCAAGCAGTCTTCCTTATTTCTCAAAAGATATTCAGTTTTAAATGCCCTGGACTAATAATGGCTGTTCGTTATTCTGCATTAGATTAAATTTTGCTAAGTGAAACCCGACTTCAACTCTGACTAAAATGCAAATCCCTTCCCTTGCTCCACTAGTATTATTTTCTCTTTAAAAACAGAAGAGAACATATACGGAAATAAACAGTCCAAACACTGAAAGACATTTCTGAGGTCACATTTCAGCGGTAAAGAATGCTCAGTGCCATTAATATTTAGTCTACCTTAATGGAAGAAATTTGAGTTAGAAGATACTTTAGGTTATCTTGTCCACCCTTATGTCAAGGGAGACTTGTTTTGCCAGGTCCATTTTGAACTTGTCAGTTAATATTAAGCTCCCAGCTCTAAAATCTTAAATATTGGCAAAGTCAATTCTTCCAAACCATCTGTTTTTGAGGTGGCTTCAGCAGATTCAGTCTATGTTCCTCCCTTCTTAGTATCTTCATCTTATGACTGTCTCCCGTTTACCATATTCTTCTTTTCTGAATAAATTCAAACAGTAAAAAAAACAAAAACAAACAGAAGTTCTTTATATTGAGGTCCACAAGAGTGACCTTCTAAATGAGACTAACTCCTTTAGACTGTAGTGCATTTTAATTGGCAGGATCACTCCCAGATTATTAGCTGAATGCATACTTCACAAATCCTTTCCTTATACCAGTATCTGTATGTAATGCAACTTTGTGTAAGAAACCAGTACACAGTTTAGTCAATGCTATTGTGACACAAGTCTTGTTTTCTGCTTTAAGTTCCCAAAGACAACTGTTTAATATGCAATAGTAAGTCACCATATGTGTGCATACAAAGACCACAGCCACAATTTCCTTTAAAATTAGTTTTGACAGGTATCATTTTAGTAACCTACACAGAAAGTAGCATTTTTCTTTGAACGAACTGAAGTAATAATGTTGCAATTCAGCACTGAGCAGCATTGATTGGGAAGACCAGCAAGTGGCTGTATACAACACAGGATCCACATTTCCATCAAATAATCCAACCATGGTGGGTTACCATGATCAACAGTAGGAACACCAATCAACCGAACCACACCACGATGCTGTTCCAGACCAAAAATTTCACATTCAAATGTACAAGTTTTCTTTCCTCACTGAATTCAGTGACCACTTTTTCCACTGACACCAAAAGTTTCCATTCATTATGCCATAAGTATTAAAGTCCTAGTACACTGGAAGCTATTCCTGCCAAAATAGCCAACAGTTTAAAGATACACAAGTTGACTTCTATTGGAATTCATTATTTGTGGTGTTTGGAACAAATCCTTGAAATGCTCCAACAAACGGGGAAAAAAAATGGCCCTGGCTGTAGCTACAGCTACCACCTTCTGAATATTGTATCATGAACCAAGGAGTTGCCAAGTTATCTAACAAACACCTTTTCAACCACCTGAAAAAACACTATTTCAACTCAAATTCATTATGACCCATGAATGTTTTGAAGATGCAGAAGCTTTTCCACAGGCAGTGGTTTTCCAAAGGCACACTCATTTCATTCCCTAGCAAATCAAGACTGCCAACCACTAATGATGGAGGATATTTCACAAGTACAGTGGACTTGAAACTTGATTTCTAAGAAGGCACATGAGTTGAATATTCACCTAGCTAGTCACCCCTCAAGCACTGTAAGGGCAGCTACCAGCTACCACATTCTCAGAATGACGGTTTCGGACACAGCATAAGGTACTACCGCCAGTTCCTTCTGAACATATCTTGAGAGGAAAGCCTCAGCGCCTGAATTTACAAATTCAAGAATGCCCTATATAACGGATAGTTAAAGATTTCTCTAATGTGGATCTTAAAATGACAAGAAAAAAGCCACTGAAATTTTGCTACTGTGCATCTTTCTCTTCACCCGCCCGCTAGAGTTTAAAAAGTCAAACGTAAAAAAGATTTATGTGGAGTACGGAACACTCATAGCACGGCACAGACTCCTGTTACAGCTGTGCTAATACGTTGCCCCTCAGGCTGCGAACCCTGGGACAGACTCACCCACAGCTCTCGGTTTCCAAACGCGCCTCCGAGCTCAGGCCGAGCCCCCTCCTGTCCCCGGTAAACACCGCTCGCACCGCCACACTAAAGGAAACGCTCCCCAGGACCACAGACCACCTCTGCCCGTCAGCTTTTCCATGAGACCAGCCTCCCCAAATCCTAAATCCTTCCGACCTCAGCCTTTACCGACAGACCGAGGGGCTCGGGGGGAAGCTCGGGCGGGCAGCGGCGCGGACACTCGCCCAACTTCGCTCCCTCTCGAGCGGCGAGCACCGACTGCGCTCGGCAGCGGCCAGCCATCCCCCGGCGGAGGCTCCAGCCAGCTCCCAAACTCACGTGGTGCTACATCAAAGGTTACACGCACCGCCAGGACGAGGATGACACCGCCGTGAGAGGCGCTTCCCATCGCGAAGCGGCCCCGCGCGGGGTCAGGCTCACCCGCGGAGCAACGCCCGCGAGGGCTTCTCTTTCCCAGCACCCGAAGCGATGCCGCATCCCTTCCCCGTCCACGCACACCGGTCGATGAGCAGCCCGGCCAGGCATCGATAAATCAAATCAGCCCGCCCGCTCCGACGGAGAGCGGCGTACGACTCAGCCACGGCCAAAAACACCGCCCTGGGGGCGCGGCGGGCGGGCGGGCGAGGGACGTAGAGAGGCGGCGGGGGAGGCTGCGCGGGGGCGGGTGCCGGGCTCCCAGCCCCCGCGGGGCGGCGAAGAAGCGCCAGGGATGTCGGTGTCGTGCTGCCGCAGCGGGCTAATCCCGGCTACTTAACCCGGCGGGCGGCGGGGGCTGAGCACCACCTTAATCCGCGGCGTGAGCCCGCCCGCCCGCCGGGGGCTGCGGGGCCGTGGCGTGCCGGCCGTGTCCGGCCGCGGGGTCCCCGACGGCGCGGCGCTGCGCTCCCGTGGAGGCTCAGCTCCGCATCTGCTGCCCTCAAGGTCACGCCGTGCCCCGGCTGCACGGCAGCGTCCAGGTGCGCGCTCCGGTTACCTGCGCGGAGAAGCGGCGAAAGCCTGGGAGCGCGGCACGGAGCCCCTCCGGCCGCGCCATCCCCCTGGCGAGCCCGGCCCGCAGCCCCGCGGGGGAAGCGGAGCAGCGCTGCACCTGCCGCCACGCTGCCGTCCGCCCCGGCCGGCCAGCCGGGAGCTTAGCCGCCCCGAGCCGCCGACACCGCCGCTGCGCTTACCTCGGCGCCGTGGGGCCGACCAGCAGCCAGCCAGGGGCCGGGACGAGGCGCCCGTGAACCTGCCGCCGTTCGCTCGCTCGCTCGCCGAGCGCACAAGGTCCCCGCGCTCCCCGCCCTGGCCGGCCCCGCCGCGCCGCCCCCGCCCTGCGGCCGCGGGCGGAGGGCGGGAGAGGGGGCGGGGGGGGAAGCGGCGACCGAATTGGGGAGGGAAGGAGGGAGGGAGGGGGCACCGGCGCGGGGAGAGCCGGGGGAGGGGGAGGAGGAGGAGGAGGAGGAAGGAGGGGGGGCGCGGACCGCCCGCCCCGCCCCCGTCGCCTCACCGGCAGGAATCGGCGATTTGCCCTCCTCGCGGGCGCTCCCGCCGCCGCGGCCGCTCCCCGGCGACCGCCCGCCTGCTTTCCCCCGCACGCACCGGGCAGTGCCGAGCGCGCCGCCGAGCCCCTGCGCCGCAGAGCACCCGCTACAGGAGCCGGGCGCCACCGGGCAGGGCAGGGCGGGGCGGGGCGGGGCGGAGCGCGGCGATCCGCCCGCCTCCCGCCTCCGCCCGCGGCGGTCACTCACTTGCCCGCGCCCACCGCCCCCTCCCCTCCCGGCGCCGCGCCCGCCGGTTCGCGGTGCCCCCCTCACCGCCCGCGGAGCGCCGGCCACGTGACCGGGGCCCCTCGCCCGGCCGAGGAAGGGGGGTCCCGGCGTGCAGCGTCTTCAATGGGGGAGGCGGAGGCGGGGCCCCGGTAGGCACGGCGCCCACGGGGGCGGGGCCCCGCGGCGTTGCCCGCCCGCCGCCGCCGCCACTGGCGGGCGGGAGGCTGACGCGGTTGTTTCCATGACGTCGGCGGGCGGGGCCGCGTCGTTTGATGGAGCCCGGCGGGCTTCGGGGGTCGGTGACTTTGCCACGAGCGGCTCCGGCGGGGCGGGGCGGGGGCGGGGCCACACGGGGCGTCGCGTCCCTCCGCCCGTGGGCCGGGGGCCGCCGCCAGCGGGGACGGGGCTGCCTCGCGGGGGCGGGGGTCCCCCGGCGGCGGGAGAGGCCGCGTGCTTGTGATGGACGGGCGGTCGCCGGGCCCGACCGAGGCGCGCCGGTTGCCCCGGTGGGCGGGGGCCGTGCGCGGGGCCGGGCCCGTCCCGGGGGCGGGGGCGGGGCCGGGGGGGAGGCGGAGCCGCCCGAAGGGACCGCCGGGCGCCCGGGGCGTGGTCCTCCCCTGCCCCAGGGGGCGCGGGGGCGCTGTGCCCGCAATGCTGTTCTATGCCCGCCGTGCCGTGCCCGGACCGCAGGGGCCTGGGATGGTGTCGCCCCACGGCCTCCCCCTCCGGAGAGCCGCCGGGCGGTGCCGGTGGGAGCCGCACTGGCGGCAGCTGAGCAGCGGGCGCGGGGGGCACAGCGGAGCCTGGGCGAGACTCTGCTGGAGCTGCCGGGGTGTGCTGCGGCGGGAGGTTCCTGTGCGTGGGGCCGCCGGGCGGGTCTGGAGCGGCAGGAACGAGCGTGTCGCTCGCTGCCCGTGGTGGGGACTGGGGAGCTTCGGGTCCAGCCTCCCGTCAGGCGTGCCCGCCTCTGGGGGAACTCTGGCAGCTCCCTTGGGAGAACGGGGAAGTTGTGGAGGCCGCAGGTGTTCAACGCCTCCCAGTCTCCAGACGAAGGCTCTTCGACTGGGGAGAGAAAAACAAATGGGGTTATCAACGTTTGAGCCCAAGTGAGTTCTCCGGGGAGATGCTGGAAGTGAATAACAGGGCTGGGAATTAAACTGGAAATGAAAACCCTGATTTAAGTTCTCCCCTTCCAGTGCAGTAGATCTTTCCCCGCCCCCGCGAAGAAAAATAGCCATGCATAAGCTGTATGTCATTCCATAACCCCTTTGTGTGGTGTTTTGAGCTGTGTTTTGACACATTCCGCACCCCTCTGTTGGGCATCTAGGTGGAGTGACTGGCCAGCTGTGTCCCAGGCTGTCAGGTTCTTTGAGCCTGCATAAGTAATACCTTTCTTCGCTTTTGTTACCGTTCAAATCCCACCACTGTCAGAAACAGTGCTGCAAAGGAAACAGAGAAGCTTATGTATCGCTACAGTGGCAGACCCGAGATGGTGCAGCGCCTAAAGGGTTAAAGCAACAGGATGAAGTCAGCACAAAGCAGCCCACAAAGACTGGCAAATAAATAAATCATCCTAATTACGTTATTATTATGACTTGCCTGAGGTTCATTGTCTCTTTCTTTCTTACCTGAATCTCTGTTACATTTTTCTCCTTGTTCAAGAGAGGTAATCAAAGGAGACTGTGAGCACTAAATGGCTCCTGCCCATTTTGGGTGTTGCTAAAAATACTACCTTACCTCTCCATATCCAGAGGTCAATTGAAAAATCAAAATAATGAGGTAAACAATCCTGTGACTGTTCTGTTGAGATTTCTTGCATTTCTTCCCAAAAGGAGAATATAAAACTATCTGAACATATATAAAAGAAATTTTCTTTCCTTCTGTCTGCAGTTCAGCACCCTCCTCTGCACTGATGGCTGTAGTTCAGGGAGGCTTCCCCAGGCACTTGGAAATTGCATTTCTCGATACAGCTTTGTAAGACTGGCAGATGTGTTCTGCACAGTTCTGTCCTCTCCTAGCTCTAAGGCAGATAAAACTAGCTGTGGTACAGCTAAAGGAGACGATGTGTTTAACACATTGCAGTTTGGGTACGTGTCTGTACCTGCTTCTGCTTGTCTCGAGAAAGGTAGGTATATTGTGCTTAAGTTCTTTGTCTATGAAATAGGAATACTGTCCTATTTTCTTCACAGGAAGGAGGAAAGGTGGGAAGGGTACATACCAACATCAACTTTTTGAGATACTGTTATACTAGCATTCTCCAAGTGGATACATTTTTTAAGGCATAATAGTTACTTAATGCTCCCCTTTCACTGTTATACAGGATTAGCATAAAAACATGCAGCACCTTGACTGAAAGTAAGAAATTTCTTCATCTCCACAGAATCTTCTTCCCGAGGATTTAAAAATGTTTTCCAAATTAATACTCCATCTCCCACACTCTTAATGTGGGGTTTTTTGTGAGAAAATAGGTGCTCCTGCTATTTCTAAAGGTTAATATGTGTAATTGACTAACAGAAAATATTCCGTGTAATATAGGTCACCAATGGTATAAAGCAAGCAAAACCAAGATGCACAAAGGAATATTTCTGGAGATCTTTCATTTAACTTTTGAGGAAACATTACCGTTTCAGGAAGATTCAGGGTGGTTTTGCAGACATTTTGAAAAGGCCAGGCTTGACAAATCAGTACCAACACTTCACCTTATTCCATGACCACCGCTCTACAAACACAATCATCATACATTTTAACAGATGAAGAGAATTTAAGTGGGTTGCCTGTATCTGGTCTACTTACTATGAGACTTTTAACATAAAGAGTATGAATTTGGAGAATTTGGACTGTTACAGTATTTGGTGAAAAATTAATAAGGTGATGAAAGGTCTGAGGGATGACCTCACCATCCCATATCAACTAGGGGCCTTTTGGCCAAATCTCTTGATGGGCGTGATCTGAGAAGAGAAAGTAGAAAACAGACTTTTCATACTTTGTGTATAGATCTTAACTTTTTGGAAACTGTTTTCTCGACTATTCTGCTAGTCCTGATCCCGTTCAAATTCAGTCAATTTATTAAATTGGATGAAAATGGAGAGCACAGAGAAAGTGTGAGAAGTCAGGAAAATATTTGCGTTTGAGCAGGGAGAGATGAGTGTCTAAAGTTTCCACGGGTTTTACAGAACCAAATGTTTTCCATACAAGCTACACTTTTCCCAGTCGGCTTTCTCGGCTGTGACCACTGTTTGACCACGTTCTGCAGTCCGCCCTAGAGAAGATTCCTGTTCTTCATGCTCCTGGCTGAGGTCCTGCCCCTGATTCCCGACAGGCCCTGAAGGCTGCGTCTTGTGATGTTTCCACTATCCTACATCCTAAAAGATCAATCTGTTGCCTAAAAGACTAAATGGCCATCTAGATAAGCAAGCAATAGACCACTCACTGTATTGTAGATGCCACAATGACCAAGTTGCTCTATTGTCCACCCCTGCAACCTAGCAATGACCTGGTGAAACAAAACAATATCACCATTTCATCCTGAAATCGTTCACCCCACCCTTAGGAAAGAGGCCTATCTGTAAACATTTGCACTTTTATCAGCTCAAAATTCTTTTTCTTGATTGTTCAGGAGCTCAGGATTTGTGCATGATATGTTTCCTCTTGTGAATGCATATAACTTAAAATAGCTGATTTTATTTTCTCTATTCAGTTTCCCTCCCAACATTTTTTAATTATTATTTTTTTTGCTTCTACTTTTATGTTCTTCTGCTGTGATAGTCTTGAGATACTGCAGGATCAGAAGGGTGAAAGGTTAAAAGAATAAGCAAAGAAACATGAGAAGTAATAGTTATTGCACTGAATTTAATATGTTAACTGTTTTTTCTTTACATGTTCTTTTCAGGTACCACTGCAGCCCAGCACCATTACAGTCCTAGACAAGATGAAAGAGCGGAAAAATATTTCATGAACAAGGGCACAATGTCTACATGCAAAGAAGAAACAAACCAAAACATAAATCCTGGAATTGATGGAGAATCTGACAATTAAAAGAGTTTGATCAGGCATGAGAGAGTAGAAGGGAAAAAACAGAGCAGAGTAGGATAGCAATAATTTACATTACTGTTAAGAGCAGGGGAAAAAAAAACATGTTTGGGAAGCTTTTCATGATAAAACAAAAAAAAATAATAAAACCAAGTATGGATGGTGATGAGACAGTATGACCATAGCTGCCTCTTAGAAAGTGAGAAATGACTGGTGAATGCATGTATGCTATCACTCCGTAAATAACTACTGAAAAATGCATAAAGTGAACACCCAGTGACCTGCATGGAAGTGACTTTTCCTACATAACACTTCCCCAGTTTAGAGCTGATACTTTCCCCCCCACCGTGGCCAGACACGTGCCAATTAATTCTTGAATTCCTAAAGGGTGGCCAAGGTTTTAAGCAAGGCTGTCCTGGAAGCAATTTGGTCCAGTTCACTAGGAGTGTTTGTTAGAAATACACTGCTGTTGCTGTCTCCCTGGACCTGCTGTTAGCCATCATCTCTTGGTGTCTGTCCTCAGTATGGATATGTATTGCTCATGCACTCACCTATCATCCCAGAACTCAAAATGTGGCAGTGTCCATTATACTTACTAAAGTGCAAAAGTGCTTTTGGGGTTTCATGGTATGTACAATTCTGGACTGAAATAAAAGTGTTAGTTCTTGGTTTGTGATACTGTGGGTGTGTTTAGATGTGTTGCTTTTTAAGGCTTCTCTGCTGAACTTGTGTGCTGAACTTGTGGCCTTATCTTTGAGAGCCTCTTCTCAGCCGATGTTTGTGGGGCTTCAGCGATTTCACTCCTTTTGTGAACCTGTTCCCGTTAATGCTGACTGAATAGCTGGTTTGTAAATTGTAATGTTGTGATCCTCTCCTCTGTGATCGAGTGCCAAGGGCCTTGTTTATTTTTCCTCTTCTCCCCAAGATAAGAAACAACGGGTAACCATGCTATCTTTCTCTGAGGCTAGCATCAACATCACTGACCAGTCAGACTCATGCTCCTGACTCAAAAAAAATTGGTTTTAGGAAGAGTGAATGTAGCCCCTCCCTCTCTCATCAGTGCTGGGTAATTGTCTTCAGGAGAACAATAAATCTCTTAGCAAGGCTACTTCAAAGTCCTTTGGATAAGAAAATAGATAATTCAGTTAAGCCTTAGTTCCTTCAGCAAACATTAGCATTTCTGCCCCTTGGCGATTGTTCAAGATGGTTTTGAAACATTTAAGAGTCATCAGAGCTAATAGTTCCCATTTTACATTTCCTTCAAGTAGGACGAACAGAAAAAATGCACTACCTTATCCCTACTACCTCAGTCGAGAATTAATCATTAAAATGATAAACGATGACCAGAACATAGCCAAATAAATTATTTCTTCTTGTTGATCAGATACTGCTCTAAATCATCTTGGCTGTTTTTAAGATACCAAGAAAAATATCTCACCTATATAAATTTGCATTTAAAGAATATTACTAATGTCCTATTTCACATGCATGATTTAAAACTCTGAGCTCAACCTTGCAAGCCTTATTCAGGAATAATCTTTTCAAATTACAAATAATGGATCTGAAAATTATCAAGATCAAAATTTGGATATTTATGAAAAAGTGTGAAAATAAAATATCTAGCATCAAAGCTTCAAAACAAACACCTCTCCATAGTAATATAAATTATAGCAAAAGTATTACATAAAATGTTGACATTTGTGTATATATAAAATCAAGTATGCTTATATGTTTAAGCGTAGACTATGAGCAGCCAAAAGAAGAAAGTCTTGACTAAGGCACTGTCTGTATTATCAGGTAATAGCGCAGTCATTAAGGTGAGTAGAAACAAACTTCTAAAAATAATTCAGAATGTTGCTTGTTAGCTCATAAAACCAAGGAAAATTAACTAAGTCCTTGTAACATCAACTGTATTTCTATTATGTACTAGTAGAAAATATAAATAGGATTTTCCTCTGCCTAAATTCCCTTTTGCCAATCTCATACCGTGGCACCTTTGTATTGACCCACCAGAGCTTGAATATATGATGTTATGGGCACATCTGGTGATAGTACTGCTGCAGGTTTTCTTCAGGCTATGACATGTTATGCAGCAGTAAGGGCAGTTTGTTTTAGGACAGAAGTGGATTAAAAGATAGAAGAATATTTTGTACGTGACAGCAGTCCAAACATTAGCAGTTCTGTTATCTTCAGCTCTGATTGGATTCAGTGAGAGCTGCACATGCCTAATAATTACTAAATCTGACACCTATGTTACTAAAAATGTACTGGATTACTAAAAGGGGTTTTAAAATGAATACATGTTAAAGGCTTTTAGATCTATTCAATTTTAGATTTACAGTAAAACTTAGATTTGTTTATCTTTTGTGTTTCACTCAGCTTGATGTTGAAAACAACCACTTTGTTTCATTGTTCAGCCAGTTCTCAGTGCCTTTCACATTCAAGCCTCCAAGTCCTGGCCACACTTTTAAACTGCAAGCCATGCACTGAGAATGGTTCACCAGGAGACCAGAAAAGGCCCACAGCTGGTCTGTGAGACTATAGTTAGGAATAATTGTATGAGATGTCTTTGACATCATATGTAAGGTCTAGTGATAATCCACTGGTTGAAAGCATTTGAGAATCACTACCCTAGCATATTTGTGCAGTTTTTTTGCTATCTACATTGAAAACACATATTTACTTACTGTTAATGAATCACTCTCTACAGAAATACTTGCTCTACAGGTCATTGCAGAAGGACTTGTAATGGCACTGGAGGGTGGAAGGTTTAAATCAAGCTCAGCTAGAATCACCTCTCCCTGTCATCTGGTCCAGACTAAGGTAGTAGAGAGGAGACTTTTATTGTATAATGGGGATGACACAAGTGCTCATACTTCTCTGCTGTATGCAGGGAAAATGCAGAGGTGGACCAGTGAAGAATGCAATCACATCATAGTACATTTTCAGAAACAGTTGAGGTAGTCATTTGGAATCTTCTGGAGATCTTCCTTTAGGACTTGCCCAGCCCTGCACTAAGTTCATGAGCCACACTCTTCCACCTTATTTGTTTCTCTGCCCAACTCCCTTTGTCTCTTTTCATTTTATGTACTCTTTCCTTCACATTGCCTTCTGTTTAGCTTTGTTTCCCAAGTAGCACCTCTTCCATGCTTCCTGCCAACCAAACCAAACCAAACCAAACTGAACTCCAAGAACATCCTGTGGAATTAATGAACCAGATGATGAATTTGCAGTTTGTACTGTTCATGTGTGTTATTCCTTCCCTTGCCAGTGCTATGGGATTGTTTATTTTCACGTGGCCATCTAAAAGGAACAAATCTAGACCTGTACTGATAAACTTTTATAGACAGTGCTGAGAAGCTACAGGCTCTAGAAGACAGTGTATGTATTCTAAGTTAAATGTTTAAGACAAGTCTGTAGTTCTTCCTATTTCTTCTTTAATTCTGGAGGTAAAGAAGGGTATGCAGTTTAAATTTAAATGTCTGTCTCTTAAAAGGATAACAGCGGGTGCATGAGATGAAATTCTCTTTCAGTCTGCCTGATTTTTTGGATTCTCTTCATCTACCAGCCATTAATTCTAAGAGGCCCTTGATCTGGAGAATGTATGCCAAGATGTTAAAAGGAGGAAAATACACCAGGATAACTAGGTTTTAAAACAATCCATTGCTAGTGATTTTTAATGAATGAAACTTTTTTAACTAATGAAATTTTTGTTAGTAACTTTTAGTAATTAACTCCAATTAAGATGAATAATCTTGATCAAATAAATGACATGATCTTAAGTAATGACATGAATGAAATAAGTTGGAGTCCAGTAGAGCTATCTATGAGGAAAGGGATACTGGTGTACAGAACGCTTGCAGGACATTCCTGGCTTGAATTCCACTGAGCTGGTCAATCATGTCCTGATAGAAGACTCAGTTTAGACTAAACTCCTCTGAGATGGCATACTTTGTTGCTAGACTAGCAAGCTGTAGGAAGAAAATGACTGCAGGTCCCATAATGGATGTAGTGCATGGAGTTTCTTAGGAATAACTGAGTTGCAGAGGTGAAGTGCCAGCGCTATCACAACCTGTTTTGAAAATGACATTGAGACTTAAGCTTAGATCTTTGTAATCACTGTATGTTTATTTGCCTCCCACTTTTTTGTGGTTCTGTTGACGTTTGTGATGCTCTGTCAAAGTACAGGGAAATGTAGGCACTCAGAAAAGGGTCAAAAATACCCCTCTAAAATTTTTTTGTGTGTATAAATAAATATAAAAATATGCATATTCATAAGGAGAACTTGCTTTAAAAGGAAACTAATCTAAAAATATGTCCAGCCAAAACTCTAAAACAGTTCTATAATTAGCAAAACTAATAAAAATTTAAAAATTATAAGCTAATAGTAAAATGACCATAAATTCTGTTGGTGTTAGAAAGTCCACCTTGTTAGCTAAAAAAATGTTTCCTTTCCTTATTGTTGGTCATTTTCTCATGCATATCGCTATCCGTTTTAACTTTGCTGCAAAGACAAGCGAAAATATCCATTTTAGAAAATAAGTTAGGAGGTCTGATGGTTTTATATGGGAACCATATAAAAGTTCGTTCTTTTTTTAAGAAAAAGAACCAGAACTTTTATGATAAGCAATGGATGTTAACAATAAGAAATGAAACCAGCAAAAGTTAAGACCTTTATAGCCAGAAAACAGATAGTGTATACAGATGTCTGTTTGTTTGTTTTGGGTTTTTTCCCCCTATAGTCTGTTCCTCTTTCCTAAATTAAATAAAAAACTATCAAACATTAAATTGGCAGGCAAGTAAAGCTAAGATAAAGCACCTCTCTTAAATCCATAATGCTAGGAGATTCAGAGATGAAGTTACATCATTACTCTTACCCCATACTGCAGTACTTTTGCTGCATGGAGTTTCTCATTTTTGACTGAGACAGATAGGAATATAGATAATTTTTTGCCTTTCCTCAAAAATTTTGTTTTTGAGGTTGGTTGAGGGGTGGAGTTTTCAAAGAGCATACTTCAACATTTCTATTTTCTCCTTCAATGTGTTCTGCACATTAGAATGTATTCTTATTATATTTTTGGTTTTATAGTTGACTAAAGTAAATACAATGATGTGAGAAAAAACAAGGAATATAATATATATCTCATACCTGTGTTACATGGGGCTTTTCTTTAATCATTCTGTCACAAGCTCCAAATAGAATACGTATGTATATTAAGTTGAACTTGTGCATGCCTTTGTAGGTTTAGCACATAAACTGTCTAAAGGAACTCATGAAAATATGTTACTTGCATTGTGTCAGGGAGTTTCTGTATCCCTCTCAGTATAGTCATTATTTTCTATGTGCAATATTAAAAAGTATTTGCCAGATGTCCAGTCTGTCCTTTGAAAACTTTAACAAGTGCACTTATTTTCCATTATTGTGAGAAAAAGAATTTTTTTCTTAGTATGTTTCAGCTTTATTTCAGTCCTGAAATACATCAAAGAAGCATCTGATCTGAAGCCTCAAAATCTGTGTCATTTTCAGCAGAGTTACAAGGATCGCAAAGTAGTTTTTAAATAGAAATCACCAGGCAGGTCCAATTTATTTTGTTGTTCAAATTTCCCCAGCTTTTTTTATGGCCCACTGGGTGAAAAGGAGGAATGACATTGCTGAGTGTTCACCTCTTTCCTGAAGTGGTAGGAGGGAGGGAGGAAGGAAGAAAATTAAACAGCGAAGTCCTGGTTCCACTTTGTATATGTTGACCTATCAGAATATAGAGATTGAGAAAGACATTTATTAATTGTTCAGAATAAAGAGAAATTAAAGGGGTAATAGATCTCAAGCATAAGCCTCTGAGTCATTGTGTATTAGATATTCATTAGTGGACTGGTGCAATCCATTCATATCCTATTTTTCAGGGCTGTCTTTAGAGGAATTCTGTCAGTCAACAGGAATTAAAAACTAACTGAGCGCAAAAATACAATTAATTAATCATATAAAATGGATTCACCTGTGTTCCAATTCCTTTAATCTGTGTTTTGAACCACGAATGAAATGAGGTGTAATAAATGCAGATGTATCTAAATAATATTTCAAAGATATTTTATTAGTGGTTAAGACAAATATTGCATTTGTATACCATAATCTATATGAACGTCAATGGTATGGTCTGTTTCCACTTGGTTTTAGTCACACCAATTTTGGGGTATTGTTGTTTTGTTGTTGTTGTTGTTTATTTTTTATTTTGTCTTGCTTTCAAACATGACTTATGAAGTTTCTCTATGCAGCTTACACAATACTTCTTCCTTCCTGACACTGGCTATCTGTTCTCTACTTTTGACTTGCTTTTCCATTGTTATTTCTAGATTATGTACATTTAGTTGATGACTAGAGGGTCTGTTTAATTAATACAATGATTACAGAATAATTGCCATATTTTGCTGTATATTAAATGCCTTGGGAGAAATAATTTTTAGTATTTGTTGCTTTCATTTTATTCTTCCACAGAGTTCTTATACTATGATACATGTTATGCAGAAATCTGATTAAAAAGCAAAAATATTCAAACCATAATCAGATTTCCCTGAAGAAGGAGGAGTTTCATGTTAAAGATGGTATTTGTGAAAATTGTGGAAGACATATCAAAGTTTAATGAGAATTCAAATGAACTAAAATAATGTTTGTGTACATTGATAAGAAAATATGCTTACTTTTTATTGTGGTTAAAATGGGAACAGCCTCCTGATGGACTACCAATGCAAGAGCTTTTTAAAAAACTAATTCACTAATTGCTGGATAGTACCAGTTTAGTTAGTAAATAGAAAAAGCAATTATCACTCAAAATGAGCATGACAAAGTCAAGCTTCTAATTGTCTAAAGAACTGCCGAGGGAAAAATATCCACATTTTATTCTTGTCTCCTCTGATATTTGCTGTCCTCCATAGTTAATATTTATTCTAACAATGGGTTTAATACTGCATTGAGAAAAAGATGTTATAATAAAAGAAAATATGTATCAACCATATATGCTATCAGATTGTTCTCTAAATTATAAAATTCTTATGTCCTTAATAAAGTTTACAATCCTTATTTTTAAAGATAAATCTAATCTACAAAGCGAGATTTGTTATCCTTTGTTAGACTTTAAATTTCATATATTGTTCACTCATTAAATTTAATTTTACAAGTTAATAACAGGGCTATATTTTTATGAATATAGTTTGATATAATTGCTACTTCCTATTTAATGATAGTATAACCTTGCAATTAAACAATTTGCTTTACCCTTACAAAAGGTTTCCATGATATATCTTTTTTTTTTCAGTCCACTGAATTGCTGTCAGTTCTTAGGTGAAACTATTTGCCTTTTCATCACATTCTCTTACACCTTTATTTATTGCACTTAAGTGTTCTCATGAACTTTGAATGTTTGATGGCAGGTTTGCAAGATTCAAAACATTTGATTTGTTAGGCACTGCCGTTTGGAAATGGAAAACACAGAAGAAAACACGTGAGTAAAAGTAGTGTTGCCTCTGAAGACTTTAATGGAATATAAATTGTCTTTCATGGCAAATATAAACCTATGAGGGCTATGCCTCTGAAGGATAATGATGGAGATGCTTACAAGGACAATAATTCGAGTTTCTATTTTTGCTAGATGGTTGTCTTCCTTTAATTGTACCTGACATAAAATAAGTTATGTGATCTTTTAGTACTGAGTTTTGTAGTCTCTCACTGCTAATTTATGTAGTCATTCCAGAGTCCCGTCTGTAGTGCGATGTCTACTCATCAAACCTGCAATCAGGCACAACTTGTATAATGGTCTGAAGCACTGTGGCACAAATGAGTTTTTACATCAGCATTACAGCCTATCTGACAGAGACCACTGCATATTTCTGATGTATTTTCAGGGACACTCTCTTCTTGTTTGTTGTCAGAGCTGCTTTATCCTTGAAACACCTTTCTCTCCCCTAGCAGCTTGAAAATCCTTAAAGCGTACTCCCATTAGAAGAGGGGACTTGCACACAATCTGATGACAACATCCATCAGCTCTTCTTCAGAAAAAAAAAGAAAAACAACTAAACAACACCCCCCCCATACTGTAAATAATATGGCACTGAAGAGCTTTCAGGAAATTCTTTACTAAAAATTATCCGCCAGATGGTTTATGCTATGGGGAAACAATTGGTAGGGAAAGAATAAGGCAAGAATTAACAAAGCATAAATCTCCAAATCCTGAAAATGTAAATGCAGTCTCTACTTGAGCTATGTGAGGGAAGCAAACCACATTCTGTTTCACCCATATCTCTTCTGAAAACATTCTCTGCCAGAGGTGAGAAGAAAAACTTGCCTATATGTCTATTTGACCATACCATTTGTTTATTTATAAATTCATCACTCTTTTACTTGTACCCACTCATATTTGTAGTTCCTTGGTGGCTGATGAGCAATAACCAGAACACATACATGTCAGCACAGCTTACCTACTCCAACTTGAAATCTTGGCTAATGGCTAAGATGGGTTCTTGACTAAGTTTTCCTGCCTTCTGTTCAGTTTTTACATCAAATATTGCATATTACATCCAGATTTTGATAATGTAAGACACTACTTCAGCCAAATGGCCTCTATGGGTAAGGCAGAAACATTTTTTATTTTCTAGGGCAATTAATTAGACATCTGCACTGTCACTCCCACACTTAAATTAATCTCCATATGTTCAGTTATCACACAGTGAAAAAAAAAAAAAAAAGAAGAAACTGAAATGAAAACTCATAACCACAGATCTGCAATGTAATTTTCAGACACTTAAATTTCTGCCAACCTGTTGGGAATTCATAACCTCTTTATTACATGCTTAACTAACCAGCACATCTCAAAATTTCCATACAAACAATGGCCCTGTCACTTTTCATCATATATTTAAAACAGACGGTGAAAAAACCGGAAGTCTCACTCATGAGATTTTCATACTTTTGTTACATGCAGCTTAGGATAGTTACTATTTACCCATTAAATACTACTTCTAATTTAAACCCTTCTCAAATTACTTGTTTTGTAATATATCGTCTTCGGTTCATTTCATTCTCATTTCATTTCCTTGTTAATTTGGAAAGCAAAATCCAGATGTTCTTGCTAATTTTTCCGAATTGCCAAAGTTCTAATAGGTCTTGTTGGAAACCCTTTTAGATCACTTTTAAATTAATTGTCTTGTGTGATGGGTGGCTGCAGGTAAAAAAAAGAAATATGAAAAGCACATCTGAACTACTGAAACACTTTAACACACAGGAAACCTTAAGAACTTGAAGCTAGTGAAATGTAGAAATATAACTTGTGCTTATGTATCCTTGACCTGATACAATTGTTCTTTATGTAACATTCCTGTGTTTTAAGGCATTAAATATGTTCCCAGCCAAAAGTTCCCACTCTTGCCTACAGTGTTTCAGCTGTGCAAGACGCAGTCTGACCGACCAGTACATATGAGGGAACAGACTCTACAGCTGTATGGGGTCAGGCTGATATGGAGTTACTTTTCCCCATGGCAGCCCTCATGGTGCCGTGCTGTGTGCTGGTGACAGAAAGATGTTGATAACACACCAGTGTTTGGCCACTACTGAGCAGTGCTGGCACAGTAGCAAGGCCGTCTTTCCAACACTTTGCCCTCATCAGTAGACTGAGGGTGGGCAAGTTCTTGTGAGGGGACGTAGCCAGGACAGCTGACCCAAGCTGATCTAAGGGACATTCCATAACCTATGGCATCTGCTCAGCACTGAAAGCTAAGAGAAAGGGGATGGGTGGCATTCCTTAGTATGGTGTTTGTCTTTTGGAGCAACAACTACACATACAGAAGCCCTACTTCCCAGGAAGTGACTGGACATGTCCTGCTAATGGGAAGTAGAGAAGAAATATTTTGTTTTCCCTTGCTTCTGTGCATGGCCTTTACTTTCGCGTTATTAACCCTGAGGTTAGCTCAGTTGGTTAGAGCATGGTGCTAATAATGCCCAGGTTGTGGCTTTGACCCCTGTATGGGCCACTCACTTGGGAGCTGGACTCAATGATCCTTGTGGGTCCCTTCCCACTCAGAATATTCTGTGATAAACTGCCTTTATCTGACCTGTGAGGTTTTTTTCTGCTTTCTTTTTTTTTTTCCGCCTCTCTCTGCCCAGATGATAGAGCAGCTTGGTGAGCACCTGACATCCAGATGGGGTCAACCCACCACAACCATACAGGCATAAATCTTTCATGCAGGGCTGCCCACCTAGCAAGTCACAGACTCAGCCCTTCTAGGCTGGTGCACACTCATGTTAAGAATGCTTGCCACTCAGGTCTGGCTGTGATAATGAGTTTTATTCTCCCAGCTTTTGGAAAGGAGTATGACAAAAAAATCCTAAACTTGTACAGAGGCTGTTGAACCATGCTGGTACTATCATTCTTTTCCCTACAGTACTTCAATGCATAGCAGGTACTTGAAAACATAGTTCTCTGAACTTGTTGACCTGCAAGTTTTTATAGTTTCAGTAAACAAAACAACATTAGGGAGGAAAGACTTCAAGTCTTTATGTAATGATCTTCTTGATAAGCCTTATATTAGTTCTGTGACCTTCCTGTCTTTAAGGTTTCATTTTTAACTTCTGCATTTTTTGAGTCTCAGGATCTTATTTCTTATTTGGTTTAACATTGTCTTCCAGCCACTACCTACCTGCTTCCTGCTCGTGTTTTTTTCCAATGGGGTTATTCTCCAGTGTAGCATTGGGACCATTAGGACAGAGAAGACTGTTTAGTTGTAGCCACAACTAAAGCCACAAGTTGTAGCCTTTTTTTTTCATTTGTAGATATTGAAGAAAGGTGTTGGAACTTAATCAATTGTGTTTAAAAGAAGAAGGTCTCCCTCCTTTCCTTTCTTGTTCTTCTTCTTTCTCCCTTTCCTCCCATCCTGCCTCTCTTCTTTTTTTTCTTTCTCTCCTTTCCTGTCTGTAGAACCACTAAAGAATTCAGTGAGATTTCTTAATTGATTTTAACTATATAACTAGACATTAAAAGAATTGTTCTGTGTAAAGGCAAATAAAACAGATGTTTAGTGAGAAAATTGCCATGGAAACAATACTTCTGTGGCAATGAAAAATACTTCTCACCACAATGTGCTAAAAATAACTTCAAAAATAACTTCATAAAATTGGACAATATTTTATTGATAGCATGGCAGGCAAAACCATTGTACTTTTCATCTGGAGGATAGTATGCCTCATTCTGAGTTCTGCATCACTAATTCTTTAATAGGATAACTTTGCCTTTGCCAACCTGCTTTTTTAAGCCTATTCTGATGTTAGTTATTCTTATTCATCTAGATACTGTGATTACAAAGCAAAGTGGGCTACATTGTGTGCTTGGTTGCTTGCCACTTCCCAAATTCTTCTGCATTGTTGCTATTTCACAGCAATACTAAGATCAATTTTCCTGGAAAAGAGCAAGCAGCTTGGATCTGCACAATCTTTGCTATTGCAAGAAACCTATGTCTTCTTTTACCTTTCTTACAATTTTTATAGAAAGAAAGGTTGATTGACAGTTCCTCTACAAGGTACGATAAAGCACTTAAATTGGATAAGCAGTCCTTTGTGAAAACTCTCGTTGTGCCATATATTCTGCTTCTTCTATCACTGGGCTTATGACATTCCCTTTGGGATCTCAGTTTTATGTTAGTACCTCCAATAGTCATATATGTCCTTGGTTTTTTTGGTTCCTTTTTTTCTGCATTTAATTTTCAAGTACAAATATATAAGCATATATCTGTGATGATTTGTGTCTATATGCAGCTGATTGATACTAGTTGATCTTGTAAGGTATACACAACTGGATTGCAGACTGCAACTCTGTTTTGCCTATAAGGATTGTATGGTCATACTTTGTTTTTCCACAGTGCTTCACTTTTTTAGTGAAAATAAATTTCAGTGGAATTATCTGTATAGTTAGTCTGTGTAGCTAATTGAAACATCATAGTCATAGAGGAAGGAGTCGATTTTTATGAAGTGAAGTAGAACTGTACAGATCACTTGGTCAACAGATTTGTGCAGCAGGGTTTTATGGTCATCTGATGGGTCTTGTCTGACAGACACTGGAAATCTTAGAACAGAAGGAACTAAAGTAAATATATACACCTTTTCTTTTTTTGTCATCCTACTTAAGGAGAAATTGTCTACAAGATCAGTTTGAAGGAAGAGGAAATATTCCTGTGTTTTTACTGACATCTGGGCCCCAAGATGAATGGGCTCGGAAGTCCTGTATTTAGACCTGCTACTTATACAGAATCTCCGACTATCTTTATTTTCTCCTTTGGGTAAGTGAAACTATACTCTTGAAAGGTCATGCAGAAGGACAGTTGATCATAGTTATTGTGCATATTTTTTTTCTGAGAAAAGATATATTTAGGCTTATGGTGGTAGTGGGAAATGGATCTTATATAGACATAACTGAATCATGGGTTTGGCTCTTACGGGAAATGTTAGATGTTGATCTGTGTTCTTTCATTAGGAAAGTTGTGCTTGGATTCCAAACAGACGGTGGAGGTCTCAAAATGGGAGTCACTAAGTGAATTTCCTTAGTTACATGAGAGTGTCCGTAACTGAATGCTTTATCAGGTGCTATACTGGAGAACAATACAGGTTTTGCTCCTGTAGTATCTTCTTTAGCAAGGACCTGCTCCTCAATGTCTGTTTGTGAACCACTCCCAAGAAGAAGCATGTCACCAGCTTAAGTGCCTTAAAAAATAACTTGCAGAAAATTAGGCAAACGATCACAACTCAAATGTGTAAATACTTAAAGATGAGCAAAGCCTTTAGGAAGTTTGGGTTCATAGACCAAGACTTCATAGCCTCCTCCAGTCATATCATAGTAAAGGAAATCTAATGTTCTTTTGAACATGAAATTATGGAAAAAAGTTTGAGATGTAAGATGGGACGTGCAATTATAAAATAACGATAACTTTGTGGTATTGATAAAAAAATAATTTTAATGATCTATATATTTTTCTTCAATGTTTTGTCCATCTATCTAGTAACATTTATTTTAGATCAGTGCAATTGAAATTGCAATTGAATATCTGCGACATATTTATGTACTGATGGGAAAGAAAAAGCCTAAAATTTGTATCCTGAAGAAGAAATTGAGACAGAACTCTGAAATACAGGTTTGACTGAAATAACAGATTGGAGGGGGAGGACATACTCTTATTTACAACTTCGATACAAAATGAAATGAACACAATAGCTGAGATCATTGAGAAGGGTCAATAGAGAAGTGAAAAGATAATGAAATCTGTTTTAAATGTAATTTTTAGGGTAGGTAAGGACAGCATCGAGCCCTGTTGGCCATACTGTTTTGCTCCTCAGGTGCTGGCAGCATTTAGAGCATTGGGGTAAACAAAGCTGCCAGCATTTTCAACGTTGTTATCTATTTAGAGCAGACCTAATCAATGCTCCTTAAAATATTAGTGGCTGTCTGTGCTCTGATTGTGCTACAGCTCCCAGCTTTACTGAGTAGTTGAATCAGTCAAGATTAGGTTTTGACATGGTTTAGAGCTTCTGTAGATTGCAGAGTGTGGTAAGTACTCCTTAAGAACTGAGATGATGGTACAAAGCATAGGAAGTTTGGAAGGAATGCAGGGGGTGTCATGTGGTGGATCCTGAAGAAAACCTGCTCATAATCTTAGTCCATATAGCAGCAGAAGGGTGCTATTTGAGAATTGTCATCAATTGTTATCAATGATGTAACCCAAATCTTCTGTTATAGGAGAATAAAAATGATTACATTTTTATTCCAGTTAAAGTTAGTAAATGAACTGTGCTTGTTAACCTTAAGCTAGATAATGAACCAGACTGCATAAATATAGTCTTGTGGCTTTCAGTTGGATCAGAACACACTTTCACAGTTTTAAACAGTACGTGGCTCTATTAAAACTCTTTATTTCTGTTCAATGGGTCAAATTCTTAGCTTTTGAGACATAAATGATATTATGATCTTGTAAATCCTCACATATGATGCTTTGCATTGCAAATCACATATGTTTTTCAATATGCATTGTACTGCAAAGTAGAAAACATTTTTTTAAGAGTCAGAAATAAGGAAAAATTACAGTTATAAAGCACAACTGGAAAACTGCACTGTGCCTTTTATTGTGCCTTAGGTAACATAAAAATATATCTGATCATAGGGTAATAAGGACAGAAAGACTGGTAAAGGCCCTTGGCTATTTTGGTGACACCTTGACTGTCTGCTTTGTTCTGCTTGCTTTGGTTTTGTTTCACTTTTACTGAATATTTCATACTTTTTTTAAACATTCATGAATGTCCCAATTTTATTTTAAGCTTTAGTTTCCTTTATGTTAATTTTATATTTTTATAAAATTTATATTTCAAACCATATTTTGTCGTAGACTTATCAGAGTGTAAACTTTAAAGGCTTGATTGGATTTCATTCTTTCTTGTTAAGTGAGATTCTTGGGGAGACTCTATGTTCATTTCAACTGGCATTTCTTTCAAGTTTAGGATAACATTCCTAAAAATGGAGATTTAGTCTACACAGAAATTATTTGTCACTGACCTTTTGTGTTGCTACTCTGCCAAACTCAAAGTATTGCAGAGCTGTCTTTTTTATTTTTTTTTTGTTTCTTTTCTTTTTTTTCCTTTGAGTTTAATTTGTTGCTAAGTTCCCACCACCGTATATGGTGTCATTGTTTCACTTATTCTATGTACTTTTGTATTCTGGCGAGATTTAGTGGAATGATTGAAAACAGAAAAGTTCTAAGCATACTCCGTGGGGTACTAAAGCAGTATTTAGTTTCTGGCAGCATATTGTAAGTATTATCTCAACTGTGTTTCAAAACTACTTAATATGGGTAGGAGGAAGGAAGATGAGAAAGAGGCAAGTCTTGCTCTTCCTTACATGGTTGTAGAAGACAGACAAGGGTGTGGAAGGAGCAAACAACATCTCTTTTATAGCCTGTGTAAAGGTTTTGGTAAGACCACAGGGTAGCTGCGGTCAATTTGCTCATTATGAAAACAACAAAGAAATGGGAAACAAGGTCATTAGCTGGTCTGGATGAATGACTATTTTACCTGCCAAAAATGTGCACCAGTTGATTTCCCCTCCTTTATTGACAGAGAAACTTCAGGAAGATGCTGTGAGTAGCAGAATGCTTCCACAAGAAACCCTAAAGCACCACAGAAGGTTGAATAACTGTTTTGTTCTTCCATGCTATGCAAAAAACCAAAAAAACCCCAAAAAAACCCAAACCAAAACATGGTTCCAAGCATGAAGATCTTCCAAAGGTAAGCTTTGGACAGCACAGAGCATGGAAAAAGTTCGAGGAGAGGAAGGCATGAACAAAAACTGGGTAGGGTAATAAAGGTGCAGTGAGGTATTGAGTTTTAAATAGGGCTTGAAAGCAAAGAAAGATGCTTGACTGACAATGAGTGGGTGGCTTCCAAACATAGGAAGCAACATTAAAGAATGTAAAAGCTGAAAGAGGCAGAAGGATAAAAGCAATGAAGAAAGAAGTCAAAGCTTAGCGTAGGGACAGAAAGGGTCACTTGAAGTTTTACAGTTGTGTTACACTTACTTTTTTTTACCCTATCAGAATCTCCATCTCTTCAGTCATCTAACTTTTCAGTGTTTTTCTCCACTTTTCTTTCCTTTTGGAATTATTTATGTACTAAACATTAATTTCAATATGTTTGTGTTTAAAGCCACTAGGCAGTACCAATTCTATTCCCTCTTTCCCCTATTCTGATAGCGGAAGGAAAATTAAAGGCAATTTTAAGTCTGTTTGTGAAGCCCAAATGAACAAGGTTGAGTGCTGAGACTTGTGACTGAGAACTGGAATAGCAACTCCTTTTTAGCTGGAAAAAAAAAAAATACACTGATCTGAGACTTGGCTTGGCAGGTTTTACATTTTCATTAAATATTGATACTCAAACATCATCTTTGTTCACACTGCATGCTGCTTCCTCTAGGTTTTAAACAAGGTGGATTTTTTGCAGATAGTGTTGAAGTCAGAAGTTCATAACAACTTATTTATGTGTGATAGGAATTTGTCAGTGTATATTGAACAATATGAATATTTTCAGGTGTTGTGAATGATGCTTAAAAATTGTAGGTTTTGTGATATCAGATTTCTGACTCCAGCAACCTTAGAGAATGCTTTTAATTAAAGCAGTCATAGTCTAATAAATAATCTGTGTAAATGTAATGCTAGGTTTGGTCTATGCACTAGGGTGAGATCTAGGACATCAACATTTGAAGTCAATTTAATCTGCAGTCTTGTTCCAGTTGTTTGAATTGTATTTGCTTTCTAGTGAAACATATTCTGATGATTTAAATAAGAAAAAAATGCCTGTGTGTACAGTTCTTAAGTTTGATTTTCCTGTTTTCAGTAAATTACTATATTTTCTTTTGTATTTCTATCAGGGTCTAGGGAAAGGCATAAAGGAGGCTGAGAAGAAACAATTTTAAGCTGTTTAGAAGTACCATTTTTAGCTATTGTGAAGATAAGCAAGGTCCTGTTTATATGTTAGATTCCCAAATCAGGGTCAGATCCTTCCTTGGGGTGGTTACAATAGGGTAAGTTGGCTGCTGTTGGCTATTGCTGCCCTGTGGATGGATGTGCAGGAACTGCACAACTGCACAACCAAAATCACTCATAACGTGACTGAAAGCAGAATTTGCTTGGGGTACAGTGGAAAGGGGAAGGGCTGCCTCCACTTCCTCATGTTTCAGCACTTTTTAACTTCTCAGTGATATCAGTACCCTGTGAGTTCATGGGAATGGAAAGTTCAGGATACCTACACAGTCAGCGATTCAAGAGACGATGGATGTGTCATGGTGATAAAGTTTGTATATTGCTAAATCAGCCTAGATTTAAGTGGTCCTTACTGCCACAGATGAGAGCATGGAGCTCTATAATGAATACCTACTGCAAGGGTAATATGACACCAAAAAGCATGTTAGAAGGTATAGGAATAGGGTAACTCCAGTTTACATCTTCCCATAGTCACCCGCTCAGAGCTCTTCTTGCTTCCAGTCTATGCATGCAGTAATTTTGGTTTACCAAATCTCGAATTGTAATCTGTAGCACTAGAGACACCTATGTCATATCACATATAACCACCTCTTATATATAAAAGATCCTGGCAGATATCACCCACTTTCTAAAAGGAAGCTGGTTGAATCTTCTTGTCTCATGTTACTGAGAAACACCCAGATTATACAATCACAGCCTCCCTACCAACCCCCTTTCAGAAGGCACTCAAATTGCTCCAGCCACTGTCTACTTTCTGCACTCTGCTGGATGGGATCCACTAGTTTTCCCCCCTACACTGGAATTGATGACCCTCAAAACAAATGTAAAGTAAACTAACTTAAGAGGGCAAAACTAAGTGTATGCAAGATACAGAGTTATATGTTAAGCAAGCTTGATGGACATTAGAATAATTTATCAAAGGAGATAGTGGATTCTCTGTTCAACTCTTACAGACTGTTTTTCTCTTTCATAGAGATACTGTAGTTCAGTCAGAAGTTACGGGCTCCATCCAGAAATTAGTTGGATTAAAGCTGATGACCTAGATTATCACTGTGAATATATTTGTTTTGTAAACAGAGTCCACGCAATAATCTGCTTATATCTAGCTGCAAAGAATAGGTAGGCATCAACATAACTGAAAGAAAGTAAATCTAAGCGTAAATGCAAATGGGAAAAATCAGCCCTGAAGTCAGTAAACCTATTCTGATGTAAACTGGCACAGGTTTGCAGTGAATCACAAGCAAGTAATAAATACTGTTTCAAGAAGAAAGAAGATATATGGAATATTAATATCTAAAGCAAGGAGTAAAGGTGAGTTACTATCACCAACTCAATTTTTTTATCATAGCAATGACTGGCTAGGGAGGGAAAAAATTATTTAATAGTTTTTCATGAGTAAGATTTTCCATTGTATGTTTTATGCCCACACATAGCAATCAAAGATGCAATGAGCTGTAAAATGGCTTCTGAGATTGCAGGCCACTGGTAGGCTCAGGGTAGAGGTAGATGTATGTACCTGCCACTGCATGGAACTGAGCTCTGCTGGGTCACCATGTGAGGAAGCATGCCAGGACACCCCGCTGTCAGGGGGTTATTCCTGCTCAAGGCTCCAGATTGGGCCCTAGTGTCCATCGCATGCACCAAATCTTATGGGTGCAAACAGAAGTCCAACATTTGAACGCCAATTGTCTCAGTCAGCAGATCTGAGAAAAGCAAGAGAAAGAATGCTGAGTGAAGCCTGGATCTTCTGTACCAGGAAGATGGGGCAATAAATGAATTAAGCTTCCCAGGAGTCGCAGAAATCTGGGCATCCAAACAAAGAGGGAATTGGTTGTTGAGTGTCTTTCCACTGGACTAAATAACTGATACAGCTAATGCCCTGAAGAACACCACCATCCCTTCCACTTGTTGATATGCGTCTGATGGGGAGAATCAAAGGTAGGATGAGAGCTGGAGTATCTGCACGGTGCAGACAAGTCTAGCTTGTCTGTCATACATTCTGTGTGCTTGGTTTGTTTGCATGTTAGCCTGTGGCTCTAGGTTCATTAATTAGGTCATTTCCCCCCTGTACTCCACCCCCCCTTCTGTTTAGCACTTCTGGGAGATATCTTGTATCTGTTACTTAAGTTGAATGTTTTGTGCTGAGAGAATCCCCCCCTGACTGCATGTAACCTGCAAACTCAGCAGCTCAGCTTCTGTTCTTCTCATGCTTTCCTGAAATGTCACACAGCATCGTTCAGATCTGTACAATGACAGGGCAGGAATTAGTCTGAAAAGAGAGTTTTGATATTGAAGCGGTTCTAGTTTCTTTTCAGCCGAATGGAAAAAACTTCGACTATGTTTTTGATGACCTTTAATAGTGAATTAGATAATTTTTCCGTATGTGCATGTGAATTGTGCCACCCTGATAGCAGCAAAGTATGGAAATTAATATACAAAGTCGGCTTGACCACTACTCCTCAATAATGCAAACCCAGTTGATTAATCTGGATTTACACTGCTTCATATTGCCAAATAAAATAAAGCTAGATTTGATAAAAACCAATATATCAGATAATTGTATAAAAGTTGTAGCAGGACACATTTTTCCCTACTATCTTACTGTCTGTGATTTCCCTACTCTCAGAAATGCATCCTAAGCCATGTGATGGCAATGGGAATTTCAATTACTGTGTGCATTGCTGAAGAGATCACATAATTTTGTTTAGACTTGAGAGAAAAGAGTGGTGAGAAAGCAGCACTAGAGTCAAGAGATTATGAAAAATATATTTATAGCTGTTATGTTTGACTGGCATAGACTGTCTAATTGATGGATGCTCAAGGGGAACACTCTCTTTCTGGCACAATTTACATGTCATAATAAAAGCTATGAAGAAAGAAGTGAGACTTGAGCTGACACAGAATCGTGAGTTTGAGTGACCTCTGAATGATCAATACGGCTTCATCTACAACAGTATACACTGTCATATATAAGTTGGTATAATTTCTTGATTGCAATAAGATCTGTGATCTCTACCATGAGACCTAAAGTCCGTGGTTTATGGCCTCTCCAGGGCAGCATGGAGGAGGGGAGAGGGAGCTGGGTATAAAATAAGACTACACTGCATGATCATAAGCAAAAAAAAAATCTAAGTTACTAAGAATTCAAGAGCTCTAATGGTTTCTTTAGTCTTGAGCACTGGTGCTAGAAAGAATAGAGAAAACATGCATCAACGGAGAATTCATTTTACAGATGTGTGAACTCTTTTCTGCAAAATGCTGTTTGATCAGTGTTGACCACACCTTTCCTGTCTTCTAAAAAAACCTAAAAATATAAACGAGGACTTGTGGTTAGAAACTGACAACACTTGTTTGGTTGCATGGTTACAGGCTGTAAGCATACAATATTTGTTAGGGTAAATGGATTTACATTGTTATCAGCTCCCAGTGTTTTGTGAGGTTATTTCTAGATATACTTTCTAGAAATGGTTGTGTAGGTCGACAAACTTAAACAACAGTTAGTGTTTTGATGAAAAACTGCTGAGTTTGGTCAAAAAGGAAAAAGAATGACTGAAAATAATATTTACATCTTACTGTAATTTCATTGGGGTATTAATGGGATTTGGCTCTGCATTTTTTAGGGGAAAAGAGAACGAAAGATGTCTTAAAGTAGCAGTTGCAGAACATAAACTGTGCAGAACTGTCCTACAATATTCTAAGTATCTTGAGCTTTCTTTGCAGGGCAGAGTTACCATATCTTTAGAGCATACCTGCACTTAGGCTAACCTGGTTTGAATGTGCTTAGCATTTAGTATACATGATACAGCTGCTTCCACTTACAATCGTTTCACAATCTGAAAGTAGACTGAGCACCTTAAAAAAAATAGGCACAAAGAGCAATATAAGAAGTAGAAGCATCCAGTCTTTAAAACAGAATAAATTAAAATAACAAACATAGAAATAGACCTGAACAACCTGAACAGGGTCCTCCAATTATTTATGAACCTAAGTTTCTTGGAAGAAGTCCCATGCAGGCAGTTTGGTGATTAACACAATATCCTGTGAGGGGGAAGGGGCTACTCAGCTTCAGCTCCCTACTGGGTACATTGCAGGAATAAAAAGTAATGTAAAATTCAGAAAGTTTCCTGGAAACAGATGATATAGTAATCCTTCAAACAATGTGCTGTGGATTTAGAAACAAACAGAGCAGGAGCTGTTGTGTAAATCCTAATGGTATTCCCAGATTGTTTTTACCCTCATTGCAGTCACTGATAACTTTGTTGGTTGCTCTCAGGATAAATAGAAGCGATCTGAATGTCCAAGCACTGAGCCCGTCTAGCAGAACTTTACTTCTACTTTGGCTTTAATTTGTGAGGCTTTGAGCTGCACAAAGCCTTGCTAGATCCCTACAATTTGCTTCCTAGCAGGGAAAATGCTCACTTGTTATCCAGTTGTCATAATGTGTTGTTCAACCATACAGCTAGTGGACTTCGGATGAAGGCATCTATTTATTCAACTTGTCTGTAGAGAGACAGTAATAACATGGTACTCAGCTAGAACTGTCCTCTCATTCTTAGTAGGGACAAGCACAGTAAATGGAGGATACCACTTTTCTCAGACAATCCTAAAAGGTCACTTTTGCAGCATTTATGCAAACTGGCACAACATTCACTGACTGAAATGGAAATAGGCTCATTTATGCAGAAGGTGTTATTTGAAAAAGAAAATATTCTTGCAGAAGTCTGCACTGCTGCTAAAACTCTTGGGAAAAAATGCAAGCAGGCCAATAGAAAAAAGAGGCCCAAACATTTTAAGATTATTACATTAATTTTACAAAGTACCAATATACATACTGCTAAAATGAGTTGTGAAAGATAGACTGATGGCAAAATGATATATTAGATGATGGATTAAAACCAGGTGCTTGCTACATTAAGAACACTTGATATTTCATCATCATCATCCATATATTTATCAGCATAGTGACTGAGATGGCATGTAATGTGCTTCTGAAAGTGTTCTCCTGCAGTCCTTGGGTCTTCAGAAGCCATTAAAGCAAATTAGCAACAAAAGTTTAGAGATCAAAGATAGGCTGCTAAATAGCTGGGCATGGATTTTCAAACTCATAGGTATCCTAAAAAGAGATAAAAATCTTAATGTGTCCCTGCAGCTGTAATCCATTTCAAACTACAGGTCTGGCAATGGTTATATGGTAATGGAAATATTTTTGGCCTGCAAAATTTACACCTTTAAGAGATATTACACTTGAAGTTCAGTAAAAGTTAATGTTTTAGTTTTTGAAAATGTGGTAAAAGGGTTTTTTTTCCTTGGGATTTTTTGTTTAGTTGGAGTTTTTTAAGGCAATCCAGCTGTTACTGGTGCTCTTAGCAGAAAATGGAAGTAATTTAGGAAAAGCTTGTCTGCTGAATCTAGCTCTAGTATATATAAGCATGCATGTCTGTAGAATCTGCAGTATTAAAGACAAGAAAAACATTTGGCAGAGAGGAGTTATCTGAAAGGGAGGTTACAGACTGAATAATGTTGATAAAGTAAGCTCACATTGTTTATGTCCGCACCATATGGCCTACGTATAAACACAGTAGTTCAATACTTATCTCATTTTTACCCAACATTCTCTTCCTCTTATTTTCATCCTCACTTCCCTGTTTATTTTTTCTGCTAACATTAACAGCATTGTCTATGGACGAGACAGGCATGAACACTGGAGTTTCATGCAAAGTTGTAATTCCCCTTACTGGCTTTTTTTATTATTATTTTTGCAATGGTCAGCAACTTGAACTATTCAGAAGTGTATGCAACCCTTAAACATGTGAACATAAATTCCTCAAGCCCAATTAGTAGCTGGGTTCATTGAAACTATGCTAAAAGGAAATTGAACCACTCATGCCTAAAGAATAAATCCAGTGGAACAAAGAAATATTGTGATAGGTTATCACTGGACTGGCTTGACAGTGAGCAATTGGATGTTAAATGGTCAATAGTGAAGTTTAACAAAACCATCATCCAACTGAAAATGGACACTGACTCAAGCAAATCATGTTTTATTTGCTTCTAGTTTGGCTGATGATACCTATAGCCAGCCAAAGGAATAATGAAACCCTGTTGCTGCTGCAGGATTTTCCTTTTCCATGCCTAAGAACAGTTGATTATATTTACTAGCTCTATCCTATCTTAGGTAGTTCAGATATGCAAACAGAAACTGTTTCATATTATCTTTGTAGAATCCCATGGGCCTCCACTGGCACTACTGATGCTGCTAAGAGACTCAATACTGGAAGTATCAGAAAGATGGAAACCTATAGATGCATACTTGTTTTCATATTTGCATATACATTCTCGCATATATGAGAAGATATATCAGGCTGGCAGATGAAAACATTTAGCAGCATCAAACCATTAAGGATTGAGCATAAGCTGGCAGAATGCCCTGCCTGGAAGGAAGGTCATCAGCACCCTGGGTTGTGCTAATAGAAGCACAAGCAGTAGATAGATGGAACTGATTTTTCCCCTTTACTCATGAGACCACATCTAGATATTTCACTCAGTTTTAGGCCTCCCAATACGGGAAAGACATCAGTGAGTCAAGCAAGTTCAGCAGAGGACCATCAAGTTGTTTGGGGCTAGAGCACCTCGCCTGTGAGGAGAGACAAAAGAATCTAGTTCGGCTGGCTCAGCCGAATAAAAGGTTTCAGGGAGACCTAATAGTTACCCTTTACCCCCACAATGCCCAGTACCTACAAGGTATCAAGAAGACAGAGTCAAGTGATGTATGGTGGGTGGACAAGAAACAGTGGGAATTTATCAAGGGTTCCTACCCGATAAATATTTTTTTTACCATGAGGACAGTCAAACAGTGGTTGCCTACAGAAGCTGTGCAGTCTCTATCCTTTGAGGGTGCCAAGAGCTGACTGGATATAGGGCTCTGAGTAATCTAGTCCGATCTCAAAGATGAATCTGCTTTGAGTGAGAGTTTGTACTAGTAGACTTCCTGAGATTCCTTCCAACTGAAATTATTCTGCGATTTTATGGTTCTTTGATTCTACATGGATGAACACATTTACTATCCTGAACTCTAAATTAAGCCCTATTTAAGCAAAAGAATAATGTGAGACTATTCTTGTCTGTGATTCCAGATGTTTCTTGGAGGAGATTTCTTTCTGAACAAACATCTATACTTGCATTCTACTTGCATCACTAAACAGGTCAGAGTGATGTTAAGTGCTCAAGGTTGCTCAACGAATCTGTGGCATAGGGAGTTAGCTCAGATCTCTTGGACCCCACTCTATTTTGAATTTAGCTGTGAAGACATGGGCCTCGTAGGTTTTGAATTCTCTCATTCTGTAATACACACACTTGTGCTTAAAATGCCACACTAAAACCAACCATCTTTAACTAAATATTTTGTTTTAATAGAAAAGACTTTCACTCCTTTTTAAAAAAAATTCATAGACTGATTCAGCAATAGGATCAAACCACATTCTCTTTTAGAGAAGGGCTAGCTTGCGCCAATCATTCATGCAATCTCATTTGTGATAGCCATATCATCAAAACATTGCTTGCAATTTATTCTCACTCTGGGTGAGTATCATATTTATTTATGGTTAGTTATTACAGTAATATGTGCACTTCAAATAAGATTGTTTCTATGTAGGTGCGAACAAATAGAAAAGATCGTTCTGCCTGTGGAGAGTTTTTATGATTAGCTAGATGTCTGGTTATTAGAGACATATGATGTCTATATTTCAAGTCAAGCCTTTAAATTCACCAGCTGACATTCTTTAGAGGTAACTCTCCATAGAGGACTTTGGGTTCATATATGTTAACCTTTGTTTAGTTTCAAAATTCACTGAAAAAAACCTTTCTTCACCTCACATCATCTGAAAGCCATATGTAAAAGAAAGCAGCAAAACAGAATTTCAATTGTTTCTTGTTTATTAACTGAGTTCTCTCCAATTATATGAGCTTTATTAGAGCTTCATTAGAGCTCCAATAATACTCAAGGTCTTGTCATTTACCCATTGTAGTAGGGAATTAGTTTCCTCTTTCAGCTGTCCTCATGTCAGGGCCTGATTACTTGACAACTATTCCTGTCCATTTTATTTTCATCAGAGAAATAGCAGAGAGCACAGATACCATGTTGATCATTTTTATTCTGCATAGAATCTGTAGAACCTCCTCCTCACAAATGCTGAGATTGAGAAAACCCTAGTTTGTTGGTGTTTCTTCTTATTATTATTATTATTACAGCTGGTCCACAACATCTTCTATTCTGTTGACCTATATATTGCCACAGAATGACTTTTCTTCTATTTGCCTCATCAGGTATTTGCTCCTATTCTTGTAAAACCTATCACAGAATAATCTAATTACCTTATCAAGAGTCCCATGTTGAGCCCCATGCTACTCTATTGAGGTGACTACTGTCAACTAAAATAGGTAGTAGGTTAATGCTGGCTTAAAGACAAGTTTTTACAGTGCAATGGAGGTGCTGTGCTAATATATGTTATGTCATTCAACTTCCAAAATACCCGATGTGATCTTTCTTTTCTTTTTCAATTTGAAGAATGACTCTTACCCAAACTGAAAAGAACTATGATAACAATTACCTTTGTTACAACACTTCATGGCTTCTGTCTTAGAAATTAACAAAGTAATTATGGGGAGCTATGCAAAAGAATTTCTCCATATACTTTGCAAAATAAGTTCAAAGCTACAATTTCAGGTGCAAACCGGTTGATTACGTTAGCCACTCATGCAACAACTCTTTGGACAAAATAAAACTTACAATTTAGCGGTTTTCTTTTTGTGCAAAGGCACTTTTTCATGACAGGAACAGTATTGTTGTCTTGATTTTGTTATTGAAAACCTACCCTTGAAATTCAAATTAAAGATAATGTGTAACAGAATCATATTGTGTTTGAAGACTAATGAATATAAGAAACTATTAGAATGGTCCTGGAGAGTACTTTGATATCATGGGTGGAGGCAGAGGTGGAGGGAGAGGAGGGACAGGGGACTTTGTTTATGTGGAATTATAGGCATTGAAGATGAACCCCCAATATGACAGTGTAGCTAAAGGCTCTGGTGTAGCTTTTAACAGTAGAAACAAAACCCATAAACATGGAGGCTCTATCACCTCCCTGCATGTGCAAGCAATGTCTACTGGAGTAATGTATCCATTTTGTGTGTCCAGAGGTTAAGAGAAGTATTGGAAAGTGAGAATAAGTGAAAGGAAGAGTTATTGGGAGGATGTGTTAACAAAGCAGTTTTCAGCAGACACATCGTCTGCATTTGAAGTTCAATCCTGAACTAAGGAATATATGGGTTTTGTTCTTCTTTTTTTTTTTGTTGCCTTTTGTGTTTGTGTTTTTTTTTCCCAAAAGAAAATTAGACATCAGAATCATTTACCAAGGTGGATTCTTTGTCAGAAATGCTTAAATATAAAATAGTTTTTGAGAGGGATTGTTTGTGGGTTTTTTTTTGTTTGTTTTTGTTTTTAAACATGCTGTAGCTCAAACAGGAGCAATTTGGGAAAAGTCCTGTTGCCCAGCAGAGATCAGAAATATCAGTCATCACACTTAGCTGACTGTTGTACAATTGCTAATCTGCATAATTTCTGATTACACTAAGGGGAAATGTGGGGGTAAAGAGGGATCTTAATCCTGTCCTAACTCAGCTCACAGGGGTGATGGAACTAAAGAATAGGAAGACGTGTCAGCCACTAATTGCTATTACTACAAAAGCAATGGCAAGTATTAATATTTCATCATGGGTCTGAGTGACATTGGATGTATTTTTCTTAGAAGTATAATTCTTGAAAGCCAATGACTCATTTCAACTTTTCTTAAAACAGAAAAAACAGTATCTTCCTAACCTTCTCCTTTCAAAGAGACACTTGAAAACAAGGTTCAGAAAGTGATAGATAAAAGCATGAATATACATAATTAAAAAAAGTCTTTTTTTTTGAGATAAGTGATTCATAAATTTTATATATTTTAGGTTGGTAGTGCTATCACTCATACACTTGATTAATAGATTAATACACTGAGTACTCTAGACACTATGTCCTGTGCTTCATCTTTGGAGAACGTGGAAAATAGCAGATGCCATCCAGTTCAGATCACATAAACGGGACATTGCTGTGGCTCAACAAAGTAGCATTAAATCCTAAAATCACTTAAGATTCCTGGTGGGTTCTTTTTTTTTTTTTTTAATGCCTGTGAGTGTCATTCAATTGCAAACTACAGAAAAAGGCTCTAGACAAAGTTTCTAAATCATGTTGAGGCTATGAGCAGCCAATATAGCAGGAGGCAAAGGGTGGATTCTAACAGAAGGGATAGGCTCCTTCAAATGCTGCCTGCTGCCTTCCACTGCCTTCTGTCCTTAATGATGTTTTCACCTAGGGCTTGCAAGAAAGCTTGCATACAGCACTCATTAAGTCTGAATAAGTCCAAAAATTTTCACTGCATGTTTGCTTCTTATGCTCCAACCTGGACTCATAAACTAAGGCAATGGCTTCCTAAGGCTGTTTAGTAATTCAACAAGAAGCCAGTTCTTAGTGATATGGGCTTCTCAGATGAGTTAGAGACCTATGGAGTTTATTAGCAATCAAGATGAACTAAGGATGAGACTTGAACCACAAGTACCTTACTTGGTCCTTTGCTATTGTTCATGTAGAAAATATTCCTTATCTTAGTTCATTGAGGTGACAATACATTGAGTTTTAACTCTTAATTACAATTTTAAATGATGTTTCCTTTTTATTTCTCTTAATTATCTTTGGATATTAAATAAGACATTTAAAAATTTAAAGACATTTCAAATAATTTTTTTTGAATGAATAGTAATTTAATTCAATTTTAGTTTTCTGAGTTGTTAATTTCCGAATGTTCTTCTTAATGTTTTCAAGTTATTTGTGTGCTTGTTTTTTTGAGTAGATTTTTTTAAATTTTTGTCTGTTGTGGGCAGGACCTATCTTGGTATACTCAGCTGCTCAGAGCTAGCAAAGTCTGAACAATTTATTTTGTACTATTGCTTATATATATACAATCATTAGTCATTAATTGCAAACTAGTTTGTACTCCAACTGGAAATGCATGATCCCTAAAAAGATGTCTGGCTAGCAGATAGGTGATAGTTTGGGACCTGCAAATTGACAATATGAACATAAGGTAGTCAAAGTGAGTTAATCAATTTCTGTGTAAGATACCGTAAGATATTTTTAAAATATGTTAAATCTCAAAGTAGATCCTTAGTCAGCCAAACTTGTGAAAAAGCTGGGAGGAGAGAAGCAGTGGACTTACACAGAGCAGTAATTATATGATATCCATCTTGCTTAAAGGTCAAGTCCCTGGCCTCATGTCCAGTTGCCCTAAGGTTTTTAAGCAATGCAAGACAGCAAGGAATCTGCTCTTACTACGATCAAATCCCTGTTGTTAGAGACTTCTGATCCCTTCTCCTTCTGACCACCAGATGCTAAATCAGGAACAGACAGCTTTTACAGCACTCATCCACATGGTTCTGCCTAAGTGAACTGTCTTAATTGGAGACTTGGACTATGAGGAAAGCCTTATGAATTCATCTTATTCTGGACAGGCGGAGTGGTCCTCATGAATCTGCTGTAGCCAAAAGCCTGTGGAGCCTTGGGCAACCAGAGAAACATTATTCCTAAGGTGATCCCAGATTGAGGAAGCCCAAAAAGGAAATTTAGGAGTTTATTCTTGTGTAAACTACAGTCACAAGTAGCTCAAAATTCTTCAGCAATTTGGAAATATCGGAGTTGTATTCCCTGGGAGCATTTAAGCTTCGACAGTTCTTTCATATGAAGGCAAGATGCCAGAGAAGTGCTTTGAAGTCAGCACACTTTTTTTAATGCAAGGAGTATTATAAAATCTGAGTTCTGCTGGTGCCTGCTTCTGCCTGGAAAAGGTGCTACTAACCCTTCTGTTCCCAGGTTCTCCCATCCTTCTCAGCGGCAGCTGCAGACCTGGCTTTCTAGGACTCGAGCAGCCATTTGTCGTCCCTGGCCCTACTACTGTGGACAACTTACTCCTTTACCTGTATGTAGAACTTGCCCCAGCTGTAGTGCCATTGAAGATATTCTAATTCTTTAAGTAATTCTAGACCAGTTGAGAGACCAGTCAGCATCCCTCTAGTATGCTGTACTCCATTGCTGTTGCTTTTCCAGACTTTTCCTTGTGAGGTTCTTAAGTTTACAGAAGCAGAAATTGAACGCTTTTGGTACCAACTGACCTTGACATCACCTAGACTAAGGTTGCTTTGTGCCTTCCCTTTCTGTGGTTTTCTCCACATAATTGAAATTAAAGGTCTGTGCTTATTATTACTGTCAAACAAAGATCACTCCTTCCTCTATTCATATTGTAAAGGTTACTCTAAGGACTTCACAGGAGAGAGAGAGAGAGAATTAAGGTAACTGTGTGGAAAGAATTGGTTCAGAGAAGTCTCAGTATACAAAAAGGATTCTTCATATTCTGTCCTGCATAGAATTCTTGTTTTAAGATCTCTTCCAAGGCAGGATGTCACTTCATCACACATAGTATTCCCAGTAATATACAATTGAATTGCCCATCTAATTATGCTTTGACCACAAGAAATGTGTTATAGGACTGTGAGAAGCCCTTGTTTAACTTTATATGTTAACACAGCATAAAGGCAGATTTTTTAGGTAGGAGACAATTGTGCTTCTATCCAGAAATGCCATAGCTCGGTTTTGAAATATATATTTCTTTCCTATACTAGTGTCCTAAGTGCTGGATTTGTAATTCATACTAGCTGAATTGTTTGTAAATATATGTATGTGCAAATTAAGATACTCATATACTTTTGAGTAGTGGTGGAATTATAAACCTTGATACAAAGGAGACTGATGGATTTAAGTGTACCTAAGTAATTATTGAAATGTTTAATTCAAAATTTAAATTTTCAATACTAGCATAATTTTTAAAATTAAGTCCTTTACACCAGTATTGGTCAGTCAATTTTATGGAGCTAATGTACTAAGGAAGAAACAAGACTTTAAAAAGGGAAGAATGATGCTGTTTGTAATTTCAAAGTGACTACTTTCAAACCCTTACATAGGCGTATTTTTTTGAGAGTAGATCTTCATCACTTTGCGGAAAACTAGCATCTGTAAAACTTTTCAGTGTGGATATCAAAACACTGAGATATCCCAAAGCATCAATTTCTGTTTGATTAGAATTAGTGCCCAGAAAATTATTGCACATAAGACTGCATAACAATCTTGCTCATATATCATTGTATTTTGTAGTAACAGCAAACATTTCTAAAGCATGTTATTTACATTCTGTTTTTGTACAGACTTTTTGGTAAAAAATTGTATTGTTTCTAATCTGTTAACTGGATTTACATCACTTTATTCTTATACCTTTGTTACCACAAAGAGGTAAAGCTATATATGGACTGAAATATTTGCAGAACACTTGAGGGGATTAATTATCACACCACATTGAACTCGGCTGGCTGAGGTGAAGTAAATGGAAAACTCCTACATCTGGAATGTTTAAAGAAGCAGAAATTTAAACTCTTAGGTTTATTTGCATTTGACCCATGCTTAGAATTTGCCACTGTAATTGAACATGTGATAGCCATGAAGTGTGCTAACTTACTTCTGTGCATTGGTGCTATAAAAAGCACTGTTCTGTTTCATGGCCAAATTCTCTTCATCAACAGAACATTTTAAAAATTTTGACTGCAAAATTGCACCAGCTTTCATGTTGGAAAAATTTTAGTAAGATACTCGTTTTAGACAACTTCGTATTTCCTGGCAAGCAAGTAAAGCGGGTTGAAAAATTTTCCTTTTGGAAAATGTAGCTTTGCTGAAATAAGAACTTTCTGTGGGAAAATGCCAGTTTCAATGTATATTTTTTTATTTTAAAATTGGGGTAATCAAAACAAAGCCCTCTACATTTTCAAAGTGGCAGTTTGAAACAAAGATACTTTACAGTTCCAAATAATTGTTTGAATGAAAAAACAAACAAAAAAAACCCCAGCTGAATTTACTCAGGAACTTTTATTGCAATCACAGGTGCGGTAATGTTTCACTTTGACATTTCCATTTTGAAACTTCTTATAGTTTTTTTGCCCTAATTTTTTTGGTAGTCCAATTTTTCATTCTACTTTGAAGTAGAAACTAATTTCCCATGGAACAAAATTTTGTTTCCAAACCAGGTCTGCAAGAGACCAATCAGTGAAGATTTTCAAAAGGAATAAGAGAGAAATCCTTTATAAGCATATGTATATCAGTTGCACTTACCTGACTATTCTCCCAATCTGTTTTCAAAACAATGTCATTTTCAGATGTGATGTAAATCAAAGTGTGTGTATCTCAGAATATCTTTATAAGCAACACTACACATGTAAATCTGTTTTAGATTTTCCTTTGTCTGGGTTACACAGAAAACATCTGGTTTTTACTCACTTCAGAAACCTTCCTTAGATCTGTCACTAAAGTCTGTGAGAACTGGGGACAATTTTTCTATGTGAGAAGTATGTAAAGACCTCACCAACACTTTTTGTCACCAAAACAACACCATCCTCCATGATCAGTGCCCTTAAGTCTAATTTTGTTTTCTTGTCTCATGAAGTTATATTTGTCAGTATGTGTAGTTAAGGACCTAATAAACTGAAAAATCATATCTGAGGAATCACCTCTCCATGATTTCCACTCGGCTCAGTAAATAGCTTTTGTTCACTACAAGCTTTCCAAAATCATGCTCTGTCAAATACTATGAACAATGATCTATTCAACAAATACTTTGCAAACCATGACTGAAGACCATTGCAGATGACTGGTTAAATTGCTATTATAACTAGAGATGACTGAGTGTTCTATAGAAAATAAAACATTCTCTAAACATAGCTTTTATTTGTCCGGATCACTCCTATCTAGACTTCACTATCTGTCTCCCAGAAATACGGGATTATTTTTTATTTGAGTTTTAGTCTCTGATATTTTGAGTATCTAGATATGCTGAAAAATGTTCCTCAAAAATAATACATCCATTTTGGGAAGATTAATCAGGAAAGTTGGGAATTCTAACTAATTATTTCAATGTTCATGATTTTGACTGATGGTAGCAGATCAGCACCATTTTGTCTAGGAAATAACATCTAACAAATATATTTTCCAATAAGGAAGTGATGCTAGAAACAGTATCAGTAAGCCTGGAATTTACCCAGTGAGGTGTAATGCTGGATGTTATGGAAGAAGAAAATATATCTATGTTTGTTTCTGAAGGCCATATAGTTAAAAAGATATATAATGCTAAAGATACCTTGTTTCAGAACAAGAATTTAACTGCAGAAGATTTCTCATTCTTTCCTGATTCACTCTAAGTATCATCTAAAAGAGTGCTATTAGGCATAAATAACAAAGAACTGCTTCATTAATCATATAATAAAAATCAACAGTTTGATTAGCCAATCTGCGTTTCACAGAATGAATCAGAAAGCAAGACCATTCCCTGTAGATAGAACATGGTCTTAAGAAAGGATTTTTGGAACAGCTTGTGGGATTAAGATTAAATGTCTTATACACACATACATGCCCATGCATCTTGGATGTATCCCAAGATTCAGGATGTAATCAGTGGAAAAGAGGCAGCTTTCCCAAAGTGTTATAAGATGGAAGTAGATAAATGCCCTGACGGGCAAGGGAAGGTAGCCTTGCATAAGCTCTGCAGTTAACAGCAGAGTGGCCATCAGTGCATGGCTGGGCAATAATTAGGGTACTGGCTTTCAGGGATAGCATTTATACCTAGACCCAACCCTCCACAGAGTTTATGGCGGTTTTGTTTCAATTTAATACAGCTGATGACAATCACATATTTCAAGTTGCTGTCTCAGACCGGGGTGGTCAAAAGATTGCTTGAACAGAGATGTTTTAGAAATATCAAATCTTCAAGAAGAAAGATGTACAGCACACTTCTTTCTGAGACCTTATTGCTAAACCATATATCTGCTATGATACTGTGAAGATTTTTATGTTACTGCAGGCCTAAAAAAAAAGTTCTCAGCTTCTTATAACTTTGGAACTTTTGGATTTGCTCCAGTTCATTAGCAGGAGGAAGAGAAGAAGCTGAAACTCAGTTTTCACTCTGCTAAGGTGCTCTCTTCCATGGTTTCCAAGAGGTGCTAAAGTTCAAAGGGGAAAAGTTATCTAATTTTATTTTTTTGTAAATCTTAGAAAGAAACTGTCTGTATGAAGTAAACCCAATCTAGCAATAGGAGCTCTAAAGACAGTACATGGTTGACATTTCTTTTTCTATCACAGGGGTGACATTATTCAGCAAGCAGTTAAACCCATTTGGGAAGAAAAAAACATAGTTCCCTGCCATAATGCAGTAGGCTATTATCCAATTAAAAATGATCTCATAAAAACACTTTTTAACATTTTTTACATTTTTTTGCCTGTTTATGATCCAGCCAAAGAATTTTTATCATTTTCTGAATGCAACCAAGATATAGCTAACTGTTGTCATACCAATAAGTAGGAAGAAAAAGAACCTCCTCCACATGGACTACCTACACAGATCTGATGGGCACAGTTTGTGAAATGCCTTGGGACTAAAATGGTGTGGTGACTGATGGCATGCACACGGCTGCTGCAGTTGGATCTGGCCTGGGACTTGCACACTCTCTGTGTGTGTGTGTGCGTGTGCGCATGCACATATGGTGTGTGTGTGAATCACTGAGGCATTGTATCTGCTCGTGCTCACAGACACATATCCCATTTAAGTCACTGGCTATTTTTTTCCTCACTCTGTCAAGCCGTACTGTGTCAGAGGAGCTGTGTGCCTGAGTGTGGTTCTAGCTCTCTAACAGTATAACTTGCATAATCCTCACACCAGAAGAATAAATGAGGTTATTCTCATTTTTTTTTTTCTCCAACTTGAGAGCAGTTTTGTCTACATATCATCTTGAGTTCTTTGATACCTACGTGTTCAGTGATACCTGTTCACTGGCACTAGATGTTTGGCCATTCATATGTAAAGTGAGAAAGTATTTATATAATGTAACTTTCTCATATGTTCACTTCTAATATGTCCACTAATTTTCCTTTTAAAGTAGCATTTCTTTTCCCCTCCCTCCTCTCTGTCTTCTTGGCTGTTTGATTGTGAGTATCTTGGAATAGCATTCAACTATTTCTGGATGATGGCAGTGGGCTTAGCACCTCATGAAAATTAATACATATATATTTTAAAAAGGATTAGGATCTGAAGAAGTGTCTGAGCTACTTATTTCTCACATTATAAAACAGCAAATAAAACAAAAAAAAATTCTGTAGTCCATGGAAAACAGTAGAAAAGAGAATGAAGAATATATAGTTCCTTAATCTTTGGACTCAAAGATATTGAATTTACTACTCAGTTACTGTTGTCTTATGATGCTAATGCTGTGATATGTCTTACTGTTATGAATAAATGTAGCCATTGAACCCTCAACACTGAAAAAATTAGACCAGTTCTAGTCAAAACAAATTTTGCATGATAAGAGAGGATTTCTGCAAAATGAAAAAGCAAATCCCATGCTGCTTCATTGTCACATAAGTAAAAAAAAAAAGCTGGGTATAAAATAAAATATTATTTGATTGTGGGCTATTTAAGTTTTATAACACTTCCTTCCTAATTTTAATGTACTGTGAAAAATTCTTCTGTCTTGAAAGCATAGAAAGAAAAGAAAGATTTTGGCCTTTCCAAAATGAAAATTGTAAAAGTATTTTGACTTTCAAAAATTGTATTGATTTTTTTTCATCTAGCATTTTTCATTAGGTCCTACCTACACTTACAGATAGCTTCTGCAATATGTGCCACTTCCCTTCACTGAAGATGCCATTAAAAATAATACTAACCTCACTGGTCATCAAAAGCATGTACCCCATTTTAACAATGGAGTCATAATTTATATACACTTAAGTGTCTGCAATGTTTTATAAATCATGTTCCAATGCAATATATGCAGTCTTTTTAAATGTGTCTAATGCACTCTTTATTGAATTCAAGCTTTCATCACTCACCAATCTGCCTTCTCACTCGAGACTACAAGGATTTTTATGCAGTGCTTTGTTAATAACAGGACTCTTTTCACGTATATTTGTTATGAATATGTCTTCTGAGATATCTGATAGGAAAAAATTCAGAAGTTTAGGATAGATCTACCTCTCTGGGAAACCTGTTCCAGTGTTTCACCTCCCTCATTATATAAAATTTCTTCCTTATATCTAGTCTGAATCGACCCTCTTTTACTTTAAAATCGTTAGCCCTTGTCCTATTGCTACAGACCCTATTAAAATGTCTGCACTCATCTTTCTTATGTGCTCCCTTTAGGTATTGACAGGCTGCAATGGCATCTCCCTGGAACCTCCTCTTCTTCAGGCTGAACAACCCAAATTCTATCAGAGTTTCCTCACAGAGGAAGTGCTCCATCCCTCTGATCATTTGTGTGCATCTAACAGGTCTGTGTTGTTCCTGTGCTTAGCACCCTGGATCTGGATGCAATACTCCAGGTGCGGTCTCAGAAGAGCAGAACAGAGGGGCAGAATCACCTTCCTCAACCTGCTGGCCACACTTTATGCAGCCCAGGTTATGGAAGCAATCTTCTAGTATGACTACACATCATAGGATTCACCCACTTGAATCCACAGTGGCTCCAGCAACTCACGATGAAGGAAACTGCACAGGGCATTTATGTCAGATTTGATAAAATTTCTGCTATCTATTCAAATAGGTCACAAGTTTTAATGGTAAATTTATCATACATTTTTTCTGAGGTCATGAACTGTGAAGAATTTGTTCCTTGTGGCTGTCAGTAGGTCTGCTCTTCTGGAAAATAAAAGCAGTATTTAGTTAAGGACACAGATTTCCTCTGGGACACACACATACCACTTTGTCTGATTTCAGTGGAGCTTATGAAGTTGTACTTAAGGACTAAAAGAGTCCTCTAATAATTAATTGTAAGGATTTTTAGGTTAACTTTAAATTGTTCCAGTTAAAAGTTCAAATGTAGAACGATTTATAGTAACAGACTGAGCAGCAGAAAGGCATCAGTCTCTTTTGTCACCTGTGGTTAGGGTGCAGGACTCTCACCGCTGCGACCCGGGTTCGATTCCCGGCCCCCCGGGCAGATGGAGCTCGTTAGCCCTGTGAGGCAATCCATCTAAGAGAAGGTCACTCTAAACAAACCTACGTCCTGAGACCCTCACTGCCACTGTCCAAGCTTGCTCGGCCCCAGCAGATGAACCTCAGGATTAAAGGGTGGGCTCAGTTCAGCGCAAGCTGTGTCTCACCTAAAAAATCCACTGCGCAGGCTCGAAGGGTCAATGACCTTTCCCAAATCTTCGCTCGCGAAGACTGGCCATTATTATAGTAGTCACAGGTACACGCATAGCAACTCTCTGCTCATGTTAAAGGGGAAAATACATTAAATATAATTTCTCTACCTCCTCACTGCTGTCCTTGTAGGAAGGTTGGCCTTGGTTTTCAATAGGAAATTTCAGCTCAAGTTAAGTCAGCATCTTCTTGTGTGTTTACAAGACCTTTTATGCTACAGAGGCATTGATAGCAGGGGCCAAGAGCTAAGGAAAAACCTGTCCCACACTGTAGTGGAGTGAGTTGGGATCACTGAATGCACAACCTCTTCTGCTATTTCCTGCATCACATCTGCAGATGTAACATCTGTGTGTCTGTTCTCCTAATGGTGCATGCAATTGTATATAAATATATAAATATAAATAAATTTTATATAAATATATATAAAAATTCATGTCTTTCCAAATATGATAATACGATTTTATTGCCAGTGCAGAAGTATTTCACTTCAAGAAGTTAATTTCATAAGAGGTTTTGCAAATGATCCCTCAAGTTTCTGTCTAGTGTTATATATTTTTATACTTTCTGTACTTTTATACTCCTTCATACTGACTTTCTGTTTACCTAGTAGAAAGGTATTTAGCTTTTGGAGCTTTATGGTTTTTGGCACACTAAAAGAATCCAACCTGCTTTATTAAATTCATGATTGAAGGAAATCACTATAAGCCTAATAAGATTTATGTGTTTCCATTCAATGTCAGCAGGGAGTCAGATTAAATCAAGGCTGAAAGTCTCAGCTGCATTCAAACCCTTGATCAAGCTACTAATGCTTCAGTTTGAAAAGTATGACAAGATGATTATATGATTTAAATAGTCCTACGTTTTTTGAGATGGCTGATATCATGAAATAAATTATTTTTGCAATAAAAGTATGCATTTCTTATAATCATAGCAATAAAATGTGATGTCATGGTTTAACTCCAGCTGGCAGCTAAGTACCAGCTGCTTGCTCACTTCCCCACCCCCACAGTAGGATGGGGAGGAGAATTGGAAAAAGGTAAAATCTGTGAGTTAAGAACAGTTTAATAATTTAAATAAAGCAAAATATATATAAAAATAATAATAGTAATGATATTAAAACAAAAAATAATAATAGTAAACTGAATAATAACAGTAATGAAAAAGGAGATAACAAAACAAAAGGAATAAAACCCAAGAAAATCAAATGATGCACAGTAAAATTGCTCACTGCCTGCTGATTGATGCCAGCCAGCCCCTGAGCAGTGTTCAGCCCCTCCTGCTAATTCCCTCCAGTTTATATAGTGCGTATATGTTCTGTGGTATGGAATATCCCTCTGGCTAGTTCAAGCCAGCTGCCTTGGCCGTGCTCTCTCCTGGCTTTTTTATGCACTTGCTCCGCAGCAGAGCATGGGAAATTGAAAAGTCTTTGACTTAATGTGAACACTACTGAGCAAGAACTAGAACATCAGTGTGTCATCAACATATGATTTGTCAAATTTTTCAATAAGGTGGTTTAATGAAAAGAATAATTTATTTTGTTTTGTGTGGTTACCTGTTACAGAGATTGTCTATTACTAACAACAGAATACCTGATACATAAACTTGTCTTCAAAGCATTTTACAAAAGAGATCTGTCTGAATATCCTTTTCTATAGATATGGAATGCAGTATCTTTAATATTGCAGATATTTAATGCCATCCCAGAGTTTCAACATCTGTGCTGATCCAGGGTGATTTTGTCTTATTCCATAAATAAAGTTGAAGTACATCTAAAGAGGAGGAGCCGTTTAACGCACACTGAGTGTTTAGAAGAATTTTCTTGTACCATTTGAAGATTAAGTAGCATTAGTTGGTATGCTTTCATGAGGAATGGTCCAAAAGCTGCCTGTGAATGTCTACAAACTAACTTGTCCTTTTCATTTTTCTTTCCAAGGTGAGACTAATGCTATACCAATGCTCTGAGTACCTGCTGCATACATGAGACTTGTAATCAAGGATCAATGTTAGACCATTTGCTGGATTTAGAAACATAACTTTTATAATTTTAACAGTATGAAAAGTATCTTCAGTTTACTCCAATTTATGCAAAATAGACTTGGATTTTGGGCCACTAACAGACTACTGAAGAAAAATAAGGACATGAAGTGAAATTTGGAACCTTATTTTCATGAGCTTCATGTGATGACAATATTGAAATCAGTTAATCAAACTATGTTTCTGATAAAGCAAGCACACGCTATGAAAGACAAAATTATTAACATACCTTTTGCCTCAATGCCTGCAAACCAGACAGTCAGTCTGGTAGCTAAAAACTGTTGATAATGGATCCATGTGTTATCAAGTCAAAAGATAAGCCAAACATTAAGGAAGATGGTGGATACAGAAGGTTAAAAACTTTCCTAGAATTTATGCAGAGTAAGTTCTTTTCTAAACCATGCTTTTCTTCCTGCATTAACTGAGAGATCATTGCTGGCTTTATAGGTTTACAATGCTGTGCATCTTCTTCCAAAAACTGATGGGCACTGATATAAAATGAATGAACAAATCAAACTTGGCTTTGGCAACAAGGTGTTTCCTAGTCCTTACTGGGACTAAATGACAACCTATGACACTGAAAGCTGGCAGGAAAGCAGTTTTCAGACATTTTACTTGAGTCATCTTTCTGAAATTTTAACCTATATCCTATACTGCACTTCATGCACAGGCATCAAGCACTTGCAGTAGCAAATAGTAAAGATCTAACCATGTGGAGTTAGAATTTTTCTATAGTGAAAGAGGTAAAGAGTAGAATAGAAAACTGCTTTCTGGGTTCTCACATAGAGTACAGATAACCCTAACAGTCTTCCAAGCAAGGTGGATGTGGAGTGCAGAGAACATCACAGATCAACACTTCATTGGGGTAGATGACTCAACATGGAAAGACTGATGCCTACTAGGTTCGGAGACATCATTGTTGATAATGTCATGAAATTGCCTGAACTATAATCACACTGCACCTTGATGTCCTGGGAGATAAATACTTTCCATTTGCTTGTAGTAAAGTGATAGCTGAGACCTTGCCTTGTGATGCTTTGGGTCCCTGAAAGCTATTTTCCCCTGAATGAACACCTGAAAAAAAGGTGATGAGCAGATGGACAAAATAATTCTTTGAAATATATCACTCAGGACTGTGCAGTCAAAGATCCTCTAACGAAGCGAAATGCTGTGGGCTGATATAAAGTGTCAGTCTTCTCCTCTACTGCTACTTGGCAGTTTGTTGTGGCTATATAATGGTATCAGTCTACTGTACTTGGAGAAGGTTGGTATATAGAGATAAAAAGTTTCCATTTTTTATCCAAATCAGATAAAAGTAATGGCAGTCTTAAATACAGTCCCTTCTAATTTCAAACTCTATGGGTACACAGTTTTGTTTGACTAATGTGGGCTGTAAAAATTTCAAATAATGCAATGACTGAAGCAAGAAATCACTAACACTTTGCATTCTAGATGGGTGAGTACTACCTGACCAATTGCAGCTCCCTGGCAATCAGTTCTATAATGATTCAGGAGTCTTAGTTGCAGAAGTGTCCTAAATATGTTAAATTGTCCTCTAGGAAGAGTAAACATGTAAAAATGGTTTATTCTATATGCAGAAAGCAAGAAATTATATATGTATAATGTATATAATAGCATTACAGAAAAAGTGCCAAGGGTAAAGGGACATAGGTTGAAAAGAAACTCCCTTTTTTTTTGTGAGTAAATCAGTAAGGGAGTATTTTGTAAACCCATCCAGTGAACTGACTGAGCTTTCCAACATTACTTTAGGCTACTGAGCACAAAACAAAACTCTTACGCATCTACTTTGTTACAGGCTACGAAATGTTGTGTTTGCATAGAACTCATTTAATGATGAAGGTCTGCTACAGGAATTTCACTTCTTCCTGTATCAATATCCTATTAACACGAATGCCTTTTCTCAAGCGGCACTGTTGGCTAAGACTCTGCAGCGACTGGCCAAGCTCACACAAGTGAGATAAGACAACTTCTGAATGGCAGGTGTCAGCAGTGTAGGCAGCTGTGTGATGTGTGACTGCCGTGGAAGGAGCCGGCTGGCTGCCAAGACCTCCAAGCAGCGATGTGTTTGAGGTATGTGTGAAACACTGAATTTTGTGCTTCAGTTGCAGAGCTGCTCTGATCCATTTTGTGCTCACATGTGAAATGTGTCTACAAGTACCAGAGTTAAAGCTAGAGCAATGTGAGACCAAGAAGCACATGTGCGTTCATAGCACTGAGCATCCTTAGATAACTTGAATGGACTCCAAAGTTAGAGGAACTCATGCCTGCTGTGATACAAGTGCCAAATTAAGGGCCAGACTGATAACTGGCAGTACAAAGGCATGACGTGGGCTCTGATATACTCAGTGGCTGCCATAAGTTTAATGCTAACCTCTCCTATCCAATAAGCATGGGAACCCAGTGGCTCCCATGAATGGATAAAGAGGAATTGGAGTCTGTCAATCCTGTTCCTGTCTCTTCAGAATCATACAGGCACTCAGACTGTGCTCAAGGGTTTTTCAGATGCTAACTGCTAATTTACAAAGAGATAGGAAACTGCTGTGACTGTCAAATAAATAGGAATGACACAATAATAGCAATAGGTTCTAACACGTCTTGACCTTAGCTTATCTCTGGGACTCGCAAATTATTGAGTGACACAGACGCCCACACAAACTACTGAGTAGCAAAAGACACGCTGCATGCTCCCCTAGTTTGTCTCTCTCTTCTCTGCTATCCACTCTCAGGAATCATTATTCTGCCTTCTAACTCCTTGAGTGTCTGATGTTTTAATCTTTAATGTGTCTACACGTTACTCTTTCTTGTTTCATAGTACCAACAGTAATGGATTAAGTGTCTTTTTTTAGTAAGTTACCATGTTTGTTTATGAAATATACTATCTGTATGGGACTGCTCTGAATATTTTTTCTTGCTGCTATGGAAGAACAAAGATCATTATTTACTGGCACATGTTGTCCACTAGTGTTAATGGAATCAATAAATTAATGGTCTTATCTCTAAATCCATAAAGTCTTATTCTTCCTTTGTTTTTATCCTAATGCAGAGTTAAGACACCTTCATACCTGTGCAAAATGCAAGAAAAGAATCCTTGCCCAATAATGTTTGTTTCCTTCCAGAGACTTTGCTACTTGGTCCACGTGGGGCAGCTATTGCAAGTTAGCATGGGGATGTGTATACAACTTCATTTATATTGTACCAATAGACGGCTAGCTGGTCCTTGAGGCTCACCATGCAATGTTTCTTAAAGCATTGTACTTATCCTAGCAATTGCAAATTTGCTATGCAATTAGCCTGTTATGACACTTCATCTGTTGGAATAAGCACACAGGCGGAGAGATGCTGAAGCTCTTCTCTGTGCTAAATGTAGGGTGAGAGGGTAAATGAAGGGAGAGAAATTGCTATTGTTTTTCTAGTGCTTGCAAAAACTATGAAAACATCCATATGTTAGGACGAAAGTTGAAATCTCATTAATTCAAACCCACATGACCATGAGGACATTGTAACCCCATCACCTACATTTTTCATACAAAATGATCTAACAGAACACTGGGGATAGAAAAAAATGCTGTACATCGATTTGCTTAATCACTCCTCCCTGCAGCTCTGAATGCAAACTAGACGTTTTAAGATTCGAAACAATTCTTTCCTGACAAATGCTATCTGAAGAAGTTCTTGCAGAGAAGTCTTCTTTTCCTATGGAAAGGTTCCAGAGTGTTACTGGCTACTTGGATACAAATCCAAGCCTCCTTAGTGGCTGTAAATCAGTCCCATCTTGTTAATGTCAGTAAAGCTATACTAATTTATGCTAGCTAAAGTACTCAAACCTGCCAACAAGCACCTGGTTAAATAGGTATATTAAACCTGCTGGAGTTGCTCTGAAGCCATTAAAGCAATAACCACTCCATAAGATGTGGAAGAGTTAAAGTGTCACCCAGTTCAAGCCCCTTTCTCCCTTCACTGTCAGGGGCATTAGGGTCCCAGTGTTCCTTTCCCCTTCCACTAAAGCCTCTGATGGAAATATGAAGGCAGAGTATTCCAGATACCAGCAGCATGCTGTAGGAGCAACTGATGAAGAAAGCTGAGGGCTTGCTGAGACCTTGTCCTGCTGTGCCCTGTGCTGAATGATGTTATGATCCAAACTTCCCCTGCTATTGCCTTCACAGTCCTTATTTTTCCCTTTTTGACCTGCTATATTTCGTTGGTTTCTTTCCTTCAGTTCTTGAACATATTTTCATTTTGTTTATCATTACCACAAAAAAAGAAAAAAAAGACAAAAAAGCCCCCACCTGATTTTTCTACTGCTGCTAACTCTGCTTACATACTGCATGCTTTTCCTCTTTGTATTGTCTACTTGGACTGTAAACTCTGAGCACTGTTTCCAGCTAAGTGCTGTACAAATAATAGAGACCCAAACTTGGTCAGTCCTTAGGCATTACCATAATAAGAAAGGCATTTCAATTAAGTGTGGTATTGTAAAAATGTGCCTGTTCTTAATGAGATTGTCTTTCCTAGCCCCTACCAATACAAACAAAGCAGCGAAAGACCAGAATACTCATTGTGAATAATGCTTCAGCACAATCTTACTATTTCATTGCCTTCTGCAGTCTACCACCCACTTATTTTCCTTACAAAATATATATTTTTTAACAACAGCTAAATATAATCAAGAAACTAAGCAAAAGGACTATTATAGTGTGGCAAGTTGTGCCCTTGTAGGACTGATGACAGAAATGATAAGAGAAATATGTCAAGAAATTAGTGTTTAAAATAACATATCACATGAAGGAATAGTTAAAAAACAGAATATGCAAATTTACAATGTAACTTTTTGGAGACAAGACAGTTTATTTTTCTGGTTTTGCTTTGATTTTTTTTCCTTGTCTTTCTTGTTAGCATCTATTTTTCTATCTTTACATGGGATACTACTTTAATACACTAATACCAGCTTTTTATCAGAATTTTATATGGGTGGTGAGATGTCACAGAAGATTTTCGTTGCTTGAAGTTCATGACAGTGGCTGCTACTGTTCTCCCAACTGCACATTTTTTGTGGAAAGCTTTAGCCTGGGCAATATAATAAAAAATAGCCACATAAATGTGGCATGCTAGTGTACTTCACATGGAAGGGGAATGTAAGTGTGGATGATTTTTGCAACTGAATTTGATGCAACTCTGCTATCTTCTTTATTTTATGGATATATGAGACATCTCACCTAATGGCAAATACCCACACTGTAGATATCTCCTTTGAGCAAGTTATGCTACTCCTTTTATAGTCAGTGGAAACAACAGCCTTATTTTAGCCATTTCCTTTCAGATGAGATAGATTACGCTCTGTAAGTGCCTATTTCTCCCTCTTGACTATAAAGGCCACTTAGCCTACAAGCTCAAATGAGGATGTTTACATTATAGATATTTGCATTTTGTCAACCGAGTAATTTTTTTTAGTGTCAGGTCTGTAAGGAGTGAAGAAAATGCATCTTCTGAAAGGCCTCACTCGATATGCACACATTACTCCTTTTGTGCATACCAGGCTTGGAGCAGAGCTGAGTCATGGCTTCTGAGTTTGAAGCAAAACTGAATTAATTTCTGGGAATGGGAAGGATAGTCAGAGCACGGTGTGCAGCACAAGAAGGAACAGGGCAAGTATGGAAAATCTGGAGGACTTGACTTAATGGTCCCACCATCTCACTCCTCTCAGCTGTCCCTGCAGCACTACTTGCTCTGACACTGCAGCAGGTAGCCTAATCTCCACCCCTCTGGCACACGGAAGTGATGCTCTGAGCCCCTAGCCCTTCTGACACCTCTGTTGGTTGCTGCTTCTGGTATTTCTGACATGAGCTAGTTTTGGCCTGAGAAGATAAGAGGAAAACCTGCTTCGAGATCAGGTGTTCTCATGGATAAGTCCTCTTTCCTTTGTCCTCTGTCCAGCTGCAGTTTTTATTTGCCATTTACTTGAAAGACTGTGATAAGTGGCTAATTAGTGGAAGATAGTACAGGCAGGCATCTGCCTCCCTTAGGAATGAAGGAAATGAAATATTGTGAAGGAATTTACTTCCCTTCAGAAACGTAGTTCTATTTAAAGACCTTCTTGTCATTTAAATAACTAATCTTAGAGGTGGGATGTGGCTTGAGGGATATGGGAACAGTTAATTCCTGACTGCCACTTGCTCCTTGTGAAGAGTAAATCCTTCATGGTTCTCTCTTTCTCAGTGTCTCTCTCTCTCTCTCACTCAAAGATGCCCAAATCTAATATAATGATCAATATTAAGGATTATCTATTTTAGGGATTAATTAATTATTACTATTTTGTGTGTCTGTGACACAAAAACCACTATAGAAATTTTGGTGGGAATTAAATGATGGGTCAAATTCACAGAATAGTCTCAGAGGTGGCAGAAAAGTCCAAAATATTTTTTTCAATAGTTAAAGAATTATGTATACCACCTTTCCAGTCTGTAAAGATCTCTTATTTTGCAATTATTTTCAAGATATTTTTATTCAAATAAAAGAGATTCCATAAGCAAAAACATAAACAATATATTTGGTTTCTGAACCAGTCTGAACCAATCTTTTCCTCCAAACCTAAAAGACTATTATTCATAAAATTGTAATTAGAAAAACTGGAGGCAGATGAGAGAAACACTTTTTTCCAGGCTCCTTGGAGACCAGTGAAGCTGCTAGGAGCTTACTTAAATGCAGAACTGGAAAAGGTCTCTGCCTACCCACACGGTATAGCTGTATTTATCTGAATGTATTCCTATTATTTGCCCTGGATACAATTAATTATTTTGCATCTATGGTGTTCTGTGGTGTACCATTACATCACATTAGTCTTGTGTTTGACATCAGGCTGATGCAATGTGGTACATTAGGAGATCTACCAGAGCTGTTTAATTATGTAAGGTATTTTATTCATTTAGTGAATATTTGCTTTCAGTTGCCTGTACAAGGCCATAAAGTACAAGCTAAATGCTCCCAACTAAATGTCAGATGGGATACCCTGCACTCTGCTGATTAATTGTATAATATTTAGATAATTTAGCTAATCTGTTGAATGCATATTGCATTGTTAATGAAAGAATTCAAGGCTGCAAGCAGACTTAAGGAATGAATCATTGTGTACAGCACAGTCTTCATTACTCACTGCAGAAATGCAGCATCCATAATTACCGAGTTTGAACTGGGAGAGGTGCAAATGGCAAGGTTACCCTGTCAAACTCTGCTTGCTCTCTATCTTCTGCCTCCTTAAGAAGTCACACGCAACAAGGTGAACAGATACTCTGGCTGCTTTTCAGTAGGGCAGAGACTGATCCCTGAGGTACTGAGAGGGAATGGAATTCATCTGTATTGTTCCCTTCTCTAGACCGCTGCAGCCCCCATGAACCTGGCTGTCCACTTGCACTGCTGCCTTGGGTAAAATTTTTAGGCGGTGAAGGAAAATGGTAATGCTTGCTCAAGCACAGAAAGTTCTGGGAGGTTCTAGAGACTATGCACACCTGTGGAGTTTGGTTTTTTTTTTTATTCCCGTATGCATGAACAATGATTAGCAAACAGAGGTTGAAAAGTCCAGACATTATCATCACCACCTATTGTCACAGCTCGAGTAGTTCGATCCACATTCAGGGTGGGGTTTTTTTCAACCTATTAGCAGCAATTAAAGGTATCAGTTTATCAGTTGACTTCTAAAATGACCATGAGTTTTTTTCCATAACTCTGAGGGCTGGAGGTTTATTGAGTATCTCTGGGATGGTGGAGAAAAGGTTGCTTGTGGCTTTTTTAAAAATTTATTTTATTTTATTTTATTTTTTTTTAGGGAAAATATCTGGGAACATGAAATAGAATCTTCATTGAACTCTAGCTCATTGATGTGTTGTGATCCGGCTCATTTAGTCTGCTCTGGAAGCTTTAAGCTTGTAGCAAAACACTTTATGAGGGCTTAGGTGAAAAGCAAATTAGAAATGGTAAGGAAAAAAGATGGGTTGAGAAGGTAAAAATTAAATCTATTTAGTTATTATGATTTAGCTGATCAGGCAACTCCTCACTCACAGATTGCCTGTGGAAAGAAATTATGTTAACAGTGTGATGCACTATCACAAACTAATTAAAAATAGTAGAAGCTCTCCTCTGGGATGCAGCCAGGAGACTGCAGAGCAACATTCATCCCCACATCTCTCTCACAGCACTGTTCTGCACCATTATCAGTGCTCCGTAGCATTGGGTGTCATCCTGCCCTCGTCTTCCTTGGTGGGAGGAATTGTGAGTGCTCTCCCTATCTGACTCACCCGAAGTCAGCTGTGATAGCTAATAACCATCTACTCTTGTTTTTTAAAGCTGCTTCTGGCTGAAGCAGATTAAGAAGCATGTGAGCTATCCCTCTGTCCGCTAACCCTCCAGCAGAGGAGTGGGAACAAACAACTGAGGTGGGACTGATAGTGTCATATCCACTCCAGACACTTTCTGAGTTAATTTCCGTTGGGGTATGGGGGATATATAGCAAAAAGCAGCATACATATCCTCCCCTTCTTTAAAAAAAAATCCTTTATGTGGTCAGGACCTGAGTTTTTTATCTCATCTGAAAGATAACACCTCCAGGAGAGCATCTTAGGAGAGCAATTTAGTACTGAGTCAGAGGGAATAGAATGAGTCACTGCAGTTCTTACATTTTTCTTGGAAGTTTCTCACTAAAGCATTGCCCCAGTCTGACACTGTTTAGTAGATGACATCAGGGAGATTGGAGTTTATGCTAAATTCAAAGTGGGTAAATGCTAGGATCCTAGGAAAATCTTTTTCAAAGAGTGGTCAATTTTTTTTGTGGGGCATTTAAAAAGTGCTTAATTGGGATCTATTCATCATGCACTTACTGTAAAATCAGTAGAGAACAGTAAAAAAGCCAAAAGAGACGACTAACCAGAAATCTTAGGCTGCTAAGTAGGATACAGCATGTGTCACATTGCCGGCCGTTCCTTCCTTTAGCAATGGCACACAAAGTGAACTCATTATAATTGAATAGTAATTGGCTAGAAAAAGTGCCAGTATTTTTTTTTTTAATCTTACTATGCAGCTACCCAATTTTTGCAGTAAAGCTGCCTGCAATGCTATGAAGGATCCCCTCCTCGACAGCAAGACATCAATGGCAGTGCCAGGTTGTCATCGTGGAGTGGTGCTCTGGTGATTATCAGTGAATTGACAATGATTAGTGACTCACCGTTGCTCATTCTTAATCCAGCCCACTCCACCACTTCTTGTACTGCCTTGTGGGAAGCAAATCTAAGCATATGCACAGGAAGAAGCCTCAGTGTTATTTTGTTGGCAGCCTTCCAGAAACCTCCTTTGCACTGTAACTGCCTGTCTGCTACTCATGGAGTTTACCATCCGGCTAAAGATTTTCTTCCAGCCCTACAGGGACTTCAGAGGGTAGACATTGTACATTAATGGCGAATGGTGAAAAAGATAGAAATTATTCAAGACAGTGAAGCATGAGATGTACATGTATGTATTATGAAGCTCTCACATATCATGAATGAAAAATGAGCTGGCAAGAATCACTGCAGTAAGTCTCCTGAGGAATCTCCCTGTGCTGAAGAGATCACCTCCCATGGACCACAACGGTACCTACCTCAGCATCCTTAAGAAGGGACACAAACCCAGAAAGGTTTATATAAGGTTCTTTTCTTCTGCTGCAGGCTTGAAGCCGCATGACATGCAGATGACTATAGATGAGCAAAAACTGTTTGCTGTGCCTTGCCCTCAGTATGCTACTCCAAGACTGTACAAAACTCAGACCGAGTTGAAGAGTGGTGTGGCTTCTGCCTGGGCCATATGCACTGGCTCACCACAGTTAGATACATCAGAACTTAAACACCTTGTTTAAGGCCAAAAGTCCCCTCAGCAGGAATCACAAGTGTATGAGATCAAGAAAGGAGAGTAGAAGGGCAGATCAGAAACCAAAAGGAGTTCAGCTGCAGAAGGACTTTTAACAACCTGAGCTGGCAAAGCTGGAAATGAACCTGCCAGTGAAAGTATCTGATAGTCACTATGACTGTCTCAGTTCTCTTAAAATGCTATAAAATCTGTCCCTTTCCTACTATCCCCTTCTGCCTCTGTTGTGCCAACATATTTCCTCCAGGAAGCTGTCTAATAAAACCTGAGCCTCCTCTATGATTAAGCACTCAAGGTCCAAGCAAATAGAAGCCAAATGTATTTTCCATAGGCTATTCTTTAAAAGAGGGAGGGAAACAATAGCTGCCTGTACAAATACCTGCCTTTCTAGCCTAGCCCTCATATTTGAAGCATTATTTCTCAGAAACCAAACTGAAGGCAAAAACATGCTTGGCAACTATATGCTCAACAGTATTATTTCTGGAAAGGAAAAGCATTTCTGATATTGAATAAATTTATAAAACAAGACAAAGTGTTCTACAATCTCTTTGAGAAAAAGAGGTAGATCTGCTAGGGTCTCTAGTCTTTGACAAAATACATTTTGTCACTTTTGCTCTTATTGCTTTGAGCTGTCTCCTGGCAAACCAAGCAAGTTTTGCTTACTGCAGCTATACATCTCGAACAAACATAAAATTTTTTATAGGTACTGTTTTGATGAATGGAATGAAAGCTGACATTTCAAGACACATTTCAAGAGTTTGCATCAAGGGTTCTAAGCACACTGGTGTATCCTAAAAAAAAAAAATGATTCTGCCTTAATAGTATGGAAAATCTCAGCTCTATTTAATGGGTGGCCACAGGTAAGGTGGCATCCACACAGTTGCCTGCCAGGCACTCTGTGCAGGTGTCCAGGCACAGAATCATAGAATGGTTTAGGGCCTTGGAAGCGACCTTGAAGATCACCTAGTTCCAACTCCCCTGCCATCGACAGGGATGCTGTCCATACGCCCATGTTGCTCAAAGCCCCGTTCAACTTGGCCTTCAACATTTCCAGGGATGGGGGATCCACAATTTCTCTGGGAAACCTGTTCCTCATCACCCTCAGAATAGAGAATTTTTTCCTAATATCTAATCTAAACCTGCCCTCTTTCAGTTTAAAGCTGTTTCCCTTCATCCTTCTCCAGCCTTCCCGTAGGTCTCCAGGTACTGGAAGGCTGCTATGAGGTCACCCTAAAGCCTTCTCTTCTCCAGACTGAACAACCCTAACTCTCAGACTGTTTTCATAGGAGAGGTGCTCCAGCCCTCTGATTATCCTTATGGCCCTCCTCTGGACTTGCTCCAGCAGGTCCATGTCCTTCTTATCTTCTTATGTTGAAGACCTCAGAGCTGGAGTCAGTACTTCAGGTAGGAACTCGTGGGAGCAGAGTAGACGGGGAAAATCACCTCCCTCAGCCTGCTGGTCACACTTCTTTTGCTGCAGCCCAGGACATGGTTGGCTTTCTGAGCTGCACACACACATTGACAGGTCATGACATCCTCAAGTCCTTCTCCTCAGGGTTGCTCTCAGTCTCTGTCCAGTCTGTATTTGTGCTTGGAATTGCCCCAAATCACATGCAGGACCTTGCACTTGACCTTGTTGAATTTCATAAATATGCATGTACTGATCAGGGCAGCATGTCTACTTCTGGTCACTGATACCAGTGGCTAGTCAGCAAGCACAGAGTAGACCTACCGGCCGTGGCACAGAATGTTGGAATGGAATAGAGACCTTGGCTTTGTGCTGCATAAATGAGGCACAGCAGATCATGCTCGCTGCTAGGCAGGAGTCAGTCACAAAACTTGTACGGTGTGTGAAGTGTGATGGGTCTGCTGAAAGCTGCCATGGCTTACTGTGGCTGGCTTCTCTGTACTTCTTCATTAGCAGATGCCATGACTGAGAAACCTCGGGCTCCTGCTTTAGACATCACTTTCACATCACTGTTGCCTAACTCCAGGCAGCAACAACAAGTGACCCAAGGACGTGTGCTGTGTTTGTGCTTCTTGCTCTTATTCAAGCAGGCTCTCCTCCTGCTGAGTTGAAACCAAGGGACAAAACACCCATTGAAGCTAATGGGAACATGAGCAAGCCCACTTCCCATATGGTGCCTGTCAAACACGTGCTTGAGAAACATCTGATATATTTTTATTCTGATCATGTGTTTCATATAAAGATTGAGATTTGTAAGTCCTGAGACTGTAGACTTTAAGTAATTCCCAAGTTTTTTATAAATATCTAGCTTTGTTCTTTTGTGAGAGAATCACATGCCAGCATGAGAACTCATATGATTTTGGGTGCAACTTAGAGAAGCCATCTGCTTTAAGATCCACTTATAGCACTCCATGGCAAACCCTGTGATTCCTCTCAGAGCAATATTTCTTTATACAAACCTGAAGTAGAAGTAATTTTGATTTTCTGATGAATAATTTAGAAATATTAAGGCTGAATCTTATAATTTTTTTATATTTCTGTAGCTTTTATATGGCTTTAGAGTATTTGCGACCATGGCAGCTTAGTAATTGTGAAGCTGTAATGCTATCAATCATCTTTGTTGTAAAATGTATTTATATTTGAAACACAAACAGAAAAACTTTTATACAAAATTTTAGCTGAGACCATCACCTTTACAGTATTAAAATACTTCCTGTAATAAAGCTGCTATAACATAAAATAATTGGAATGGTATTAGATCCTGATATCTTTTCTCCACTGATTAATATCTCGTTAGGTGGTTCATTTCAATTTAAATAGGTCCCTGAACTTCAGGTACATAATGAAAATGCTAATATGACATTATAGTGGACAGGATTTATCTGTTATGAAACAAGCTTACTGTTTTATGTCACTTTGACTTTGAGAAAATGTATCACATTATAACTGAAATTGTTCAGAGTACAATGGAGCATAAAAGAAAAATGATTCTGAGGCACAGGCACAAGTCGACTTTCATGCTTCCTAAGGACAGAGGCTCAAGGAAAGTGTGGAACATCATCTTTGTTGGTTTGTGTTTGCTCTCTGGAAATGTCTGGAAGCCCTCCAAGACCCATGGATTGCACTCCAGTGAACTAGATGTGGATAGCATACAGCTTAGGAAAAATGCAAAAAAAAAAAGATATCTTTGCAAAACTTATTTATGATATGGTAAACAGCTGACAGCGTCACCAAAGCAGAGACCGTCTTATGTTTTCTTATGTTAACAGTTACATTCAGGAAAATTTTTCTTTTTTTACTGTTTCATAATTGCTAAACTTCATGTATCAATGCTATTTTGCACATAAGGTTGTGAGCAATAAAGGGCTGATAGAGGACAGGAACAGAACTGCACAGCAGCTATGTTATTTATAGGAAGCCAGTGTGAATTTCATATAATTTATTCTATTCAGGATAAAAATCGATATCTAACTCAAACAGCTAAGAACCTAACTTGAGTGGACAAAAATCTTCATTTACTTCCACTGCACCCACAGTGGTTTCCCACTCTGCTGCCTAAGGCTCATTCTTCACGGTTAATAATAAACATCATTGACTAAATGATGACTGCAGTTCCTCTGCTAGAATCACAAGTGATCACTTATGTTCCAGCCAGTGCAGTTCTTCATTCAGTGCCTTCATTCAGAGTGCACTCTGCATTACCAAACCCTCTGCTTGATCACTGGCTTCAGTCACCATCAAACCCATGTAAAGTAAAGCTGTAAACATTTTCCAAATAGTTGTGGAACATCTAATAAACCTGAGTGTTATCCTTGTGCTTCATTTAGTCACTGCCTATTTACCATAAGGAGAAAACAGAAGGACTTTGACCTCTAGAATAGAATTTCAGGGACGATCTCATCCAGAACATCTGAAAAATGTGTCACCTCAAGCCACTAACCAATTTAACCTTTACTGTGTTTCATACTTAACAGGAAAAACAATTCCCTCTAACTGTATCCTAAGGGTACAGGAGAGATACTGATATCACTTACAGTGTATTTGGAGAGATAAGATTTCATTTTAATCTTTGGTGTTTGAAGGTACTAAGTCTAATGACATTGTATAAATATGGTGATCTCTTCTGTGTTAATTTCCAAAATGCTAATTTGGTAATGCAAAAAGTGAATGGTGATGAACATCTGAAAGTAGTTAATTCATCTACTGTTATTAGAAAATGTTGGCTAGATTTCTTGGTGAATAGGTGGCTGAGAAGTCCTGGACCGTTAACCAAAATAATTGTGAGTAATCTGAGAAAATCTAAAGGTTGTTTGAAAGACTTGTGCATTATTTTTTTTCCAAAATGGATTGGAGCAAACTCTTCATGTGATGATTGTTAGTCCTACAAATAGTATAAAATGCCTGTAAATCTTGAAATGCCACTTGAAGCATTTCTTGGGGTTATGGTTGCAAAGCATCTATTTTAAAAATTAATGTTGATCAAGGCTTAGTTATGAGTGAGTAAAAAATGTGCCTGAATGACAACTCAGTATATCTCCTTAATTTAGACAACCTGTGTCCTGCTTCCATTCCACTGAATATATATCTCTTCCTTGATTATTTTCTTCTTTCTTGTAATCTAAGAAATAGTTTACCATAGAGGCAATAAACTTTCCATGATAAATGCAATAAGAAAATGTTTCAGTTCAAAACTTATTCATCTTTCTGGCAATGCCAGCCACACACCAGCCACGTAACATAATATAATGACATGCTGTGCAGCAGAATGGGAGTCACCTGAAAAAGCCATGCGCTGGTTGCGTAACCTCTTGAGCACAGCCCCGTGAGGCTGTGCCTACCTGCTTGTGTTAAACCTATGCACCAGAAATACTGTACGTTATGTTTCTGTCTCGAGTAACTTATTAATGAAGGCTGAAATAATTAATGATGAATGTAACAGAAGCACAGCATAGGTACCAAAGTTAACAAGTTTATTTTATTTCTCACCATCTGTACATCTCTGATATTAATTGGATAAACTGCCAAATCAAGAATTGGGGAAGTATCATCCAAAACCTATGAGTCCTGCAATATTACAATTACATTTTTATCAGTGTGAAAGATGTGTGGTAAGTCATCAACATGATTACTGAAGTGACAGTGTTGCAGGTAGCACCAGAAGATCCATTCCCTGTGAATAATTGGATCTTTAGGACTCCCTATTATTAAGCGGGGACACTATCTAAAGAACAGCAAAATAATTATGTTGTTTTAGTTCAGACTGCGTGCTGATGTTATTCTTCTCAAAGTGAGTGTGAAAAAATCCAGTTGGTAGACAGATTTCATCATGGCTTCAGTTCCTGCTCAAGCGTTGGCAGAAGGTACTTGGGATATCTCAGGAAAAAATTAGCAACTCAGTGAACCAGGTTAAGAACCTGGAGGAAAGGGAATCATTCTTATATCCACTTCTAAAAAAATTAAAGAAAATAAAATCTTTCCTGTTATTAAAAATGAATTTCCCAAGAGCATCTGGGCTTTCTAAATGTTTAGCATGTGGATGACTCACACCAGCTTTATCCTAAGATATCATGCTGTTATTTCAAAACTGAAATACCAGCTTTGACATTTTTATATGTTGCACAGAGATCCATAGTCTTTCTCATTATTATATATTATTCCAGCTTTTAAAAATCTAGAAATCTCGGATTAAGCATGCTGCTGATTTTCAATCTAGGAATGTCTCTTATATAAAAAGATTTTTCTCTGACAAGGAATTTGGCAGAGGAATTGTATTTTTAAAACCTTTATTTATCTTCCTTGACCAGACTCTCATATTTGCTGAATTGTACTTGTTGCAGAAATTGAAATAGGAAGAGAAAAATTTTCCAGTTAGCTCAGGACTTAGAATGAACCAAAGGCTGTCCTGAGCTGGGCCAATTAAGGTGGTTTTTCCAGAACTTCTCTGCTCACTGGCTTCTTGCTAGAAGACAATTAAAAATTCAGCTCTTCCACAACTGGCTAACAAGCCTTAACTGCTTAGAAACATAATTTTTAGAGAGGGTGGGAGGGAAGCAAAAATTTTAGATACCTTATATATATATATAATATATATGTACATTTCCTCATTTTTCAGAACTTTCACTAATATGAGTGGTTTATAGAAGAACTGGAGTTTTGTGTGCTTGGTCAAAAATGCCCTCCTTAAAGAGTTTACATCTGCAAGACTTCATTTTGGCTTCTGAGACCATGTGTAATTTTCATGCACAAGGAATTATATGTGCACAAGGAATATATACTAAAACTCTCAGTGATTTTAGGATATACTTAACTCCAAGTTATGACTTGGAACAAAATAAACTAGGAATCTTCCTGAGTGTCTAATACTTGGAAGGAGAAAGTAATCTAAGCCAAGGAAGGGAAAATGTATTGCTGAGACCCACCTAATGCTTGTGATAAACACATAAAGAATGAACTTGTTATTTTTGTTACAGTGAAGGATGGAGTTTCACATAAAGAAAAATTAAAAACTTAGGCCCAGAGGTTTCCGGATCTTCAGCTAAGAGTGATTCCTTGGTTTTTGTAACAGAAAGACCAAGGCTGAAGTATCTTCTGCAACTGCATCTGGGAATCTTTAGGTTAACTCATCTTAGACTGACAACTAGATGATCTCAGGGTGAAGAAGAAAATGGGTATCTATCTCCATGATTTAGTGCTCAGGTTGTGTTCTAAATTCTGTACATATATACAAAATTCAGAGAGAATGATTTTCAATGTATGGACACCTACATCACAAATACAGGAATTCAGGTGTCTGTGTGCATAGGATAAGAAGCTCTGGACTTGCTATACACTACTTTTCATGATAAACTGTAGTCTTTCTTTAAAACCACATAGGTTCATTAATTTTGTATTTCCCTGGGTTCTCTCCAGATAGAAGGAAGGCTACTTTTTACTGTAGCTGTATTTGTATCTAGTATAGATATCAAATGATTTGTATTTATTATATAAAGAGTCATGATTATAGCAGCAAGATCCAAGAGTACAGAGCCTATCAAGCAATTGTTAAAATATATTTTTTGTCCTGTTCCCAGAAGACCTTGCTTTTATGCACCTGAATGCAGGTGTCTAAAAGAGGTATAGGTGGGAGAAGAGACCAAAATCCTCTCAAAAAGCTACTCCATTAATTGTCCTACCAAAGTAAAATAGAACTACTTAGCTAAACTTTAACATGATGGATGAACTGGACATGCAGATAGAATCATTTTAACTTCATAATCTCCCTGTATGTGGTCATTGTTATTTTTCTATAGCTCTGTAAATGTTGTAGTTTAAGCCCAGCTGGCAACTAATACCCAAACAGCCACTCAATCAGTGCCCTCCCCAGTGGCATGAGGGAGAGAATCGGAATGATGAAAGTGAGAAAAATTGTGAGTTGAGATAAAGAGAGTTTAATGTGACAGAACAGGAAGAAAATAATAATACTGATAATAGTAATAATAATAGTAATATACAAAATAAGTGATGCACAATGCAATTGTTCACCACCTCCTGACTGATTTCCAACCAGTTCCCAAGCAGTACTGGCCCTCAGCCAGCTCTCCCCCCCAGTTTATATGTTGAGCATGACACCATGTGGTATGGAATATCCCTTTGGCCATTTTGGTTCATTTGTCCTGGCCATATCCCCTCCCAGCTTCTTTTCCCCCTCCAGCCTCCTTGCTGGCAGGGCATGAGAAACTGAAAAGTCCTTGACTTAGTAGAAACACTACTTGGCAACAACTAAAAACATCAGTGTGTTATCAACATTATTTTCATACTAAATCCAAATGACCACATTATATAAGCCTTTTTCCAGGCCAAAGCAGAACAGTAAAGAAGGTGATTGAATAAAAGAGGGACAACAGTCCCTCTCCTGGGGAACAGACTGCATTTCTTGAGCCCTGAAAATCCCTTTGCCTTCTCTGCTTCCGTGCCTGCTATCCATTGCAGGCCATTAGGTGTACGGTTCCCTCTCAGTAGCTAATGAGACTTAAATAAACATACTGAGAGACGAACATGGCCTCTACAGTTTAATAAATTATGCTGATTCTGGTTTCAATTACACTAGTGTAAATCTGGAACATCACCACTACTTACAGTTGAATTACTCTAGATTTATAACAGAACTGAATTTAGCCCATAGATTTCAGTTTTTTAACCCATTGAAATTTTGTTGTTGTGATTTAAGCAATTTTTAAACCTCAAATACAGAGATATTTTAATAGATCAGGTTGTGTATCTATTTTCTTCCCTATCTTTTTGCATACTGCAACTCTAGTTTTATTTTTATATGTTTTTAAACTTTAGTCTTTCAATAATCAAGGAACTGGTAATATTGTACTGATAACTGATAACATTACATATTATAATTAGAAGATCAGTGCTTCTTTTCTCAGAGAAAGTCCTTTAAATCTGCCCTTGAATTTTTGTACTTTTGACTGCAAGTAATGTGCAGCCTAAGTTTTTAAGCACAGTTTGACATCCGGTTCAGAATTAAAATGGAGTGGTTTGATGGATGGAAGAAGTACAGTGCATCTTAAACTAGTCAGAGGAACAAAGTGCTGTTTTTTTCTGTAAAGCAAGTAGTGTCAGATATACAATGATATACGATGATCACATCACTGGTGTTATAATGAACGGTTTGTTCAGAATCTGCCAAAAATCAAAGGTGAGTCAATGGAAAAAAACAATTAAGAGGACAACATAGACTTTTAAGTGCAGCAGCTTTCTAACACAGTCTTCCCTTTAGGTCAAAATACTAGTAAATGACAACACTCTGTATAGAAATTGAGTAGCCTTCTTTTAGGTCGTTCTTAGCTCGGACAGAATGTGAGTACCAAAAATTATATAAAGAGGAAAATTTCTATGTATTTTAAAATGGAGATGTCAAACATGCATGAAATGTCATGATTTTAATCTTGTTGAAACTGACTGAGCTCAGTAATGTTTCTGGAATGTGTTAGAATTTGTTGAAAAAGGGGAATACGAATTTATGTAGTAAAGGTATGATTGAGCAGGAATCTTGGATTGTAGGAGTCTTGAGAACATAATATATGAAGGTGATCTAAGTTGACTTTGGATTAAATGCAATTGCCAATCTTGATGAAGCCAAGCCACTGATCTTCAGTAGTGTTGAGGACAGGAATCCAAACATCTTATAATAGTTACCCATATTTCTTGTTATAATAAGAAAATCTGTGTAGGAAGGGGGAGGGGGAAGAAGATATAAAAACCTGTTCAACAGAAGCCATTTAAAAGACAAGATTTGCTAACTATCGTTACCATAGTTACCTTGCCTTATAATTATAGGAGAAGGATCTGTGGTGGACTTATTTAACCATGTGTGGGATGTATCAGTGATTGGATGATGACCCCTCTTCTATGAAATAAAGACTAGACATAGCCTCTCCCAGCACATCAGGCTCATGAAAATGAATTATCAAGCTCATTAAAAATGTCAACCTGTCAGTGCAATAATGATGAATTATATTTATTTAGAGATATCTGGTCACATTTCCTGGAGATGTGCAATTGAAAATTTCTTAAGAATAGGAAAAAAATTGGCTGTGTGCTTTAGTATTAATTTTCAAACCTAGTAAGTCAGGACCCATGTTTTGAGAGCTGATACACATTTCTGTTGAAGAATTAAAGTACACTGACAAGTCTAGATTAACTATGAGAATTAGACTCTGTTTGTTTAAGTGATATATATAAGACTTCATGGTTCTTTGTTCTTCCTATTTGTAAACTAGTAATCTCTGGGACATGTATGCTCTCTTCCTATATCTCATCACTTGCAAGTTATACTGGCGCAGACCTGGTGTGGGGCTTAGAAGATGCAGAAATTCTGGCATTGCCATACCCTGTTGCATCTAAACTCTTTTGATTCTTGTGCCTGGTACAATCTATGGACTACTTGTAGGTCATTTGCCTTGCCATTGTTCTGACATTTATACTGGGGACACTGATATCAGGACTGCACAAGGCAAAGGTACATGCTAACTCGTGTGCCTAGGAACTGCTTACTCATAGAAACTCAGAGATGTAAACAATTTGAACTTCCTGTATGCCCTGGAAAGAATTTACAGTATCAAGTCTTTAATCCTTCATAATCAGTTGGCTCCTCAAGTTGATATTTTTTGTCTTTTTGAAAGTTTCCTCCTATATACCATTATGAAAACCCAACAACTTAGTAAAACACATAACCTTACCTAGTTGAGAAGGAGATTGTTTCGTAGCCTGATGGGTTTTGAGTCACAGATATGTTGGCCTTTTCAGATGCTTAGATATATTTACATTGTGGTCAAACCACTTATCTTGCTAATAGCTGACTAATTTGGACCTGTTAACATCATCATCATGGCAGCTCAAGCTAGCTGCCCCTGTATTTGTCTACTTCTGGGGCAGATTTTGCAGCCTCCTTTGAGCTGGCAGCTGCCTCTTCTACCAGCGAGATCAGGACCTGAAATAAAATTTAAAATTAAGGTAGGTATAATGGCAAAGGTTGGAATGCATCCCTTCAACTATAAGCATAAATAATTATTTTTGTGGTTCTCACATTGCCTTATTAGTCTCCACAACACGATTAAAACAATCCAGAGAAGAAATCCATGGCAACCTCACTATTCTTCTCAAATTCTATCCTTTCTTTACAGAGTGACACTTATCGCCCAGAGAGATTATCTACAGACTGGAAAGACCCACATATTCCATACCTGCTTCATTATCATGGAGTCTACAAAATCTCTGAAGTCACCTGATACTATTTCTGCAATCTTCTACAAAGCCTAACAGACTAAATATGTGCAAAAGTTCTGTTAATTAATTTTCAGTGGGGGAAGCTGCAGCTTTTGACTGATGCTCCACATTAATGAATGACTAAATTTAAGTCTGATAAATCTTTTCTTCAGGTATCAGCCATGATAGAGCATGGGGGAGCATTTCTTTTCACATTTTGAGTAGCCTCCATTTTACTAAACTGAAGTGGTAAATTTCACAGATTCTTCTGTGCTAAGTGTAAGGCTGTTAAGATGTAACTGCAGATTATCTTTATTTTGAAGTGAGTTTTCTTTTTTTAATCCCAGTAATGAACATGAATAATTTATTATCGCTGTAAAGCCAGATGCTAAATTGTTTCACAAGCAAATACTTTGCTTATGTAAGTGAGATAATAGGCCCCTAAACTCATTTTGCACATGTTAATATTGCCTAATATTAACATACTAACATGGAGTAAATGTGTTTATAGCCATATGAACGTGTGGAGGCATATGCACAAAGTACCTTGCTGATACAGTTCTGGTCCAAAAACTCACACTGAAGAAATCAGCCTCACTGAGCTCTCTGATTTAAAGAATTAGAAAATTTATTTGTTTATTTATTTCTAATAAGAATATTTTAAAAATTCGTGTTCAGCATTTAATTCAGCAGTGCTGTAGTGGGTGAGAAATGTAGTTCATTGGTCTACTTTGGGGGAATTATTTAAGGAGAATTTGCAAGTCTAGAATCTTAAATTTGAAACTTTTTTACGGGGATGATAGTGTCCAGTTGCAGTTATCTAAGGACAGAATATTCCTTGCGGTAAGCCAATGTCAAACATCTGACACCTGGAATCTCAGTAAGATTTGAATCTTTTTTCCACTTCTCTGTCTTCTATTTTACTCCTACATCCACAGTTTTGAATATTCAAGCACAAGTTGAGAGAGGGAGTACATTATTTTGGGCTACTGGTATTTAGTTTGAAATTGTCAATCAACCTACAGTCAGTTCACAGTGAAGAACAAATACTGCCACAATCTGAAAAAAAGCACTCATTACTGTTGATATAAAATTAATCTATACAGAAGAATACTAAATTAAATATTAATAGTTCCCAGATTTTGTATTAAATTTTGTTTTGTGTTAAATTCCTCCTAGAGTTCTGCAGTAGTGTAAGCAGAAGTACACATGGTGCTTAAGTAAAATCGACTTCCCACAAAATCATTTTTCTTACAGTTTTCTCAAGGTCAGTAGCAATTTGCCTGCAGTGAATTAAAAAAGAATGCAGTTTTGTTTTGTCTTCTCTGTATCCTTCACACAGCTGGATTTAGACAACACTCCAAAGCTGCTACTCACATAAAACAGGAACATCTGCGCATGCTCAGTCTGTCAACTAAATAAACTCGACCTTCAGAAACTGCTCAAAGAAAACTGGAAAAATGAACACACATCCAGTAGCTCTGTGTTAGCATCTGAAGGATGTGTTAGCTCTGAAGGAAATATACGAGACATAAGAAAATGTATAGAGTACTTCGAAATAAATTAAAATTTCCCAAAGCATTGGAGATATTGGAGATATATTTCCCAAAGCATTATGTAGATGCTTCTACATAAACTTGGGAATTAAAAACTGAAGAACAATATCATTGCCAAGTTGTTGAGAAATGGGTAGATTATTACCTTCTCTATTTTAACAATAAAGGGGATTTTCAGAAGAAAGATTAGATGTCACAGTGACTTCAGCTAAGCTGATGGCTGAAACTTGGCCTGAGGAATGTCTGTCCAGTGCCACGTTGATGGGGTGACCACCTGTTTTGTTAGTCATGGAATGGGATATAAGAAACCTTGCTGAACCACTGACAGGCAAATGGAATGCTTTGAAACTGGAAAATGACAATTTACCAATATAGAAAAATTTCCATAAAATGCATTTCTTTGGAGGAAAGGGTTTACTAAGAGAGCAACTCATATCCAGTGTGAAATTTCTATTCAGAAAGAGAGAAAAGGTCAAAATAGAACTTCTTGGCATCTCAGGGCACTGTAACATCTCTTTTGCCTGGCCACTGTTCTCTTGAATCCTGGAAGAACACAGTACACTGCGTATTTCCTGGCTTGTTTTTTAAAACTGGATTATATTTTTAATGCCAATTTAGGAGAAAAGAATCCTGAAGACATCCTTTTTCTTTCAATTCTTGTTGGATTGTTGATGTTGCTGTTCTTTAATTTTCTGGTAAGTGCTTGCTTAAAATCATAATTGAAGCATTTTTTTTTAAATAATTAACATATATTTGTTTGATAAATTTGTTAGAGATATGGGAAGCAGAACATTCTCATGCATGTTTTTGAATACACAGTATTTCCTCTTTCAAAAATAAGCTTAATTCTGACTTCTATTCAGGATGATATACTTAATCAGTTTTATTTGCATATTAAAAGTAATAAAATACTTTAATACCTGATGATGCCCAAACTACTTTGCTCAAAAAATACAGTTTCCTAGAATCCACCAAATTACTTCTTCCTGTGTTAGTAAAGCAATTATTCCATTGTAACTAGTAGAAATCAGAGAAGTAGTAACATAAACGTGAAAAGACTGAGCAGGTCTTTTGAGAGCAATGAGTAGTTAGTAATGAACTGTCTGATATGCACCATCCTTGTTATGGAACAAAATACTGCTAGCTATGCAATGAACTCTGCCAGAAGCAACCTCTCTAAAAACCTAAACAGAAGTCCTTTGTGGAAGAGAAGTCATTGTTAACAATAAAGGTGGAGCAGAACTATCATTACTGGTATAACTGAGAGGTGGTCTCTTGAATATGTGCTGTAGTGAGAAACTGCGGAAGTTCTGCTTTCAGAGGTTGTTTCATGAAGGTTAATTTCCTGTGTGGATCCTTTTCTTGTTCAATTATTATTGGACATGTGCCCAAGTCAAGATTGCATTCAGGCAGGTTTATTTCTTTGAAGAACATTCTGTGAATATATTTTAATAGGAAGAAAACCACTTATTTCTTGCTACTCAGATTCATGTTTGTGTTCTAGCATCTGTAACCAAACCAGCTGAATAGTGAAATAACTATACACTTAATGTCAAGGCTTTTTGACTTGTTTGTAAGATTTTAATTTTTAAGCTTTTCAGTATAATTTTAAATGGTAATAGAGAACCTTTGCACGAGTTTAATATTAAAGTATATACATGCTGTTTCTAGTCCTGTAACTACAACTTTGGAAAGTAATCATCATATTTTCACTGAATGTCTATCTGGACTTCCAAAATTAACAAATACAACTTGATCTTGAAAAACTGCTTAGTATGTGACTCTTCTGTTGGCCTTTCTTCAATACTTTGATATGCGTTGAAATCACAAGTAACTTTTGGCTCCAAGCTACCATCAACTAAATTAGATATCAGTATAATCATGCTAGATCAACAGTACTCTGTTGATACAAATACAAGATCACCTTAAATACTGAACAGAATCACTTCATTTGCACTTACAGTTCATCTCACAATTTTTTTTTACTTTTGTCTTCTGCAGGGTATGGGGACTCTAAGCTACTCTGCTGGTTGTGAAACCATTTTGAGCAGCACACTGCTTCTCAATGTTGAGTCATGTGAAAGAAATAAATTGATATAATCCTTTTCAGCCTTGCCTCTTGACAGGCATACACTTCAGGGGAAGGTGCACATTGTCCAATTTTTTTGAAGTCAATAATTTTTATGCAGCTTTCTGCATTTTGAAGGAAGGGATCATTCCCATTTCCACTTGCATTTTAACATAATCTTCTCACTAAGATTATGGCACTTTATTGATAGGCTTTGACCTGCTAAACAGCCATAAGATTTGGTAGTATACAGTGCAGCTTCAACATCACTGATTCTAAGAAGTGGAAAATACTGTCCTTCCACATTTGCAAATGTAATCTTTTATAAAGCAATGGGAACTGCCTATACATATCAGAAACAGAAATTTCTCCTGAATTAAAATGAATGTATAAAATAATCTGAGAACACAGAACTTACAGAAAATGTTTATTTGCCTGTTGGATCCAATGCACCAGTTCAGACAAAGGCCAGGAAGGCAGTGACTATTTGCTGTCACCATTTGTTAGTCTGTGTGAAATGTGAGAGTAAGTGCCGCCAGTTACGTTTTCTGACTAATCCCATGCCTGTTCGGCTACGGGAGTTGAGAATGTGCATGAATAATGAAATATTTCCCATGCTCAAAATCAAGCAGGTGGTTTAGTACCTTGATGAGTCAGGTGTCATAACAGAAAGTACTATAACTCTTAATGCTTGTTGGCATGTCTATAGGAAGGCTCAGCCAAGAGGACAAAAAAGGAATGGACTTCTCAGTCCAAGAAGCTTGTTGGCAGCATAACGTGGGAGCTTACCCTGTCACTGCCTATGCGGCGCTGGAAGATTAATGGTTATTTTTTTCTGACTGCCTTCAAGTAGGAAACTGTACTACAGCTTCTTTAAGAATGGATAAAAGTTTGTGTGTGCATGTCTGTATAAATACACAATTACATATAAAAAATGCATACACATGCACAGCACAATACATACACACTCTCGTAAGTGGTTCTGCTCTTACCAGAGGGATTCCGAAGAAAATAAAAAAAAAAGAGTTTCACCAGCATTTCTTTGCACCTTACAGCTATCATTCTCTCAATCTACTTTTCACTTTTTTTGGGAAGATGAAATTTTTTCATTGCAAAGTGAATCTAAAACAAAGCAGAAACATTATGAATTTTAAACCTTGTGTCTACTTAGATGTTTTTCAAGGGATTTATAATTACAAATTTTTTTCACAAGAGGGTTGTGTGCAAAGAACCTCTGATAAATTCCTATAGTTAAAAGGAAGTGGAAAATATTTATTTTATGATTTCAAAAAACTGGGTTTTCAATGATTTTTTTGTTTTGTTTATATGTCTCAAAGCACACATAGACAGACAAGAGTTTAAAGTTCTTTCCCAAGGTCTCCAAACCCAACAGTTTATCCCTTGTTTTGAAAGCAGAGGCCTAACTCACAGCTCAGAGGCAGGGTAAACCTGAGTACTCTCTGGGAGAAGTTAGTTATTGTGATTTTGTAGCTGAGCTGGCCAATCACCCACATGAGCAAAGAGAGAGGCTCATCATAACACAGGTTGTCTGGAAGCTGTACCCTAGCTAATGCTTCAGGGTCATTGGCAGGTACTGGACCAGCTGTGGTGTATATCCAAGTGTCTGTAGCCAAAGTAGGGGGCTGGAATGCAATTTTCTTTGCTCTCAAAACATTTGAGGGCTCCTGTGCTAGATTTTCATTGAAAGCTCAGTGCTCACTTGTTTTGCAGCATGGTTTTCTTCTGGTGCCCCAGCACCTGTCACTGCCTGGTTGGTTAGCAGCCAAAGGCCACTTATCACAGCCTAGAAAGGTGTATTAAAAACCTAGAGCTTCACATTTATAAGTGTAACTTGGTGGTAAGTATTGCCTCAAAAAATTCCATTTCTTAGGGAAGGACAACCACAGGGTTGTGCTGGGAAAATCCTTAGCTGTTGTCTAATGGCAAGTTCACAAGGGTAGTGAACTGCTTTAATGTAATTAATATATACCTTAACCATACATAGCAAGTCAAATGTCATGGGACACCCATTTCATGTGTTTTATATTTAAAAAAAAGAAAGAAAGAAAGAAAGAAAGAAAGAAAGAAAGAAAGAAAGAAAGAAAGAAAGAAAGAAAGA
>NW_016690189.1:6301046-6315502 GCF_001604755.1 Lepidothrix coronata
AGAAAGAAAGAAAGAAAGAAAGAAAGAAAGAAAGAAAGAAAGAGAAAAAGAACTTGATCACTATACCCACTGTGATTGGTGGGTTATGTATTATTATTATGCCAATAAATAATTGGAATAAAAAGTGATGCATTTTGATGTTTGGACTCAATAGTCTTATAGGTCTTTTCCAACCTTAATGATTCCATGGTTCTATTCTGAATAAGCTGAAAAGTATGTTCCTTATGTAATAAGCTAATATTGACAACCATGGATAGCATGTTGCGTGTGCAGCTAAGATACTCAGAAAAAGACTAGTTGACTGAAAACATGAACAGGAAGACCATCCTCTCTGAAAATGGGTCAGGTCAGCTCTGACATACTCTACATTAGGCTGCAGAAATCTAGATGTCCCAAAAAATTAGATATTTTGCAGTTCTGGTTTTTTGGTGTGGATTTTTTTGCCCCCTTTTTTTTTCTTCTAATGAGGCAAAGGGAGAAACTAATTTGCAAAACAGACCATTGTTCTTTCAATGGTTCATGAAACAACCTCACATCTCCCTCTTGTACCTGCTGTACCTGGGACCACCATATAGAACCACTAAGTGCATGCCCAGAGTGTAATAGTGAAAGGCAATAAGTTCATTCCAAATTCTCAAGAATTTGAAACTGTCAAACTACTCTACATTTTTCTCTGTGCTTTTGTCTCCTCAATTGACCTCTTAAGCCATCTTAAAATATTTAATATCTATCTAAATTTAATTTAACCTACAACAAATAAGACTGTAAAAAAAGAGGAACTCATATTTGTACTATTACACTAATAGGCTTAATAACAATAATCCACTAACATCTGCAATCATAAATAAAAACTTCATTACCATTTCAATACAGTTAATACAAAACCTCAGGTTTGCCAGTACACCAGCTGTGTCCTGGTGCTCAACAACAGAAAACAGCAATTCATGCAAAATTACCAGTCTTTGTTACTGATTCTTTTTTCTGGCTCCAGTCCCAAAATACTCCTGCTGTTCAGGTCTTTTGTTTCCTCTCACTGTAAGTCTTTTATTTCGTAGGAGAATGCAAAAAATCATCCCCAAGGATGCCTTCAGTAGCCTTCTCACCTCCAGTATCATACCTCCAGCTCTTTATTCCTCTCAGTTAAGGGACTCAAGTGTTTGGTCAATGGTCTCTACTGATTTGGACTATGTGCTTCTTTTTCCAGCACTGCTGATGTTGCTCTAGACATGTCCATAATGTTCTCTAGAACCTCTAATCACCTTGGAAGACTAGAACATTAGGAAAAAAATACTCATTTAACAATATTTCCTGACAGCTTTCCTAAAGGATGGTAAAATGCTCAGAAAAGCAAATCAACCAATATCTAATGCTTCTCTTTGAATTAGTGTTGAGCTCTGTTGAGCTAGAAACTTAAGGCCTTAACCAGGAGCAAAGCCTGAATGTGTTGGGCAGTGTGCACACTTTTCTAGGAAAAGTTCCTCAGAAAGAGTTTGCCACTCAAAGACATTACAGAAGCAAGAGATTAAGAAGAGGAGATAGGTTCAGGATTAAATATTTTTCTCCTGTATTTGAGTCAGTAAATCAGAACCAGTTGCATTGCACTGGGTCTACTGGTTCAATCACTGGAAGAAACTTTCCAGAATGCATTGTAAACCTGCCTTAAAGAGGTGACAGTGATTGGTGAGTTAATGATGCTGAAATATCACTGGGGTCCCTCCCAGGCAGATTCTCATCTCTGCCAAGTAGCCAGTCAGAGAAAAGGCAGTTAATGTTTCAGACTCCTGGGTTACCCTTGCATTTCCTCTTCATCTCACTCAGTTGACCAAAACATTTGCATGTTTGCTAACTGAGATAATGGGTGTCTTCCCAGCAGTTCTGTTGGGAGGAGAGGGAGGGAAAAGGAAGTAAAAACATTTGTCTGTCAGTTGGCTGCATCTGTTATTCCCCAAAGCCTACTGAGAATACCAAAAGAGGAATGAACATCTCAGATAATACCCTATTATATAGCAGACCACAGATCTCTCAAGCTGCCGTTAAGAAGAGATTCAGCCCTGGTAGACAACAGAATAGTCTAAAATAATTATCCATTACAATAGGATTGGCATCTTTCCTGAAAGCATCCTGCTCTGTACCTTGGTAGAAAGAGCACATAAACTGCCTTAGATCAATGTGCTGGCTACACACTCTCTGTTTTTACATTGAGAAGCTCCAGTGTCTCGGTGCCCACTGGTTCTCTGACTAATAGTGTCCAAATGAACAATCATTTAAGAACACAGGTTTTCCAGGTGACAGGATACATGTCTCTTTACATTGATCATTTAATTACTCATTAGTATAGAGAATAAAAAGAGCACAAGTCTGTAAACAGAGCACAAGTCTGTAAACAGAGTGGTTTTCTCACTGGCCAGGTGAAAAGATTTGAGATGTAAACCATTTAAAGGTGTTTTAACCTCACTGGGAAGCTAATAATGTCATGTTTTGATATTACTTTTGAAATAAGTATCAGAATTGTGTTTGGGAAAACAACTTGCCTGTAAAATGGGCAAAGCACTTGTGATTTGAACTTATGAAGGGAGAGGAGCCAGATACTATACTGCAGTCAGCCATTGTTCTGTTAGACAAATCACTTCCTCAATGCTATCTCCTCCTATCATTCCTTATCTTATTTATTTGCTTTGTAGACTCCTTACAACAAGACAGATTTCCTAGTAAGTGTCCCTACAATGCCTAATATTTTCAGACCTTACTCCTTGTTCATTGTCATGATGTTTTCAGATCTAAAGCAACTTGTATGGATCAGGTTCAAGGGTAGACTGCACAATGTTTTTAGTGCTGTGTCTGCACTGAAAATGTAGTCCAGTCCATATAACTGGTACTCAGTAAAAACCTGAAGTTATAAATTTGGCTTTTAAGGTTCAGCTTCGCAGCCCTTGAAGCTTTTATTTTGTTGCTGTGTATAGAGATATTTTCATTTTAGCTTCAAGTTCACATTTTCAAGCCTGTAATAATTTATCACAATGCCCAGGATTATAAACCTTTAATTTTGGGAACTTCTGTTAATTTTTATATTCAAGAAATAAAATCCAGAAGATGTCTAACTCTAAACCAGTTCTGGACTTGTTATGTGACAAACGTGGGATTTTTCGTTTTGGTAACCTCCTAACTAAAACTGGTCCACAAAAATCAACTTTATTTCTTCAACAGTGACTTTCAGGAATGAAAGATAAAAAAAGTTTTTTTCTATTTGATTCAAGCTTGTCAGACCAAATCGTTTGGTTAATGGCTTTATGACTGTTCCATTCTGCTATCGTTGCTATGTCTAAAGGTCATCTCTTTACCCCATAATACAGATTTATTTTGTTTGCATAGGTGATTCAGTCTTTCCTTCCTGAGTCAGGTGTAACGATCTCCCTTTGACCTTCTCTGTAGGTGTTGTAGACAAAATCTTGCACAAGCTGTTAAGTGGTAATATGCACACACTTTCAGCTTTGACTATGGATTCAATAGAAGTAAGAGAAAAAGCAGCCAGCGGCAGCATAGGGATATGGAATCATCCCACATGAGTGGGATGCTTTCCTGACCTCTTTGGGAATTAGGACTCCTCTCCTGAGAATATAGTGCAGCTACTAACATTACTTAGGCAGAGATTAACACTTTGAAATACCATGTATTTGGTAATCTTTATATAGACCAAAGAGACAGCTTGAAGGATGACTATTCTGATGTTAGCCTGTCATAAGGACACCCAAAAAACTTGATATTTATCCCCTTTTTTCATGATTTCTATTATATAATAGTAACAAAACAGTAAGCAGAGTGTTTCCAACCAGTGGAAACTATGGAAATCACTTAGTCTTCACTTGTGTTTCCAGATGGAGGATCAAGAAGATTGCTTTGATATACCATGGGCATTCAGTGTCCTGTCTCTTCAGCAAATCACAGGCAGTCTCCAGTTTTTGACTGAATGAAGTAATTTTCAGACAGATGGTACCCATAATACAAATGATGATCTCAAAATATGAACCTAAGCCTACTGTTCAAGAAGGGTGGTAACTCTACAAAACTCAGTCTATTGCTTTTCTGTGTGATTGCTGCTAAAGTTCTCTTATGAGAAACACAAATTTAAGGTATTATTTGCTTAGGACTCAGGACATCTGAATTTAATTCCCTGTGATACCTCTCATGTCCACTGGGATACTGGGTAAGTGTAGATCCAGCAAGGGACTTCAGTGCCCTGCAAGGCAACACTCAGGCATACAGAGTGCAGAGCTTTGTGTCTGGTACTCAGGCTTCCTATGTAGTGACCTATTATAAATGAGATATTTTTAGTTTTCCTATTAATCACAAAGACTTAGATGCCTGACTGCACTTTAGATCTTTGATGCCTAAGTTAGGGTGGCAGGTAAAAGCCTCCATCCATTCAAGTACTGCGAGAGTCTATCTCAGACATAGGTGCCTACATTTCTTTGAAAGAAGGTGACAGAGTTTTTTTATTTTTTTTTCTTTATCTCCTACACAACAAAATGATAAATAAAACTACAATTTTCTCAGTGGTCATCATTCTCTTCAAGTTCAGATTTTAAGAGAGTATGACTGCAATTATTTGACTCCTTGAGAAAGTCTACCTTTTAAATGTGAAAACCTAGCACCAAGTTTCTAGAAGACACTTTTATGTGTGTCTTAAATTTTCCTCAGCTCTTTAGGTGAAATATCTGGGTGAATGGTGTCAGGTATTGTATATTACTGTGATTCCACCATGTTTTTACACTCACTGATGCACATTAAGGATCTGGATAAGTGTGTCTGTCAAGCAAGGCAAGCATTTTCTTTGAGGTCATGAGTCCTGCAAAATGAAGAAGTAAAAGCTTGAACTATCTCTCTCATAGCTCACTGTGTGTTTGCTAAAGCCTCCTACTTGATATGAGACCATCCAATATGATTCCAACAGAAAATCAGTGGCTATTTCCAACTTGCTATGTTTTAACTACTTCATGGGACTGTTGCAGGCTGTTCAGTTTGCAAGAGCATTTCAAAGTAGACTAAACTCAGACTGTTTTTGCAGCAGAGTAGCCCAAAATGTTTTCCAAAGAATTTTTCTGGTGCAGCAACCCTCCCTCTTCTGAACATTGTTGGAGTTTCCTGTCTTCCCTTCTGCCACCTCTCACCATCCTTTTCATTCTTCTACCCGAGGGCAAAAGGCATGGGGAGGGTGAAGAAAGAAGGTTTATCCTATGTCTGGCTTGAACAATGTATGCATTGTTTACTTCTCACAGATGTCAACACGGACTTTTTTTATCACTACACCTTAACAAGGCAGTTTCAGCATTTAGGGGCAAGGGCAAATCACAGTTCCACAGTGCATATAAACCCTAACACAGCTGGACATACAATCTTCAACTTCCACATTTTTGTAAGTGACCAGTTCCTGGAACCACCTAGCAGAAAGGACATATTCTTCCCAAGGGCATTCTAGCAAATAAAACCTGGTTATAGTGGGTTCCTGTTCCTGAGCTAAATAGATGCAAAAGCAGTGGGTATTGGGTAGAAAAGCCGTCCAGGGATTTGATCCAATAGAACCACTGGATATGGGGGTCAATCACTTCTGACCAGTAATCCTACGCTCTGCTGTCTTGCACGTCAGTCATAAGGATCAATATAATTTTTTAAGCAATGTGATATGTTGAAAGAAAGCTTTCTAATGCCCGTATGTGAAGAACCTGGATTACACTTCCAGTCCATTCAACATTCCTTATTTTGAAATTGTGCTACACAAATGAACTAGTGGATTTTTATGCACATTTATACACAGTTGTCTGGACTTTAAAAGGTGCATATAGTACATTATTATTTTATGTCTTTAGCTATGACCAAGCTTTAATCTTACCATTGGTCTGCACATTTTTCATTCAAGTTTTGCTTGCTTAGAGATGGACCTTGATTTTTAATGGGCATATCTATTCTATTTACAGTTCCAACAAACATACGTGAATACATATGAAGTGCACAAAGGGGTTTTTCTGTGGCTGAATAAAGAACCTGCAAACTATGGAAACTGATAAAATACGGAAAAGAAGGCCTATTTTAAAGGGAGCTTGTAAGAGTTTGCATACCCAACACTTACAAAAGTATGCTTTTGGATAGTGCATGTTCTACATGCATTAGCTCCTGTCCCAGTTCTGGGTGGGCTACAACATTTTCTGAATAATGACAGTCTGTAAAAATAAGTTACCTTTTTTTTTTTCTAAAATCTTTCATGGATATCAGAATTTTCCACAGTATTTCTGTGACTGAGCTGTACATGAATGGTACTGACAAAAAGCAACTCTTAAGCAGACAGTCCATTGATATTTATGTTAGAACTCATTTGTGTTACACTGGAGAAGACATTGGTAGTCAGGGAAGAAAGATAGAAACTCCTTTCAAAAGAGCTCTGTCACAGAGCATGCCTATTAGCCTGACTGTGATGTGATTATCCCTGTTCTAAGTAACATTAGCAGGTATTTTGTGGATAAGAAAATGATAAAAAATAGAAATAAAGATATTACATTAGACATTCTTTAGAACAGAGACTCATTTTTGGTCTCTTTTGGCTACCTTTAAGGAGTCCTTGTTCATTAATGCGGTTTGTGGGTAACAGGAATTTTAATTAAAAAATAATTAATTATGTAGCATCTTGTTCTGGTTAACTTTTGTTCAGTCAGGTAGGAATTGAAAGATGTAGAAAGGAAAGATTCAGATTTTGGCCAGGTACTTTAGTCCTGTTTGTTGACAGATTCCCCCCTCCTGGCTTTCCCTAAGATTCCAAGGTCTGGTGGTTTCTTCAGACCCCTCCCCTTGTAAAAGTTCTACCTACCAGAAAGAGTAGAAAACACATCGCTATACTTAGTAACTACTCACAGCAATGAACACAGGTCAATTTTTTGTCAATATTTGTGTTAGTTGTTTGTCACAAACCTTGTCACAAATTTACAGAGCTTATGTAATGAATTAAAGGAAAGAAAAGCATTATCAAGAAGCATTCATAACGAGAAAAGAATCCAACTTCATCACATTAATGCCTCAGCTCTATTCTGTAGTTTTCACAAGACAGTATCTACAAATTTGAGTTGCGTGCCCTTAGTCTTTCTAGCCACAACACTCAGATTTATGACAGCATAGATTTCTCATTGGAACAGATGGCATACTGCAGCAGAATTTATTAAAGCTGCATTTCCCGGATTCTGTTCTGTAGCACTTTTGCTCTTTCCTCTCCTTTTCATAACATGACAGAGCATCATATGGCTCTGACACTGAAATTAGCACAAAGGCACGTGTGGTTCCTTGCAAATCTGCTCTGCATAAATAATCATTCAGATTACTGACCTGCTAAGGCTCCTAGCTGGCAGTCACACAACAAAGCCTGTAATTTCTCCTATTTGATGCTGCTCCACCATTCCCTTATCCTGACTTCTGTGTTGTTATGCATCTCTCATGTCTGACATCAGAGAAAATAATCAGCTGGGGCTTAGGAGCATTATCATTCTAGGTCTTATGTGTAAGTATTTTGAATTAGTAAGAAGATAGATAGGTATCAAAAAAAGGATGTGACTTGACAAAATTAGGCCAAGTTACAAGTGTTTAGGTTTTCAGAAAGTATTATGGTTTCAGTTTTTCCATAAATCAGGTTTGTAACAGATGGGTGAAATGTAGGTCAGATGCAGCAGACATCTTTGTAAGCACTTGCTTTTATGGTTTCCTTGATAATTTCTGTCTCTCTTGTCACATGATAAAAGAAGGTTTAAATCAGTCCATGCAGACCACTTCTAATAAGACAAGGAGTATTGAGAGGGCAACCCTGCAACACAAAGGGTAGGATTCTGACATTCACTTGTGCTTTGGGCCAAGTTCATCCAATGCTGTATAAAGCAGCAGCATTGGAGGCAGACAGAATTTGCACCCCTGTTAAGAAGTACCGTGACACATATTATACACAAGACCACACACTGAGGTGAAGCTCTTGTAATTACAGGGCATCAAAGGGTCAACCAAGGACATAGTAGCAGCCTCGACTTTGAATTTCCCACCTCTTGTTGACCAGATCACTACTTGAGGTTTACATGTCTGCCTACATATTTTGAAAAAAGCTAAATGGGACACAGAACCACCTCCTCAAAACAATAAGGAGTTCTCAGTAATTTCCTTTTAATGGCTCACAGCCCCTTCAGTAAACATATATATACTGGAGAGTTTAAATGACTGGAGTTTTAAATGAGGTATCCCTTGGAGCTGTCAGTGCCCGCTGTATAAACACATCACTGCTCACAGGCGTGGGGGATGTAGCTGCTCCTTTGGAGCTGTAACAGCCGCTGATGCTGATGCACCGGCTGCACACGCTGCTGGCTCTCATCTCATGACGTACACAGAGCTCCGTGAGGCGGCTCTGCCCCTGCAGCTGCTGGGCTCGGAGATAATAGAGATGGTTGCTACTTATTTGATTTAGCTTTAAATGTAAAAGATAAACATGCACAAAAAGATTCAAAATAATCTGTCATGTTACCCTTCTTCATGAATACCATTCCCTCCAAGTGTTTTCCTCACATCTGATATCTTTTCCAAAATCAGACACTGTGTTTCATGTTTTTACATCACTTGCTGGGTGTCACTAAGATTTGAATTCCCAGTAAAAGGTGAGTCAAACTCAGGAATTATTTTTCTCATACATTTCCAAGTTTGCTTAATTCTGAGCCTGAGACCAAATTATTTTGAATATTATCATTATTTTGTTAATAGACTTTGTTTATGTACTCTATTTAGAGAAGGCAGTTAGTAAAGCTCTTGCATATGAGCTTAATTCAACAGAAGCCATTTAGCTTAAAGATATACTTAAGTACTTCACTTTCTGACATCTCTGGGTGGAGCTGATAATAGGAACTTACAGCTACTGATACAGAAACATGTACTGATTTAAAAATCTGAGTCTTAGAATACTTTGCAACCTGTATGTAAAATAATTTCTAAACTCCAGTTGTCTCCCTGGGCCAAAGGTAGGTAAGAAATGACTTTGTTTCCCTGCTGCACTTAAGGAAGCCACTGCTGTCAAGTGCAAGTCAGACCTACAGTGGAACAAATGAAGCCTAGGCTATGTCTTCCTCTGCAAACATGACAGTAAGAGAGGTGCAACAGGAAGCCTCTGGCTGGGGCCTAGGGACAGCATCCACTGGAACTGAAATCAATTATAATCTTTCCATGGCACGCAATAGCTTTGGATAGGATCCAATAGGAAAATAAATTTTAGCTCACTGTGGAACTGAATATCTTTGTTGTCAACCTATTTGTTAAAAGGAGAATGCAGAGTCTTGTTTCCCCTCAAGCAGCAGAAACTTGTTAAAACCACATTTTTTGGTGATAGTTCTAAGCTCTCCTCTGGGAACACTCATCCCATAAGTCTTTTCAGGCATTTCTGAAGAATAGCTGTGTGTACTTGTTCTGGCTCTCTTTCTGATTCTTCCTTGCTCTCTTCTCTCTTGTTGCACTAATCAGTTAATTTGCTGGCTCTTCTTATAATACGTACAATAATAGCCAGAGTCAGAGACATTTTGCCATGAACAAGTCAGCTGGATATGGTCATAAAAGCCTTTGATGAGGACACTACTCTGATTTCACCAAAAGTTACACAGAGGTGTTTGTAGCCTTCTTATCATACCCTAAAGAAACCTTGCATCTCCTCATATCTTTGTAGAGTTTTAATTTGATTTATCACATCTACATATTATGTGGTCTTCCTTCTAGATCACACAAAATCAGAGAAATATGTTTTGTCTCTCTTTGGCTTTTGACAATAAGCTTTTTTGGAAAATATAGATATACTGGTGAACTGTTCTTGACTGAAAGGTCCAATCAAGTAACAGGCAAAATAATCCTCTTCATTGCAACTCCAGGCTGAAGGTTCATTTGATGTTACAAGTAGATTGGGATATGTACTGATCAAATATTGGACTATCTTTGATAGAAAATTGCCAGTATGGAATAAATTTGTCACAGGTTAGCTACCTCACTTTTATAAGAAGCAGAAGAAGTCACACTTGTGACTTGTGACTTGTGACTGTGTCCAAATCTTTAATGATGGGACGTTTATTCTGGTTAAATATGACATAAAAGCTCTGCAATAAACATATGTTTAATGACTCATATGTTGTGGATGGAGAATAACAGCCATTTTGCCTTTCTCCACCTCTGAGAGGGTTGCTAGAAATTAACCCTTTCTCCTTTTCACATTCTCACTGTTGTAGCACGCAGTAAAAAATCCACATGCCTCCTTGCTTGATATCTCCCTGAAATTATGCATAGTAATGGATTATCAAAACAGCACTGGTCTGCTTGGCAGGGACATTTTTCAAAATGAAGCTCTGACATACCATGGCCTAGAAATTGTGCTCTGGTTTCTAATTAGTGCTGAATTGGATTTGATAAGGTGCAGAGGCAGGATTGGGCCTTGCCAAAGTGGTATGTCTTTCCTGGTGCACCCACAGCCCCAGGAAGGGCAGTGATCTGCTCTGTGATTAGTCTCACAACCACATGGCATGTTACCTGAGTTTCCACTATTTAAAAAAACCCAAACAACCCAAACTCCAAAAACTCTCCTATAGAGAATGGAAATTATAGCCTAACAAAAATGACATTTCTCAGGATTGGCTATCTCCAGAATGCAGCCTGTTGGTCATAACTGTTGAGCCATTAATTTACTTTCTGGGCAAACAATTAGCACTCTGTTTTCTGGGAAGAAAATTTCCCTTTGGATTGCAGTGAGAGAGGGTGGGCAAATGATGACAGGTTTGCAGAAGCTGGTCAGCTGCCTAATCCTTAGAAAAGTTTCTGGCAAGATGTGCTTTAAGAGGAACACTTGTATGTCCATAAACATCCATACACACATTCACTTACATACCACACAGAAATGTCAGCCACAATCCAGGCCTCACTGCTCCCTGTGCTGTAGATTTCATGCCTAAGAAACTAATAAACTCCACAGCTTATGCCAAGTGAAAGGTGATAGATCTACACAGATCAATGATATTTGATTTATACCGACTGAGAAAAACTTAATTTCTCTTCCTTTATTGAAGTTTTGCTTAAATAAAGATCATAAAGCAATTTTTTATGACAATGTATACATAATATCTTATTTGAGCAAGGACAGAGAGAAGAAGAGAAATAAAAAACCAGACTTTATTTTTCTTCATTGTTTGTTGTACGTTTCATCTATCTCTGTTATTGTAAGTGACAATTAACAGACATTAATAAACTAAATGTTTCTTGTGGTGCATTTTATTTCTTTTTTTAGTGACTACTACTACAATTTCAAATCCATTTCAGACTGCAGAGCATTAATAAAGTCAACTGATGCAACAAATTCCACCTTTTATAATCTTAAGCTCTGAAAGATTTACTAAATTCTTTTGTCCTTCAATCTCATGTGACTAGCGCAGTCAGAGGAAAACATAAAAACTGCAGCTGGGCAGATAAGATTTAGATTTAAGAGAAGCATTACCTCATAACAACACTAGGAAGACCGTACAAATGTAAAATTGAGTTTGGATGTTGCTCAAAGCACAATGTAAAGTGGTGGGAAGAGCCTGGGAACCCCCTGCTGCTGGGCAAATCTCTTTTCTTAATGCAGCTGCAGCACTTAGATAATCAAAATAATACACTACACATTTCTACTTCAGTTAAACAGGAATAATTTTGAATAAACTTTCTACAAAACTCTTTCGACCACTAAGCATGGCATTTCATACAGAAATTTGTCACCTCATAGTCTTTAAAGACCTTCAACCACTTGAACATTTTCTGTAACGGCTTGGGTCTGAAGGACAAGTGTATTTCCTGAATATATGGCCCATAGAATTGGTAAGGGTGGGAGCCTGCCCTCAATATCTCAGGGCCCAGGGTAGATGATGCTGTGCCCTATTACACTGTTATTTGGGCCAGGTCCTCATCCCATACAGGTCCCCAGGACATCAGCAGAACCTCAGGCTCCACCTGTAACGCTGGCCACTTGGTTTAACGCATTCAGATATCAGTCCCAGGATTTGCTTGGGGGGTGATCCTCTAATCTACTGGGGAATTTCTCTAAGTGCTCTTCCTTTCACGCCTTCCTCTCCACCTCCTTTTTCTTCTCCCACTTGTCAAGTGCAGAAGGCGGGTTTGTTGGCTAGAGGGGAGGTAAGAAGGGGAGGAATAACACATCTCTGGTACCTGTCTGATCCTGGAACTGATAATGCAGAAGGCAGAGCCACATTGTCTCTGATTTCTTTAGAATCTGCAGCTAACGTTCCCCAGGAGACAATTATTCACTTGGGAGCTTTAGGAAGCAGAAATGGTCTTCCCAGGGTCAGTTGCTCAAGGTAGCTGAGAGTAGTAAAAAAATTAGGACAGTGTTCTGGCTCTGTTTGCCAAGCTATTTCCTCTACGGAGGTTGTTTTTACCTGTTCCTGGAAATGCAAAGGGCCCAGAGATGGTTGCGGACGTGTCTGTACATGCTGATGTCATCTCTCCTTTCAAGTTCATCCAAAGCTAGAAAGAAGAGTAACCTGAGAATTGATTTTCACTTCTGCTGAGCTATGAAATGTGTCAGATTTGAGCTTCAAAGAAACTGTTTATTCACCCACACAGGGTTCCACTTTTTTATATTCTCCTTTGCATTTTAACTACACCCAGTGGACTCTTCTTCCAAACAGAGAAATCAGAATGAGTACTAGCAGCTTTGTGACACGTGTGCTGTGGTAAACAGCCCTTGTTTTTTCTTCTTTTGCTTCATAAAACCTGAACTGAGTGCTTTTCTCCACAAAGTATTAGTATTTGGCCTTCTTAGATTTTTTTTTAAATTGATATATATGTTTGTGGATAACTATTGACTAGGCCCTTAGGAAAAGGTTTTCCAGTCACAATGAAAAATCTCAGTGCTGCAGTTGCTCATGTTAGAGAGTACTAATTTTTATAGAGTAATAAATGAGAACCATTATCTTAGATGATCTGTGGTTCGCATTTCTTGAAGATGAACTAAACACCTACATTAAATGGCCAATATTTCTAAAAAGAAATATAATCTTCACATGTTTATATTACTCTGAAGCTTTCAGAAAAATGTGTAGAACCAGATTCAGGCCAGAGTCCTGTCTGGAACAACACAAAATCAGGGAGTTTGACTACAGTAAAATTGATCCTTATTCTGAAGAGGAGAGTTAATTCTTGGGCATCAAGGCAAGGTAACTGAGTGATGATTATCCAATACTTTGTGATTATCATAATACTCATCTGTCACTGCAATACTGTCGGCCAGCACAGGATCCACTTACCATACCACCTTACAGACATCAGCAAGGAGCACAGTAGATCCCAGCTAGGACACATATCAGCATCTATTGTGGTTAAGGAAAAAAATGCTTCTCCTATCTGCAGGAATTATAAACCAGAGTGTATCACCTGCCTGGAATAGTAAATCCTTGCTCAAGCAGATTTCTTTCCTGTAGTCAGGCTCTGTAGGCATGCAGCAACGCATGGGGCCTTGCGGACAACTAGACCTGCTCTTGCATGAAACTATCTCATATTAGACTTATAGCCTGGAGCTGTTGAAACAAGAAGGGCTTATAGTGTTTCTTTTAGGTGTCGATGTGAACAACACTTCACACACGAGTTTATTTGCACAAAGTAACTAGGAAGGATGTCAGCTTGCCTGACTGAGTTGAGCTTCACAGCTCAGCCATGTGCTTAAGACTGCCTCTGCAACCGGGGCAGCTAGGGTGGGTAGTTGAGTGCTTAGGCTCGCTCTCAGGAACACGATAGTGGCTGTGGCCATAGATATTCTCCTTTTGTGTCTTTGTTCTCCACATAGCCTCTGCCTATCTTGTCTGGTCAGGCTATAAGGAATTTGGGGGCAGGGATTGTTTCTCTCGATATGTAGAGTGACATGGTACACTAGTTTGAAGTCGTCACCAGCTGGGTACATGCCCCCAAACCAGAACCAGTATGGTAACACCAGCCCAGTATTTGTCCATTAAAACTGTGGAAGTTAATTAATCTGGGAAAATAGAACACTGACAAAGCTGTGTTGTCTCTTAGTTCCTCGCACTCTGACGTGCCATATAGCTACAGCCCATTTAATTGAACAGTGTTTAGGCTAAAGGGACCTTGGCGTTGAACAGGACTACTATATACTACTATAAAATAAACTAAGGGCAACATCAAGTGGTGTCCAAATTACTTGCAGCAGGGATAAGGAATAAGGTGAACATCAGTAATTGTTCAGCAGTGCTCTGGATGCCAAATGTGATGCCATAATGGTCCAGGAAGGTTGAAGTTTGGGGAAGTAACTAAACAGAAAGAAAGAGAGAAAGAAGGAAAGAAGGAAGGAAAGAAAGAAAGAAAAAGAAAAAGAAAAAGAAAAAGAGAAAGAGAAAGAAAAAGAAAAAGAAAAAGAAAAA
>NW_016690189.1:6318100-6348803 GCF_001604755.1 Lepidothrix coronata
CAAAGTTCTAGATTATTTTTTAAACATTGGTGAGTTAGAAACAGTCCTAGAGACAGCCTTTGGACATCACTAGCAGAAAGACTGATTCTTATCATCTAATCAGCCAAAGCATATGACTGCAGAACACACTAAGAGTTGGCAGGCTGTTTCCACAGCTATGACACAGAAATGACCAGCAGATTATCTGCTTGAGTACTGAAGGTCAGCAGTCTTGCTGGGATCTTGGAATACTGGGAGGACAAATTCCTCTCTGTTACCAGGTACAAGTTAAAAGGAAAAAAAAAAAAAGCAACAGCAATCGATTTTAATGAGTGACTCTGGATTTACACTGTTGCAGAGTATAGGTACACTGTTACTGAGACCAGAATTTGGCTCATTGTGTGGCTATATCTGTGAATAACCTTCTTAACCTGTTGGAAAGCTAATGATGGAAAATGTTCCCCATAAAAGTATATATATTACAGCTGTGTAAATATATTTAAAAACCCCAAACTGTCAGCAAACTTGCTAGTAGAAGTCTAAATGCTTCAACAAGTTCTCTGTAGTCCACATAGCTTCATTTTTATCCTCTACATAGACACACACACATGCATACGTGTATACAGACTTAATAACATTCAAAGAGTACAAAATCTTTGATCAGTTAGCTTCTCCAAACAAACAGGATCCATGGCAGAATACATGGTATGGGATGTACTTCTTATGAAACACATTTTATAAGCCTTACCCAGTTGCTAGCTGTAAAATTCAGCAGACAATCTATACAGTAATCTGGAGACATAAGAAATGGAGGGTCTTTTTTTCTCCCTTCAGAACCTCCAGGGGAAAACAAGACACAGCCTAATGATGGCCTTGAAGTCTCCCCAAAAATTTCCCAGCAAGAGCAGCCGTATCTCTTGTGTTCTAGCTCCACGACTTGCTTTTATTATAGGTTAGTGGCAAGTTTTCAAGGGTCAAGGAAGAAACATGGAGTAGGTATCTTTAAGTCCCTCTGCCCCTTGGTATTACTTCTAGAGAGATGTGATTGACAAATGCAGGGCTAAATCCTGACCCAAACTTGTACATCCACTATTTCAGTGGAAAAAAGGGGGGTAAGGGAGAATTTGACACATGCTTCTGGTATTTTTAAAAGCTAATAAAGTGGTTAAATCACTATAACTGAGCGGTTATAGTGAATAGTTAGGCTTTTTGGTAAGACATATTTACAACGCGCAATTGGAAAATAAGCTTGTTATATGTTATAAATAAACTATTCCCAGTGACAGATTAAGAAAATATTGGATATGTACAAAATGACAGCATTAAACAATGAAAGTATTTCCTGAGGAGCTGAGCCTTAGCAAAAGCCACAGACAAAATATTTTTAGTGGCATTCCAACACTCTGTGTTTCAGAGCCATTTATAACAGAGCTCATTATGAGATATCCCTTTCTGCTACAGGCCACAGCTGGATATACCAAAAAATTAAAGAAATATTTACCTACAAGAAAGAGTCACAGTACCTGGCTTTATTTCATACAGCTAATTTATTCTCTTCAATCCACCATGTGGGTTCAAGAGAAGAATTTGCCCTTATGTCTCCAAATCCTTGCCTCTCCCTGCCTCTCCCAAAGACTGCTATAAATCCAATCATTCCTGTCTGCATGAGCACAGAAATCCCAGAAAAAGACTTCTGCAGAAGCCTTGAAGGGTAGGAGGATACCCATGGTTGTAGGCTGTAATTGCCTGCTCCCCTTGCATCCTCCTACAGCACAGTAGCTGTGAACACTCTTACTGCACACACAAAATGGATCCTGGCTTAAACTATTTTGCTGGGCATGAAAACTAGCTTTCCAGTGAGTTATGCTGCTAGAAGTTCAGGTATGCTTTCTCCTCTGTTTAGAACAGCTGAAGCCAATCACTAAACAAATATCTGCAATACAGCCCTTGAGGGCTAAGATGGGGTAGTGAGGTGGAAGGTGAAAGGAAGAGGGCACAAGTGTGAAAATGCATTGCCTCTGAGCAGCAGTAGTTTGAATGCCTTCAAGGCACTAGGAGGAAAATGCTGAGAAGGCACTTGGCAAGCTTTGTAAAGGTTAAAGGCATAATTGCCTGTGAAGCTGGGCTGCAGGTAGCAACCAGCTATGTTATTGTGCAGTGGCACCAAAAAGGGCATTTTGGTTGCTTCCAATTGGGCATGCATCCACCTTGATAACATTTGGGGTGATCTGCCTTATCCTTCAGCTTATGACTCAAACTGGAACTCACTCCAAGCATTTTTTGCTTTTATGTAGCAGTTTTGCCCCGTACCAGGCTATCTCTGTTCTTCTGGGGTTTTCAACATATTCATCAAAGCTGGGGCAGATGGTCCAGTCTGTTACTGACCTGGAAAGGCTGCTCTATGGAGAAGAAATAGGTTGGGAGGAGGCAGAGAGGTATCATCACGTTGTTCAGGGGACACTTTGATGGAGAGTTTTCCTTTCTTTCCTCTCCTTTCCTGCGTCAATGGTTTTGACTGTGTGTGCGTGTGTGTGTGTGTGTGTAAGCTTGCCAGGCTTCTGCAGCTGCCTAGCTGGTGATGCTCTCCCAAGGAGCAGACATGCAAGTAGAGCTGCCAGTTGGATTCCCTAGCTGTGCTTGCTGTATAAATATGTACACTCTTCACATGTTTGCCTTTCTTTTGGGTAATATTAGTTCTTGAGTCTCAGGATGACTGCAAACCAGCACATATCAAGTGCCACCTTGTCTTCCCACCCTTTGTATACACCTCTTTAAGCTGACTCTACACACACAATGCCAGTTGTATATACAGATATATGTAAATCCATGCTATTGTATGACAACAGCCTTGTCCTAGAAATTAGAGACGAAGAGGATCTCTGGAGTCATTTTGTTTCCTCTAATCACTAGGGATGCAACACAGTTTGAAGCAGTAAGCTATAGCTGTCTACTGCATCAAGAGTTTATTTAAGATCTATACTTCTTCCATGAAAGAGCATGGAGATACACTGATGAGCTTCAGTGTCAGCTGAATCTCATTCCAGATTTTTCATAAATAAGTAAATCAATGTCAGTTGTTCTAATCAGGGTGATGCAGCTTTTTCTGACGGCAAATTTTAGATCACAACCTGGAATTGACAAATGTGGCTCTAGACAGATATGACAGTATTCATACTTCCAGCCCCTCCTTCTGTGAGAACCATAATGATGGAAGATCATCTGAGCTCATGGGAAGACTTCACAGGCCTGTCCCAACCTGTGATTCTCCTGCTGTTTTGAATGATATGTGCTACATGACAGAAAATTAGTTTGGGTGTCCAAATTCTGTTATACCATGGGAAGTATAGTATAATCAAGATTTTAGTCATTTCTACTGGCCGGATTTTTTTTACTGTCTGCATTCCTTGATGCTATGAAGGCTACACAGTAAGCAAAGCTCTTGCAATGGCCAGAATTTCCTTATGATATTGTTCCAGTGCCTTGAAAACTTAACTGGGAATTCAGACGGTTCCTTACAGAAATACATTATGTCCTTTTTTTTTTTTCTCCAGGAGGACTGCTAACGTACTGTAACCAAGTATATTTACATACTGTAGCCAAGTCTATTTCCTAGTTGTTCCATGCTTTTTCCATGAATCATATCACATTTTGATGCTAATTGAATAGTAATTGAGGCATGTTTTAAATTAGATAGGAGTGGCCAATTTCTATTTCTATGTAGTATAAAACCAGAATAGTTCTTCCAGTGTTTACTTCCCTAGTACAAAATATCACTTCCATAGAATAAAATGCAAGAGTGTCTCAGCTTAAGTAGTGTTAACTGGATCAACTGCTGGGTGTAGAGTAGGGTATCAGAAGAAGACAAGTGGTTGAGTCCATAAACCATGTAGAAACGAAAATGAAACTCAATGTATTGATTATTGATTATTGTATTAGGCAATAGTTAGGATATTACATCTTCTAATTAATCTGTATTTACTGTGGGTAGCTATATGCATAAGAAAAAAATATTTTTACTGTGAAGGTTTTTGAACAACAGTTGGAAGAGATTGTCCATAGAAGTTGTGGAATCTTCATTCTTATAGATATTCAGAACACATTGGTCACAGTCCTGAGCCAACTTTAGTTGTGGGGTTGGACTACATTATCTCCAGGGGTTCCTGCCAACCTCAACCATTCTGTATTTCTGTGAATGTGTAATTTCAGGGTCCAAAGGAAATTTTAAGAAAAGGTAAAATACACCTTTTCCTAAAACTTTATGCTTTAAAGGCTCCAACTTACTCCAGGAACAAGTAAAAGTTTTTGCTTTATAGACTTTTTCCTGAAGTTGTTGTAAATGTGAAGTGCCATAATAACACAACATAGAAAAATTGTTGAAGTTATATAATAAATTTGGGTACACCTTTTCCTTTCTTCCTGGATCTATCTCCTAGTCAAAATAAATGGCACAGCAATAGAAGAAGTGAATGCTGGAGGATGGGATTACATTCAGGAAGTACTAATTCTTTTTAGCTGAAAGCATAATCAATAACCATATAGCAGAATGGAGAGTCACCAGTGTTGTTCTGCCCTTTGGAAATCTGCTGTTGCAAAAATAGGTATGGTGAGTCTCATGTTCAGGACAACTAGCTAATGCGCAATTATAGTCAAATTCCTTCAATTTTGGCTGTATTTAGAGTAATTATGTACCCAACATGCCTATATCTCAAGCTGTGATGATGCTAGAAAAAGTAATTTGTTATCATGAAAATCTTATTAAGCTGCATCATCATTAGTATTAATGTTTCCCTGTTAAGAACTTTGTTATTTCCAATAATTGAAGTTCGATGTATTATGCCTTTTGTATTGCAAAATCCATCTGTATTTTCCCTCAAGACAAAGTGTCTGAAGCAGCTGTTAATGCAGAAAAGTCTAACAGTATAAATCATTTGAATTTCTCTTCAGTCGGATACTAAGTAACAGCTGCTTTAGTCTACTTCACAGCACATTATGTTTGTAAAACAATGTAAATTGTGTTGTGTTTCAGTTGTTGACCTGTTTGTCTGGCAAGTGTTAATTCAACAATGCTATATTTTACTGTCATATTTATAAAGAGCAACTGATTCTTATCCTGGGAATTCTCTATCTGAATGTTTTCCACCTTTTGAAGTATAATAAGAGATTGAATTCAGTTGGAGTAGAAGATATTTTCTTCTCATGGAAACATACATATTTGCTGCTGTATTCCTTATGCAATTCAGTTAAGGGAATAGAGTGATGTATGTCGTGCGTGATCTTCCCTTTTGCACAGATATTTACTGGGTGAACCTGAATGGAACATCCCTGAAAACATATACTATACTCACCTAAGTCAGAGTAGCTATTTTTGCACAAACATCCTCTGCATGTTTCACTTACTCTGAAAAGATTAAAAGACACCAAGATTTTTTTCCTGTCTTCTTTAATATTTTATATTCAGAAACCTGATATGCATAAATGCATGGTTTCACTTTACTCTTAGTGTATACCTAGGATTTGTGACATTTCTATTTCCATAGTATACTTTTAATTAGCTAATTTTTTCCCAGCCAGTTTTAAACAGTTTGTATTTCAATTCATCTTGAGATAGATGTGAGTAAAACAATTTGAGAATAGTTTTGTACATTCTGATTGACTTTCCCCATCTTATGTTCATATGTCCATACATCTTTGCTTTTCAATGAATTTTAGGTGTTTGTTTATTTGAAGAGCAGAGAATTTCTACTTTTTAAGCAAATATATATGTAATACCCATGCAGGTGTCAAAAGCTGTCAAATGTTGTGATGTTACTGTAGTTGGTGTTACTACATGCATCAAAAGTTCTTAACTTTGTTTATAATGTTTTTAGAGATCTAAAACCAATGCAGTGGCCAATACATGCTCAGGAGAACACTGACAGGCAACCTCTGGTAGGTCTTGCTGGACTAGTTAAATCAGTGCTTCTTTCAAGAAGCTTTTAGCTACCAGTTGCAGAGCTGGCAGAGTAGAGTATTTTACTACACCTCAGCTGTTCCATTTTACAGTCCTGCACATGAGCTTAACTGAGCAATAGAAATTGTTTTGCAGTAAGGCACCAGTTTATGAGTTGGAGCAGCTGAGGTGCAGCAGGTTTTGCTGTATCTGGAACAGGAGCAAGAATTTCTGGCAAAGGGTCAGTAACAAACAGCTGGGATGGGGGGGAGAAGAGGCAGTAAGGTCTTAGCCACCACAGCTGTTTGTTTAGTGAATGTGAGTCAGAGCCTTGAGAGAAGCATATACTCAAAAGCAGTTGAATAGTTCACAAACCACCTGTAGTCTGAAATACATTCACATGGAGTATTTGTTGGACAGCTGTAAATGATGAGTAAAAGTACCCATATATGCTCTTGGATCACTTGCACAGAGAACAGAAGGTTATGTCTGTAGTATAAAATTTTCTTTATAAAGTTCAAGGCCCTGTATCTGGACTTTGAAGGTAAAATATTTTGAATGGAGGTGGGTTTTATTGGCTGTGTCCTTGTAACCAGTATGTGTCTATCACTTTGCAACATGCAATCCATTCAAAGTTCTTCTGCAGATGGCACCTGCCACTTACAGTACTAACATAGTTTATTAGGAAATACCATAGAGGATATTGAGGAAAAGAAAGACTATGGCACTAGCCGAAAAAGGTTCTCAGTGTCAAAATACTCATTCTGGTTTTACCTCTTTTCTTCTGACCATTTCCTGAATGTCGTCTACAGAGAAGTATTCACATCTATTTATTTATCGATTGACATTCACATCTATAAAACGTGACCAGTGCCCAAGCAGCTGAGTGCATTTACACTCACAAGTGTCTAATAAATAATTCACAACGTATTACCAACAACTACTAGAGAAAAGAGAATCATGAAGCTAATTAATATCTGAGAGCACAAAAGCCCTCTAGAACTTCAGGTCTAATCAATTTCCCCACTAAGTTTCCTAAGGTAAGAAGTCCATGGATTTTCTTAGGAAGGAGCACAGGTAAACAGATAAGCAGTCCAGCTGGGAACAAGTTCTACATCTGAGCATTTTTCATGGCAAATATTTTCCCATCCATTACTGAAACTGACAACAGAAATACTTCAGGTGAACTCAATGGCTTAAAAGATAAAGGAAAGAAAAAAAAACAGATCCTGGGCCATTTAGGGCTTTGTAGCTTATGCCAACATGTTCAGTATTATTGCTCCACAAAAAAAACTTTACAGACTGCCTTCATAAAAAATGCACTTGGAAGTAAGGGTAAAATGGCCATGGAGTTCATTTATGAAGCAATAAAAATAAATTAGTCATGGAGCCATAGAATCAGGTAAAATCAGATCATATTTGATTATTCAAACACTTTACAACCTGGAAAATAAAAGACAATAATTTGCAAAAAGTTTTATGTCATGACAATAAAACCTTTAAACAGTCAGATACATTATCTTGCATTTAATGTGGGGGCAAACAAGCTAAAAACTGTTTAGAAACTTGCAGAACTCATTGACATACAGTAAGAGTCTGTCAGATGAGTAAAATTTATATAGATCTGCTGACGTAGGCTGGAGGATTATGACCTTGTGGCACATGCTGTCAAGTGTTAAAGCTCAAGAGGTTGACACTGGTCAGACATTTGAAAGGGTTGCTTGGTGGACTGCACTCCACAAGTGCAGGATTTTTCTGTGTAGTTCAAACCTGTTGGGTACAATACTATTCCAGCAGCTGCTTTGCTCCTTGGTCTCATTAAGAATGGAAAACTTTCTTTGTTCTGTAGGGATACTTTTCCAAAATTCCTTTGTGACTCTCTGTCCTTTCCTCGCCTCCCACTAGGCCATTATTGTCTAATGGGAAACAATGGCATTGCTTGGTGGGGACTCCCTCATTCACCAAAGATGGTGGAAACTCTTGTCCTTAGTTCAACACTAGTGTAATTGTGTTGGAGAAACATTCTCCAAAGTGCCTAAGGGGAGTTTGGGAGACAATTTTGAATCCCAGGAAGAATTATGGAGAAACAATGAGTATATGGAGAGGACACAATGGAAGGTAAGAAGGAAAAATAGACTGCTTCTACTCAGCCCTCAGAACATTCAAAATGCATAGCTAATCAGAACACAGATAAAATTCTAATTTATGTAGAACATTTACTTTCTGGGTATCTAATTCTATAAAATCTCAGAACTCCTGCTGTCTAGTGGCCTGTAAATTCCAAAATACAGGAAAATCCAAGAATCTCCCTCCCTGGTGACACAAAAGTCATTATTCCCTCTATCAAACAAAAGACAAATCCTATTATTGGTCTTCTCCCATGTCTGCTGGCCAACAAACATTTTAGTCCTTGCAGAGCAGATGGGCCTAGCTAAGGAGGGCATGCTGGAGAGGTTCTGCTCTACTTGCTTCCCAGCTCTGTCACTGTCTGTTAGGTTTCTACTCAGCCAGCAGTTACCTTTTGGATAAAATCAAAGAGCTTGAAGTTATCTATGCATTTATATTCAGTCTAGGACCATTGCTTAAAAATGACAGAACAAACTTACTTAGGGCATAGCCAGAGCACTCTTTGTGTTTGAGCTTGTGCCTTACTTTATAAAGAAGGTGACAGAGGTTGTTTATTGCCTGTTTCCTAGAAATAGAGCTCAGTGTTCTGAGACCACACCTTCAGAAGCACAGTTTTGACCACATATTTTCTGTTGACTCTGACCTGAGTTTTCCTGATGATCAGACTGATGGTATAAATACACTGTCTTCAGCACAGGCATTTCTATTTTATTTGACTCCTTTTTTTACAACCATGTTGTCCTTCTTACACAAACAGCAATAGGAGTTAGTTGGAGATAGGTTCCCTAGCAGTGTAAACAGCATGACTGTCTTTTTTTGTTTCTTTCCTGGAGGATGTTTCAAGTTGGTACCAGTGCCACCTGAAGTGTCTGTCACCTTGCAGCCACCATCTGTCCTACCTGCAAATTCAGCATGAAAAAAGTAGAGATGTAAAGAACTCCACGAGGCTCTTTCGTTTGGATTGCTTTATCAGTGTTTGCGTATAGAGGGGGACCTGCTATGGGGCACGGCGGATGACACCACAAAACCTGCAAATGTCACAGGTTCGGATTGGCTTCCAGGAGGGCACTGACTGCCAATCCTTTCTGAGGGGGGCCTGAGGCATCAGCAGCCCTCTTGTGCTTCTCAGCATGCTCCTAAAGCAGCTGTGTTGCCAAAGACTTCATAGAGAAAACTCCCCAGGGTTGTAAATACAGTTACACTCGCTAGTCCTATAGTCTCTGTACTGGTGAATGAGAGATGATGTGCTGACTTGAAACAATATTCACTCCTGTTATCTCTTGCTTTTATTTTTTTCTGTGCAGATCACAACTATACAGACAGCATATTAGGGGCCTGTGTAGAAGATTTACGCTACCACAGATATGATCACCAAATCTTCGTTGTGCAACTCCTTTCTGATCCTCCATAAAATCTCTTGCTCCTTGTACTTCAGAATGTGGCACAGACATCCACTGAGATCAGTGACCTTTCAAGTCCCATCCCAGAGTTTTCCCAAAGGACAGATAAATCAGCATACCAACACCATGACAGTCAGAAGACTAAGTTTTACATCAGTAAATGACATGCATTTTGTTTCTTCCAGTAGGCGGCTTGGACAGGGCACTGAAGTTCTGCTCCACTGTGTTATGCATAATCATCACTAAGACCAAACAGAAGATTCCACTATTTGAGAGTGTCAAGACATTCATCTTTTTAGAATGGAATGGGCAAGTTGAACTATGATTAAGATCTTTACTCTTTGTCGAGACATTACCAAAGCTCTAGCAAAAAAGCTTGAAAAAAAAAAAAGAATACTTTTTAATCAGCTTTCTGGGATAAAATTAGATCTTGCATAGATCTGTGCAGCTTATTCTGAATTCAGTAATTTTCTATGAAAGACAAGAGTGATCTTAATTAACTTCACCTTAAGCGTATATATAAGTATATTATATATATATATATATATATATAAAGTGTATATGTCAGCTAAGTATAATGCAAAAAAGCAGGCAGATGGGCTCCCTGTCAAAAGCAAGGAGACAGGTCTAGTCAGCAATTTACCTTCTTCTAAACTGGATGCTTAAGTTTACCTGGCAAAGCACCACTCTGAAGTGCATCTCTCTACTGAGTATCGAGGGCTTCCAGAAAACACCTTCCGCTATTTGACAGGTTCAATCATTCCTAGCTCTAATAAATGTAATCCCTATTTTACATACTTAGGACATCCCAACTGTTGTTTCTAATATTGTATCTCTGTTTTACTAGGCTAGATTTAATAGATTTGTAACTTAATGCAAAGATATTAGTCATGAGTACTGTCAACAGGCTGTGAGTAGTTGGCAAGGACGACCAATATTTTTCCTTGCAGCATTTTTTAAGGTTAACAAGAAATTAATTGCAGCAGGAGGCAAGGAGCAATCTTAGTTAAAGCCAGTGCCACTGCAGATGTTACCATGGCTAGAATTGTGTGTGTGAAAAACACAACCCTGACTTCACAAATCTTAACAAAACTTCCCATAAGCCTTCCCAGGCAACATTTATGAATTTATATTTATATATTTTATAATTTTCTGCTTCTAACAACTTTCGCGTAAGCATCATGGCCCATGAATTCATCTACTCACATAAAGATAGAGGAATGCATTAGTATGAACACAGTGCATTGAATGCATCAAGCACTTCGCTAAGGCAGCAGACCACATTTCAATTTATTTACTAGTGAGTTAAAAAATATTACAACAGGAAATTTATTATAATGCAGAATGGGAAAGTGGGTAAAGATCTGATTCTAAAAGTTGCCGACTGCCTGAAAGGCTGTTTTGAAATGACAGGCTCCATGGGAAACATGAAATGCTGCGCAAAAGCTGCACTACAAGAATGTCTGTCATCATGGCACTGCCCGTGGGACTAAATAAATATAACAGATGCATTCACTTCCATTGCCTCTGATTTTCCTTCTTTGGTTTCTAAGACTAAACTGAATGATGAAATTTTGTACAAACACTACATTTTCCTTCTTTCAAATGCTTTTGGATATATCTGCCAGTGTTTATCTCTGTAACAATTTGTCAGTAAAGAAAAAGGAAGTGTAGTATTTTAGTCCTTGCCGAAATATTTCTTTAATCTTGTTCCTTGCTATAGAAAATTCAGTCAAATGTTAACTATTATGAACTACTGAAGTGATAACTAACAAATATTGCAGAAAAACCTTCCAGTCCAGGACCAAGTCTACGACATTTCTCTTTTGTGACAAGTCTTGTTCAAAGCTTGTAAACAACCAACACATTAGTAAAGTTAGGTAACAAGTTAGAAAGGAAACAAAAGTCTCATGAATGTTTCACATTCCCTCATTTAATTTCTTCAAGATTTCTTTCTGAGGTAGATTGATATCTGCTTTAGTTACAGAGCTGTCAGGACATGCTGTAGATACCTAAGTAGAAGCATGTTACTGCAAAACGCTGTCGTGCAATCCTGAACACTGTTGGAGGCAAAAGCAATAGTTCTGGTGTACTACAGCAATGGCTGTGACACAACTGCTTCTATGCTACATAGTTTGAGTTGTTGGGATGAAGTCTAAATGATAGTGTGCCTTGCATCTCGGCTGCTTATATTTTACAGAATCTCTCTTCCGGATGACAAGGTTTTTATCTGCACTGAGCGAATATTGTTCTAGCTTGTTTCTTGCTATTGCTGTTACTGAAACTAAATATGAAATTTTAACCAGATCTCCAGAGACTGGAGACTGTATTTCTATAATATCACATAGACCATTTGGTATAGCTGAAAAAACATAGACTAGCTAAAGACAAATTCTTAGAACAAGTCAACATTTCCAGTTAAACCTCTCCACTTGTAAAGTTGCAAAAATATTACACCTGTATTTACACCTACAATATATTATTTTAAAGATAAGATAACTGTAGTATCCAAAGTATTACCATCTTTCATAAACAAAAAATTGGATCTACTAGCAGTGTTTCAAAGGTTTGTTGTTTACTGCTGGCAAAATGTACATGGTTTAAATGGTAACAAATATGTGCAGTTTACTCTCAGCTTTCTCCTGGGGATTAGACTTATCTACAGTAGCAATTAACCACTTAACTTATTTAACACTCTTTGAGTTTGGAAATGAGTCATTTTCCACTTTGACAGCAACAAGAGATCATATCAGTTGGGAGAGTTTATAATTCTTTCATTCAAGTTGTATAGTAAACTTGAAAAAAGAACAAAAAACCTGAAGCCCTTTAGGCATCCACAGGAAGGAGTAAAATTTAATTTCTGTTTTCATGTGATTTGCTATGTGAAGAAAAGAGGCATCATTTTTAAGGCTGCAGTAGTGCCTTAGTGACTTGGGAATCATAAAGCTTATTTTTTGAGGGAGTTGGAGCATGCATACTTCATGCTGAGACACCTCGTGCAGGGATACTCCAAGCCTGGGTTTTGGGACCTAAGCCAGTATCTTCCTGTGGCAGTGTGCTGCACTGTGAGGATAGAGCAACCTGTATGGAGCTACTCCAGGGATCTCTCAGCTGCATTCTCTTGGCAATATAGACGTGATGTCAAGCACTTGCCTAAGTATTATTAAAAATCAATGAGATACTCGTTTCTGTTTCCAGTAAGGATTTATATTCCTTTAGAGCATAGATGCTTCTATTCCTTCTTCCTTTCATAGGAAAAATCTGACAAAGACTTCAAGAGAAGACTGTTGGTATCTTTTATATCATGTCAGTGCTATATGCCTAAAGTTAGTAGCAAATACACAGTGGTGCAGGGTAAATGCTTTTTCCATGAGTATAATTATGTTCTTGTTTTCTTTTCATTTACATTTTCTGCTTAAGATGCTTACATATATATCTTCATTTTCTTTTCTGATGCCCTGTATTACCTAACTTACTTTTCACTTTTTGACCAGGAGCATCACATTTTGGACGCCTGTCCCTTGATGTGTAGGGCGAAATTTCCCTGTTTCCAAAGTGTTGGAGGATACATGTCAGGTGGTAACCACAGTTAATGGAGTTTTAGAGTTTAGTTTAGGCAGTTTTAGAGTTCATTGCCTCTTCTTCCAAAGCAGAAACCTGAAATAGTGAATTTGCTTTTGGCTCTCTATTGACAAGCAAGGGTGTAAAGGCTCACTTTCCTCAGTTCACACATGGATGTGTAACTTTAGATGTTATGGCTTCTGTTCATTAAGGCTTACTCAGCATAGTAATTTTTTTGGTTTCAAAATATTTCCAATCAGGGTGACAGTTGCTAATGTGACCATAAACCCACAGAGGGTCAGGATTGACTGTGTCTGATCTGGGGTAGATGCTTCCAGTTTCTTTAATGTGGTTCATATGATCAGACTTCACACAACACCTTCTTTGTTCTAGTCCATAGCCATGTCTATTAAAAATAGATATATTACTAGTACAGTAAATGTTCCATTTACTGGTGAGCTAAAAAAAATCCATTTTGTTCCTCTTATCATAAAGAGAGGTTGCTGATAAGCCTATAATTAGATCTATCAGTTCTGGGGGTTTTTTTGTGAATGTATATGTGCTTGTCATACCATCCCTCTGTTTTGTCTATTCACTCAGTTCTTGTAAGTTGAGAGACACTGAAGCAAATATTACAATAAGAGTCGTGCTCCCTGAGAGCACTGAGGGGGAAGAATCTCATATACTTCACTACCTTGCCTAAACACAAGAGCAAAGGAGAGAAGTGAAGTGGCAGAGTGGTGTGACCTGCATGTATCTGCATAAAGATCATCACCAGTGTCCTTATTCCTCTGGGTTTGATGTGGCCACAATACTATAAGGGAAACCGAATTTTAGCAGTACTGCACTTTGTCACTGGGGAGAATCTTGGTTCTATAGGGCAAAAAAACAAAAATAACAACAAATGGACAGATGGTTAAAAATGGGACCTGTCATTCTTAATAATGTCTGTCTAAACCTGAACTCAGTCCTTCTTCCAGACATGCAGAGCTATGAATGACACAAAGGATTCACATTTAGCTCGTGGCTGGCAACCACACTGTACAGAGGCAGAGTGCAGCTACTGCTTTGTAGCAATGCAGCTTTATTAAAGAGCTGCTTAATGTCATGCAGGGAACCTGGAGGGGAAAAAATCATAAAGGGTATTAAATCAAGTCTGATGGGAAACTCTAATTATGTGTCTTGGACAAAATCTTAAAGCCTGTATATAAGTCAGCTTCTGTGAGCTTACATCCCTTGCCAGCACATAGTGCTCTTTCGTCTTTTCTCCATTTCATAGTGGTCATTAGAAAGGTGGAAAGTATTCTTTATAGAAAGACACGATATCAAAATTTTGTTCTGTGCTGCCTATGCTTGTAGAGATTGGACCAATCATGGCCATTGTTCAGCCTTTACAGTCACGAGCCTACATTTTCAAGAAGACGCTCAGAAATATGTGAATCATCCCTCAAGCTCCAGTATATTTTCTAAAAGCACTCCAAGAAGATCTCTACAGACTGAGGAATATTGTCAGTACATTTCCAGCACTCTAAAGGCATTCTGAGATGTAATATGAAAAAAAACCCAAAGATATAAATTTCAGCCACAGGGGTTGCTGTGCAGTTTTGATACAGATGTTCAACTTTTTAATTGATGATGTGGATGAAGACTCAGAGTATATCCTCAGGTTCAACCAAGACAAATGCAGGATCCTGCACCTGGGGAGGAATAACCCCATGCAAATGTACAGGCTGGGGGCTGACCTGCTGGAAGACAGCTCTGTGAAAAAGGACTTAGGGGTCCTGGTGGAAGCAGTCCATGAGCCAGCAGTGTGCCCTTGTGGCCAAGAAGGCCAGTGGTATCTGGGGTGCATCAGGAAAAGCATTGTCAGCAGGTTGAAGGAGGTGATCCTGCCCCTCTACTCAGCCCCGTGAGGCCACATCTGGAGTGCTACATCCAGTTCTGGGCTCCTCAGTACAAGAAAGACAAGAAATTCCTGGAGAGAATTCAGCAGAGGTCTATGAAGATGATTAGGGGACTGGAGCATCTCTCTTACAAGGAAAGGTAGAGGGAGCTGGGCCTGTTTAGCCTGGAGAAGAGAGGACTAAGAAGGGATACTATCAAAGCATATAAATATCTTAAAGGTGGGTGTCAAGAGGATTGGGCCAGACTCTTTTCAATAGAGCCCAGTGACAGGACAGGGGTCAATGGGCACAAATTGTAACACAGGAAGTTCCATCTGAATATGAGGAAAAACTTCTTTACCTTGAGAGCAAAAAAGCACTGGAATAGGCTGCCCAGAGATGTTGTAGAGTCTCCTCTGGAGATATTTAAAACCTGCCTGGACATGATCCTGCAAAAAGGCAAAATGCTCCAGGTGATCCTGTTTTAGTGATGTGGAGAGGGTTGGATTAGATGATCTTTAGAGATCTCTTCCAGTCTATTGTTAAGATGTAATGTAGTGAAAGATGAAATAGGAAAATAAAATAAGACGAAATAAATTTTCTTAATGTATGAGTTACGGATCAGGTAGACCTTGGAAAATTGTTGTGATTCTTTTTTAAATTTTTCTGTTTGTTTGTCTGTTTTTGTTGAAGATCTGTTAACCTCTGCACACAATCCAGACTCCAGGCAAGATGGAGATTTTTTATTTGCTTCTTTTCAGCACTGGACAGCAGAGTGAATGATTAAATCTAGTTGCATGAAATTAAAATATTTCAAGGCTTAAAATAGCACAATCCTTTCCTTAAACAGAAATCTTAGGATAAAATGAAAATGATTTGCAATTTCTATAAGCATAATTTTCTAATAGCAGTTATCCACCCATTGGTAACATTGACAGAAAAAGCCAGCCCTATATCATGGCATAAGTATACCACATATAGCAAATTTACTGGGTGTAAAATCTTGTCTTGTGTATCCTCCCATGTGATGACAGCAGGTTTGTAAGGTGCTGACATAGGGGCAGGGACTAAAAAAGCCAAAGACATGGCAAAATGCTGATCTTTTGTTCAATAATAAAGACCAAATCACAGCTTAACTCCAAAGACTATATTAAGAAACTAAACTCCAAGTTTGAGACTCTAACTGATTTACTGGAGATGGGAAAGTGGAGGCAGACAGAGGAATGCACAAAATCTCAGAACAGGCGAATCTAAGGGCCTAAAATACTTGTAGAATTAAAATAAAATCAAAGCAATCTTCTGCAAAATACTAACAAAACCAAGAGAGTTTTTAGAAGTATCTTCTCAATTAGGTGACTATCACCATATTTTGGTGCTACTTATGCCAAAGTCTGCATTGGAAGGGACCTTTAAAGGTCATCTGTCATGGGGGGCAGATGCCTTTCACTAGACCAGGTAGCTTAAAGCCTCATCCAATTGGGTCTTGAACAATTCCAGGGATGGGGCATCCATAATTTCTCTTGGCAATCCGTTTCCAGGTTTGCACCACCTTCAAGGTAAAGAATTTCATCCTTATATCTAATGTAAACCAACCCTCTTTCAATTTAAAGCCATTCCACCTTATCCTATCACTACACACCCTTGTATAAAGTCCCTCTCCAGATCTCTTGTAGGCTTCTCAATAGAAGGTGCAATAAGGTCTGACCTCTGGAGTCTTCACTCCTCCATACCGAGCAAGTCCAACTCTCTCAGCCTGTCTTCATAGGAGAGGTGCCCCAGACCTCTGATCATCTTTGTGGCCCTCCTTTGGACTTGGTCCAACAGGTCCATGTCCTTCCTCTGCTAGGGACCCCAAAGCTGGATGAAGCACTCCAGATGGGGTCTCACAAGAACAGGGTAGAGGGGCAGAATCACCTCCCTCGACCTCCTGGCCATGCCGCTTTTGATGCAGCCTAAGATATGGTTGTCTTTCAGGTTGCAAGTGCACTCTGCTGGGTCATGTGGAGCTTCTCATCAACCAACACCCCTAAGACTTTCTTCTCAGGGCTACTCTCAATCCATAATCAAAAATTAAGTGTGTAGAATACATGGGATGAACCATCTAGAGGAACAATGTTCTCTGCACTGTCTGTTCAAATAACATAGATGATGACAGTCTCAGACTAGATGCTTCTATTTTACAAGGCTGGAGTTAGGTGAGGTGAACCCTATCTAAACTTAAAATTCCAACCACACAGTATCTTGCTGAGCACTTTAAACAATAAATGTGTCTGAGTTAAACCCATATGCCTACTGAAATAAAATGGAAGAGATTCATAAAGAAATTTTGAAAATAAAAGTTTTTCTAGTGGAAGCTAGCAAAAATCATCATCCAGTGATCAAACATTTACAGGCTGGTTTTTTTTTGCCTGCTACTGAGTCATTTACATGAATAATCCAAAAACCATAGCCCTGTCTTCATGTTCAAACCTGATCTCTATAATCCTTTAAATTTCTTTTGAGGAGAACTTAAGTGTTTTCTGATTTCTGTAATGTAATTGTTGCTTTCATTAATGATTTAATTGTTTAAACAGTTTGAAAATATAAAGACTGCCTCTAAGCCAGGTCCTATTTAATGAACAGTAACATATATGTTACAGAATTAACTTCATTTTGGTGGCACTGGTGAGATCACCAATTCTCTTATCCACCTCTGTAGTCTAACCATTGTTTTCCAGGAACAAACCCTGCCATATATAGTCAAAATTTAATCTGGGCAAAAGACACAAGAGCAGCACTGAGAGCAACTTCCGGTAGAGCCCTTCATAACCTGATGTTGTTTTGCCTTCCTAGCAGTATTGTTCTTCATTTTGCTTGACATGATCATCATCATCATGACTAGGCTTTGTGAACGAAGATTTGGGAAGGGCTCTATCCACATTTGTTACAAGCACGCTGATGGCTAATAAGGCCGATACGAGACAGACATATCCGATTGCAAAAGGCGCAGCAGAAAGACTCCTTAGATGGTGTATTCTGCAAGACACGATTCTGTCTGCGTTGCTTTTTCTCCTTGAGAGCGACCCTGCGTGCATTCTCAAAGGAAGCAGCAGCGTTATAGATGGTGTGTCTCCAGGCCTCCCGATTTGAGGCCAGAGTAGACCAGTTATGTAGACCAGTTATGTCATGATGATAAAGCCCAGCAAAAGGCAGTACCGTTGATCCTGAGGAAAGCTGACCCACATCCTTGTCTACCCACTCTCGGAAGTGTGATGAGAAGGCTTCACTCATTAACTTTGTCTCTCTCTTTTAAGAAGGACATTAGCCCAAGAGAGTTTTTTTGAAAGAAACTTTATGCTTTATCTCTCTTTTAAGTCATATCTTCTTAAATCCCCTGCCCATTTCTTTTCAGGTGACATTAATCTCCTCCTTCCACAAAGCTTCACTGTTTTATCTCCGCTCCTTACCCATATTTCTTCTCTGCATCAATCTCTTGCTGCAGTGACAATCCTCTCATTTCCACTAATTGAACTGTGATAGTGTCGAAACAAAGAAAGTGTCACTGTGTTGGTGTACTGCTGTGCACCGCTTTCCATAAAAACACACTTTTCTCTTTCTGCTATTCAGTGCTACTCTTATTTTAGTGCTCAGTACTGTCATTGCTTTACTTGCTTCCTCCAACCTGCATCTCAGCAGAAAGAGGAAAAGGCTTTCAGCTTTCAGCTCAGGATGACCACTCAAATATATAGAAAGAATGAAAGCTTAGTTTCATAATATAGGAGCTGTTTTGCTCTTTTTCTCAGAACCAGGAGTGCTGAAAATTGCAGAGCAGGCACTGTTCTGCTCCTCAACTCACTGCAAGCTGCAGTTTGTTGGTCTGATAAGTGGCTCTGTGCTTGTATGTGAGTAGTTCATGATAATGGAAGTGATTCAGTGCCCAAAAGTCCTATTATCAAGAACATACAACCTGTAAAGTAAGTGCCTCCTCCAGGACACAGATAGCAAAGTTGTTAAAAAAACTCAAACAAAATAATCCAGTCTATGTTGTAATTAAAAGCACAGGACATAATGTGAATGCCATGCATTGCTTGGGCTGTCAGCTGTAAGACAGACAGTTTTCTGCTTTATTGAATTATTTATTTCATTTTTATCTGTTTAAAAAATACTCATTAGGGATGAGCTGCAGGAGAATGATTTTTGGACGGCCATGGGATGAACAAGCACACAATGAAGGGTGACCTTTCAAGGGGGGATTACCTATAAATAGCAACGGTTATCCCTCACAGCCTTCTGACATAAGCCTGCTGGGAGTATGAAAAAGGAGACCCTTTCCACCAGTTCCTCCAATATGATTTCAGATTGGCACATGACACATTTTGGCCATGAATAACTGAAGAGAATTTACAAGGGATCGAGCCAAAAGACTTAGCAGCTGTCTGGCTGTCAATATTCCCCTGGGTTTAAAAATTAGCTCAGAGCTTCCTTCTCTTTGCCCATGAACAATGGCACACACTTTACTAGAAAAAATTATTAAGATTTTATGTTTGAAATATGTCACTTTGGGAGCTCGTTTATTTAAAAAATTAACTGTAGCAATTTTTAAAATTAGCCAAGCAGTGTCAGCAGAGTTTATTCAAGCCCCAGAGGGCTTTAGGATCAGACTCCTGTTCTTAACTATGTTTTAACTTCTGCTCTGCACCATGGATCTATCAAATCCTTTATATGGAATGAAGAAGAACTGGTATTCCTGGTCATTTACTATTGTTAAAGTAAAAGAGGTGAGTGAATTCAACAGGAAAAGATAATGGACTGTTCTATTTATAATGCATGTTCTTTGCTTATTTGTCCTGTGAGATTGTCACAAAATAATATTTCAGAGAACCTATTTTTCAAACTTTCATATAAAGTCTGCAAAGAGATAGTGCATAGAAGATGATAGTTTTAAATGATCAGATGTGATCAGTGTCTGAACACTCGTGTGTTTGCTGCATGCTTATATATTTGTATGGTGTTTTAGGGTGCATCCTGTGTGCAGCCAGAGATCACCAGCAGCCCTTCCACAGCAAGAAAAACTGCTCTATGTTTCTGACTCCTGTGTCCTCATGTACTTAGGATAACTATTCTGATAAAAATAAAACCAAAGAAGCTTGACTACTGTTGTTAGATTCATATTGAATAATTACTGTGTTTATCATCATTATTGTAATAATGAGTATTAGTGACCATGATTGAGCCCATGCACTACACACTGGTGGTAAACAAAGTAAGAGGCAGTCTTTGTTGGAACCTAAATAGACATGCAGGCAAGAGGTGTCATTGTCTCCCCTTCACATCCTTCACAGATGGTGACCAAGATACACTGATATGACAATGCCAAAGGGATACAGGCAAACATTAGAGGGCAGGAACTGAACAAGCCAGTGTTGAAGCTGGGTTACCAGGTTGCCCTGACCATGACCGCTCTTCCCCACTGTGTCCACTGCAAACTGAATAACTGATGGGCTTCCCTCTGCTTGCAGACCGGCAGTGCATGACAAGCAGATTCCTCTTCAGCTCCTCCAGTCATGGTTTGGCCCTCATAGTAGATTTCTACCAAGTGGTAGAAAGGTTCCTGTTTACCCAGGAAGTATTTGTAAACGGTTCACTCCACAAAGGAATTTTTTTGATTCTGTCTTACAGAAGTTGTTTTAATGCACATTTGACAGTTGTTTCTGTTTTTACATCATGTTCTAGAAGCTGTTCACTTTGGATGTTTACAGCTGTTCTTGGATTTAACAGCAATGCCTCATTCAAATCTTTCCACAGTCCAGAATTCCTCCCTGAATTTATCATGAGGAAATGTTGTCTTTAAAAAAAAAAAAGGATTCTTACTCATGGGTTAGTGAAAAGCCTTATATAATATCTTGCTGGTACTAGAAACAGACTCTGTGACCCAGAAGATAGCTTCCAGTCCCGTGTTGCTTCTGCCTATGATACAATGACTTATTTTCAGTGCAACACCACTGAACGTTGCAAGTTCTCTTCTGCCATGAAAATCCTCTGAATACTGACAGGGAGCAGATCACTCCTTTGCCATTGCCATCATATATTTATACTTAGATGCGGCAGGATCAGTGTCCTATTGTGACCTCTCCTACAAGGACAGGTATAGAAAATGATCCCTGTCCTGAACTACCAGGACTATAGGAAATGTCAGCAGATACTAACTGCCAATTTACATCTGTTAATTGTCTTTCCAGCACAAACTTGAGGGTAGGTTTATCATGCAGTTGTGTTGCTGCTTCACTCTAACCAGCAGTTTACTTTTTAAATATGATTTATAATGTGGATCTTGTTTCCATGTGGAGTGCTTTCAGATTACAGCATGAAATTTGAATGTGTCTAAATAAAGAGAATGCAGTGATGGTGGTGGCTGGGAGGCAGGGATTATATGAAAGCTTTCAGGATGCTCTGAGCAGTGTACTGCATTAACCAAGGGATTTTTTATGGGCACAGAGGCACAAAGTAACCCCTCTAATCCCTTTCTCACTGGCTTACAGGCTCTGAAGAAGCTTAATAATTACAGGGGAATGCAGTCAAAGTGTTTTTAAGGACATATGTGCAAAGGCTTATTTTAGTCATTTCCTAGCAACAAATGCACTGGTGGATTCTGAAGGAGAAGTCAGGGCACAATTTTTCCTTTCTTTCACCTTGTTCCCTTCCCCCCCAACAAAAAGAAGATGATTTACAATTATATCAAAAAGAGGCTTAGCCAGCGTGAAGCCAAGGGAATATTTCCCAGCCTGTAGTATTATGATTTTCCTACAGCCTCTCCACTCACCCCTCTCTTTCTGGTGAAATACAAAGCATATCCCTGTTCTGCTGAGGCTCCCAGATGGGCTTTTTTTTTAGTGAAAAGACCAACAGAAAGCCTGCATATTCCCTTTAAAATATTAAATACTTCTGGAGAAACATTTCACTTTCTCTGAAATCACTGTTTCAACCAATGATGACTCTGCTGCTTATGTATCATTATCTGTATGTCCTTAACTGGGTACTATATATACATAAGCAAGAGGCATCCAGGAACTGTTTCTGTGATGAGCTTTTAGTTTCACAGCTAAGTTATTTTTGAAGGAATCTGTGCCTGAAAGGAGAAAGATATGGTGCTACTCTCTCTCCCTAGAGAGTTTCTGTAATTTTTTTTCTCTGAGAATCTTTCCCAATTCAAAAATTATGGAATGGATTTTCCCTCATTCTTCCTCAAATGTAACATCCTAAGAAAGCAGGGCACAAATGAACCTACAGTAACATTAAAAATTTTTTGAGTATTAATGGTAGAGGAAGATAGGCAATGTATACTTGTTTTATGGTGCCTGCTAATTCATCCCACTGTTGCTTGGAATATAAACTGCAATAGAAGTGAAACAAGTTATACCTCATTACTGCATTACTAACTAAAAATGGCCCATTTTCTCAGCTTTGTAGCAAAGATGAAAGCTTTGTCCATATACTTGCCATTTCTGTAAGACACTCCTGCGATCTGTAATTTAATATAAAAAAATAAATGAGGTAAGAACTAACCTCAGGTATCTGGAATTCCTCTTTTAAAATTTCAGTACTCTGCCTGCATCCTAAATAAAATCTTGATCGTTTTTCTTCTAGGGAACAGATTGCTCATGTTAGGACTGCAAATTAACTGTAGTTTGAGCTGTTAGCATTTGCTATGCTCGGTCGAGTTTACTGTATGTGAAGTTTTGAGATGAAACAGTATAAACTAACCTGGGATCTGACTTTCCTGTTTGGATATTAAAAACCTGTAGGACTTTTTGAAGAGAGAGTGTTTGCTGAAGTGATATGAACTTGATTTTTCTTTCCTGTGGCCCCAAAACTTTTTTCTGAGAAAACTCTTCTCTTACTTAATGCTTTCCCACCAAATGGAGGACTGTCTGGTTTATGTGCTCTAAGTCGTTTACATTTGAGTGATTCAGCAAATTTCTCTTTTCAAGATTGGAATCTAGATATCATGATGAAGCAATGAGACTTGGGTCCCAGCTGCTGGTTGGTTCCTCATGAAAGTGAGCACCCATGTGGGTGATCCACATGGAACTCTCTCATGCTGTTTTCTCTTGCTTTTCCACAAGAGATGACAGAGACCTCGACAGCAAAGGGAAAGAGAGAGTTTTACCTTGCAAATGGAAAGGCCTCCTTCCCTGTGTGGTGGCTACACATCCATGCCTCAAAGAGAGCCTTAAAGCTATCTCAGTCTTCACACAGCCACAGCATCTTCAACGTTTTTTTTGTGGATGACATACAGTAACCTTGCAGTATTTGAGATGGGCAGGTCTACGCCAGTCTAATGTCCCATTAATACCTCCAACTCATGATAATACAATGTGCTACAAACTCTTAGACTGTGTCATCTGAAAACTACTCATACTGAACAGTGTTTCTCTTGTAACTAGTTCTTTATACTTCTATGGAATGACTTAGTGTGAATGCAAGGGGAATAATCTGGCCTTTCACATTTTTATAATTGGGGTTACAAGTTTAAAAAAATGGAAACAAAAGTAGGGGATTTGGATCTTAGATGGTTGTAATCGGGTTTTATTTTCTCTAAATGTTTCCAGGAAAAGCTGCTTCCTGAGCAGAAGAAACATGAAAGATCAGGAAAGTGACTAACAGCATGAAAACGTTAATGATGCCTATCAAGTGCAATAACTGAGAACACCACGGATTGTGGCAGAGGTAACAAAATGGGCTGTTTAGCACAATGACTGTCAGCTTTTTTGTTTTTCAGGCAAATGACTGAGACTTTGCAATGCTCAGTCTATAACCAACGGAGAATTAAAATATAAAACAAGATGAGAAAGGGAATGTAAAAAACAGGAAATAAAACCCACGGACAAACTTCCTATAGATGTGAATTTCACTCCAAAACAAGTCAGTGATCAAATTTACTCCTCATAGAGTCCAATAAAGTCAGCACATTTGCACTAAGTTAAATATAATCTTATATATATGTAAATGAGCCATATACATATATAAATGAGCTTGGTCATAAGTTAACTCTCTTTGGCAGTAAATAATTATCTAACTGCTTGAATACCTTCAGCCCTACTTTGCATGCGTTCATGCTGTACCATTGGCTTTATTGATAGAAGGGACTAGAGATGGTATTTTGTGATGAAATAACTGTAAGCATTTACAGCAGAAAATCACCACTGATGACAACTCTTCATACTGAAACAAATGTCATCCATAAACAGATCAATTTCTATGGTGTCCGTCTGCTCTGGTAGGGACCTCATGTTACAGTAGGAACACAATCTAAAAGGCAACATGGCATTGAAATATTGATGGAACTATGTTAGTAGGAAGGGAAATGCATATTTAATAAGTGCCTAGATGCCTTTCATGTACACATGCGACACCAGATCACTCAGGCTAATCAAAGTAAGGTTGGGTCAGTCCTTGTGAGGGGGAGGTTCCAGACAATACATGGGGATATCCTGTTGTAACTGGCTTGAATGTGGTTTTGGTGCCTTGACCAAGGCAAGTAAGCGATATCTTGAATCCAGGTTCCTACTGGGGACACTGTGCAGATACCTACCATCTGGTGATGTCTCCAAAGGCCCATTTGCTCCATGACCACCGCCTCTGTAAGGAAGCCCATACTTTGAGATGCTGCTGTTGCAGCCTTCTGTGGACCAATAGGAAAGCTGAAAAACACAACACTCGTTGTGGTTGCTCACCTGGAAGCTGGGAAATGGCAGAAATCCTGACCCACTGATGTGAGAAAGTCCTAGTGTGCCCAAAGAAAGCCTCTGAGGGGGTAAGACAAAAAGCTCTCTGTGTCCCCAACAGCCTTTCACAGAGAAAGGTCAAAACCAACATAACCCAGGCTATTAATGGAAATGAGCTGTAAAATCTTTGGCCTCTGTGTCATGAAATTGTAATTGTGACAACGATGCACATTATAACCTGCAATTCCACCTCGGGCTGTGCTGGACGTCCACATGAGGGACAGTAAAACTGCATGTAAATGGGTGTGCACACCCCCCATGCTCCAGCTTCTCAAAGGTGTGATCTACCAGCAGCTGTTAGGTTTTACAGACATGACACACAGCTTTCAAATAGCTGCTTGTAAATAAAAAATGTTTAGCCTTGGAATTGTAAAATTGTCCTTTGTGTTAAAATACCTAACTAGCCCCATGTGTGCCAATGTAGATGAGTGTATGTGTGTTTAGGTGCTTGCTCCTTTATTTGACTAAAAGTGTTTTATAACACTTACTAACAGTACCCTCTATGTTTTTGTTATGACAAGCTCTTCTTTAACTCTCATAGCCCATGCATTTAGTATGAGTAATAAAAGGTATTTAATTGCCACAATGAAGGAAATTTTCTATGCTTGAACTTTGATATTTAAGGATTTTTTTCATTATATAGCTATATACTTTTAAAGATAGACAATAAAGTAATGGTTTAATAGAAAAGTATTTGGAAACACTGGTAAACCTTCTTATGAATGTCATGTATCGCTAACTAGAGTGAATTGTAGATTGCTTTTTAGTCCTTATCACAGCACTGTGTTTTTCTGTTGGAGAGTGTATGTTTCCTTCTAATCAGTGAGTTAGTAGTGAGAAAAAAATCTCTGGTAATGAGAAAAGAATGACCTCAGTTAAAGGAAAAGAGTATTTTCAGAGAACCTTATTTGTAGTCCATTACATCCCAAGCAAAGCATGCTTGCAAAGCATTAATAGTTATGTGTACTGAGCCAGAATGAGGCTTTTATTGTAAACGTACTCCATGTTCTGGCACACCATTGTACCACAAATCTCTGAGGATAATTATGTTATCACAGAGTTCCCTTGAGATGTATTCAGTGATAATGTTGGTTATAAACAACTTTAGAAAAAGATGGAAATATCACAGGTAGGCCAACTTTTACATATATTGCCAATTTACCATTTAAAGACATACTATACTTGGGTTTGATTTGTTGCACAGCTATTTGCTTATAAAATATTAATTGGCTTGGTAGAATTGATTTGTCATAGAAATGCTGGGAAGTAACATGAAATAAAGAAAAAATGGAATCTAAATCTGAAGACTAGGAAACTTCTTTAACTCCACCTTCTACCAGTATATTTGTGAAGAATTAAAAAAAATCTGTTAGAAAGAAATGAAGTGCAGGACTTTTGAGGAATCAAGTTACTCAAGCCAGTATTGCCTGGTTTAGAGCCCTTTTTGAAGTGAAGACAGCACTTTGTAATGATATTTAGCATATGTATGGAAACGGACAGGCAGATACTAAAAAGGGGCCCACAGCAGCATCTCAGCTATCTATTTGGCATAATGAGATGTACAGAAGTGACGGAGCAGCCTATACAAAACACTTCCAAATGAGCTGGAACAGTAAATATACATACAGTTGGGAGTATTTAATGCTAAATACACACTGAAGTTGGAAGAACTATAGAACAACCACACTATATTACATGAAAATGCCCATTTGGATCTCTTTCTATGGAGTAAACACCCGTGATGGAAAAAAAATGCATCTGCATTCCTCTTGCGGACTTCTCTTGTTTTATTTCCTGGATCAGGCTGTTTCCAGTAGAAGGGGCAAGGATGATAATGTCTATGGAGCAGGCTAGATTTCACTGTGAAACCCTTGGCCCCACTACACCTGCAGCCTATTGCCCCCAGCCTTTTTCCTGAGAGGCAAACATTAATCAGAACCGTGGCTGAAAGGACTATTGACCTGGCAGATATCCCTGCACTCCACTTTTATTGACATGCTCGGAAAGGAGCAGGGATGCCTTTTTCATGGATTTCCTTTTCAAGGTAAGATCAAAAGGGAGAAGATGTACCTTCATATTCTTTTTTACTTCTTCTTCTCCTGTCTTATCCCAAAGACCTGGTGCCTCACAAGGTCAGAGGAGCATGAGGAATCTCTGGCAGGACAGAGGACTGGGCCTGTACATGGAGATTCCTCTTTATGTGTTGATCATGAGGAAGACTGGCTCAAGTGGGGGCTGAGCTGGCTGCATCCAGACAATGGGGTGCATGCACTAATCTTCCTGAGCTGAAAGTATTGGACAGTATTTTACTCACTGCAGCTCCAGATCAGAATAATTAGTGAATTAAAATGGATTTTCCACTAGGCGGTATGTTGCTGAGGCTGGTTTTAGAAGGTTTTTCCTTCTTCTTAGAAAAGAAAATAATCCAAGACAGCTGTCTTGTGAGGGATCTGTATTCAATATTAGAAAGCTACACAGCTGTGGAGTCTGGATGCTATCATAAAAATTAAATAGCAGAGACATGGCATTGCTGGAATACAACCTACTTTGTAAGTGTTCTGGGTGCTTGGAATGTGCATATCGCACAATAAAAGTGCTGTTCTTGTCTGTGTTCAAAGCAAGAGCACCAATAGGCCTGTGGAGCTGATGTAATGAGATTCAGGCTGCTCTCAACAGCTGAAATATTCACTTCAGCAAATGGATATTTCAAATGTAAATATTTATATGGGCCAAGGCCTCTTTTTTGCTTGCTATTTTGACATTTTCAAATCCCTCAGCTTTACTTTTGTTACAAAGACTGTCTATTTGCTGATGAGAAGAACAAATATCAGTGGCTAGTTATGCAGAAATGTTGTTATTTCACAGCAAATTACCACTTCTTCCAACCCACAAAGCTGTGATTCCATATGCTCCAACATGATAACCTAACATTGATGGAAACAATGCATCACCCTTGTTGTTATGAGGAAATATAGTAATAAAAAGAAAGAAACAATTAATTTGAGACCCTGATTGGATAGCATTAATGGTTCATCAGGAAGAAATGTTAACTGCATTTAACTTTCACTTCAGAAACACTCCCCAGCTGCCATTTTTTGCATTTTGCTGGACTGATATTTACCTTCAATACCACTGCTATTGCAATTCTAAAATTGCTCGCCTTTTAGTTTTCACTCAATTTAGAGATTTAGGAGAGGTTTAGGAAAGTTATATTTTAGTTAAAGTTATTACTGTTTTCCAATCTCTAAAGCTTTAAAATCAATACTACATTGTTATCTATCTGAGCAATTCCCTTCCTTTCTATAACTAGCTGTGATTGCCACTGCTTTTTCCCCTTTTCTGTCTCCTCAGATCTTTCTTATTCTTCCCCCTTGCTACACTTTCTGCTTTTCTTTCCTTTACCTTCCAGTTTTTGAATACCCTGCTGACCCCAAGCAATACGCCTCTGCCTCCTTGCCACCATTTTACTCTCTTTTGCCTTCTCCCTGGTTGTTGCCAGCTCTTTCTAAGCCTGGTTCTACCAACTCAGTTCCTCAAGTAAAGTTTCTTAGTCTGGGCTTCTCCCCACTCAGTGCTAAGTCTGTTTATTCTTATTGACATTTTATTGCAACAGTGGGAACTGTTGAATTCTATATAACAATTTCTTGTAAACTTGAAACAAAGATTGAATGTTTACCAAACCACTCCTTGGCAGACACCCAGATTTAAATTCATATTGTTGGATCTCTTCCATAAATTATTTTCTATAAAAATAGAATACCAACAGTTTTCCTGAGGAATATATACATCTGGAGAATAAATTGTTCCAAGATGATCAAAGAAAATATAGGGTGATATGGCCTTGCTACTACCTACCCAGATGAGATAGGTCAAGTTCTGAGGATATTTTAGTCCACTTAAATATTTAGGTCTTCAGTATTGCTGGCTACTTAGTGCTGCTTTTGATGAAGGATGAGTTGAGGCATCACTATTCATATTTGGTTACATTCACTACCCAATTCAGAAATCAAGATTTAAACTGTCAACAGGAGTCTAATTATGATTCAGATCTGGAACTGTATTTGACTTGCAAACAAAAGTGGGGTGAAACTCTTCTCTGTGGGACTCCTTCCTCCAGTCTCCAGAATCCTGTGTGTACAGACCTCTGCTCATTTCCTTCACTCATTCCTGGCAAGAGATTTAGATTTTCCAGACTTTATTACTTTTTTAAAATATTGAAACATTGTTTTTCAAAGCAAAAACTGAGCTACATTAATTGCCAGGGAAAGGAATTTTTGAAGATATAGGTGTAGAGTCAGGCTACTGTGAAAGTACGTGTGAGATCAGGAATACGTAGATGTTCCAAGAACATATGAAATTTTGGGACTGTGAATACATGTATTATAGGGTAACGAGTATAATGCAGAACTCCAGTGTAATTGGAGAACTCTAGCTATCCTCTTAAAAGAGCAGGTTGGAGGTAAATGGCCTCAGTTCTCCTCTAGTCCCTCCATTCTTGCTCAGTTTTAAGATATGAAAATATGTCTTAGCATGACTAGTGAATGCTTTTTTTATGGAGGTAATTGATTTTCCACATGGAGCCAATTACATGTTTTGTTATCATCCTACAGTTCTCTCAGGTCACAACTTGTGTGTATCCTCTGATGGGAATGGATTTGGAGAGATGTGCTGGTGTGTTTGCGAGAGTAGTTCCTTGACCATTACATGTGTCATGGTTCATTTGAACAAAAATCTCAGTTGCCCACCTTGCTTTGCCAAAGATGAAGTAAGCATTGACAACATTGCTTTCATCAGGCAAAATGTTTCTTGAAAACCTTCTTTCCAGGTCACTGAGAAGCTTGCAGAGAAGCTTCATTTCTTGTGCAATTTCATATATTTTCCCATGTGTTCATAGAGATATCAAAGCTTTACTCTGTCTCAAGTCCTGCAGTCCCACAAAAGTTTCCAAAAAAACTCTTTACAGAGTACTTTCTGTACATTTGGATAAGATAAAATTATCATTACTACCTAAATGAACCACACCCCTTTATGTCTACTAATATTCATTCCCTATGAAGGAGACAGAGATTTATCTTACTCTGTCTCAGTTTATCTCCTCAGCAGTTTCATTCTCCTCTAACCTGTCACCAGCCCCTGCTTCTCAGTAGTGGGAAAGTCCTTCTCAAAACACTTGAATTTACTCAATGCTATTGATCACTTACGAAGTAACTTACACAATGCAGTCCCTCAGAAATGGGATTGAGAACTAGGCCTAGATCATCCTTGCAATAATATGTTTCACAAAGATGACCAGCACAACAATGCTTCACGTTCTGATCTTCCTGTTTATATCACTTTTTTTCGTGCAGGGATGGTAGGGAATGGGATATGTATGTAGAACATGTCTTTTTTGTGGTACAGGCACTTCTGAAAATGCAGGGTTTTTTTAATTTTTTTCTGAATATAAATTGACAACTGAGCAAAATGAAGAGGAGAATGGAGTCCTTCTGAGCCATGACAGCTGATAATTACCTTGCTCTGCACAGGGCTCTCCATAACCCCAGCATTGTGAGAAGTGTACCTGATTACAGTGTGTAAGCCCATCTTGGTGTGAGAGTTCTGCTTCATTAGGAAAATACATCTGCAGTGCTTTTGCTGATCTTATTTCCACCTCCATTTTTGCCTTGCATGTGGAGTTAAACTACCTTTATGCTCAGGCATCTGTCAATCTTTTGTCCTTGGAGAGCCTTAGAGGTGAATGCATTGGTGAAATACTTGTAAAAGTGGGTAGGGTGAAGAGAGGATAACCTGGAGGACCATTAGGTGCTCTCCAGAAAAGAAAGAATAATATTGTGATAGGATTTCTCTGGGGAAATAATAGTGCTTACCATTTGAGTGGGTTTGTTTGTTCAATCCTTGGAGGGGAAAAAAAAAAGAAAACCAACACCTATCCCATAGGGAAAGAAGAGTGATCTCCTTGTGGAGTAGGCAGAGACTAAGCATAAGCATGATAATGGCCAGTCTTCGCGAGCGAAGATTTGGGAAAGGTCATTGACCCTTCGAGCCTGCGCAGTGGATTTT
>NW_016690189.1:6348947-6369121 GCF_001604755.1 Lepidothrix coronata
CCGGGGGGCTGGGAATCGAACCCGGGTCGCAGCGGTGAGAGTCCTGCACCCTAACCACTAGACCACCAGAGGCCCCCCGGTATAAGCATGATAACTAGAGGCCTTTTAATTTAGAAAAACGGGTACATTGAACACTTTTCTCAGCAGCCTAGCTCCAGCTAGGTTCAGAGAGAGCCATGGCACTCCAGCAAATTCTGTTATATACGTAGGGAGTCAGAGAATGAAGGGGGTTTAGCTGAAGGGATTGTTTTCACAACAAACTGATGTTTGCCAGGATGGATGTTTTCTTCTCTCAGTCACCAAATATTTAAATTATAATTGTGCCAATTTCTGATTTGTCAGCATTTCAGGACACATATAATGACATTTGAAAGGTATCTCCTCTCAGCCCTGGCATTGTTCAGCACTGAGCAGTGAATGTGCAACCTGAGAGCAAAGCAGAGACTTCATCCTGTACACTGAAAATTATTCACTCAACTTTAGACCTAATTGCATGTTTGGATTTATGTATTCTTTCATGGACTCTCAGTTCAACCCTTAATGAGTTTGTGAGCATAGCTCCACTGGCATCAAAGGGATGGTATAAATTAGGGTGTAATTAGGGTGTATGTACATTTTGTGAGGTAGCAATGAGATCCTTGGGCTAGGGTGGACTGGTACTAGTGAACACATAGTATGGCACAGTCAGCAGCAACCAGCTTGAGGAGGAAGGCAGATAATATCTTCCTGAGATCATCTCACTTCCAGCTAATTCATGCACAGATGGCAAGTGAGGGTGGGAAGTAGGAGGAGTGAGTATCTCCCTTTGGGTAATGTTGCTCTCATGCTCAGTTATAAGATATGTTGCCATTTTTTGGTGGCAGTGGAGTCCCTGTGGGGTCAGGGCTGTGTACCACCACGCCTGCTGCAGATCCAACTTGGCTGGCACTCTACTACGAGTACAGACATTCAGTTAGCTTTTCAGGTCTCATGCCTATGTAACATGGACTATGAAGCAAACTAGTTCCGGTTTCCTCAGCCACGTGTGTCTTCAGCCGATATTCTAAATGCTGCAGTTCATTTCACAGTGTTTTTCTGGATGATTTTAAAATCTGAAGGTATGAAAAGCTGGGTTTTTTTGAGCCTATTTTTTTCCTTATTTACATTATTAACTTTAAAAGAGCTTCTCCCGTACAAAAAGAAAAAAGACTGATCTGACTGCCAGAAAATATAGACCTCAGCTCTCATTTATATGACTGTTTATTCCACTCCTAAGACTCCTTTATAGTGATGGACCTGCTGTGAATTTATGGTTAGTGCTGTGCTGCAGCATATTAGGCATGATAGAAGCAATGAAATGGGGCTTGTTACTCTGCCAGCCATCCATGTTCCTTCGGGTTACCTGCACCTTTATGGAGCAATGCTGGTCCTGCCTCGCCTGGTGCAGTTCCCATGCCTGTATACTCAGTAGCTTCCTCTTTTTTAATGTATAGAAGAAGAAGATTAGCCACAACAAACCTATTCATAAAACTACTCTGAATAATGCTGTTTAAATGAAGTTACCACAGAAGGAAAGAACGGCCTGTGCTATTACAACACAGAGCAAGACAGTATAACTGGAAATCAGGTAAAACAAACAAAAAGCTCTCATTGCAAACAAACCTCTGACCTACTTTTCAGCATTGCTCTGAAGCAGAATGAGTTTTATTTCCACCAGTGGCTGAGGTTTAAAATAAGATCTTTCCTATTATGCTGCTCATGACCTCCTTAGATCTTGTCTCAGTCATAGTGCATGGAATGGAGTATTACAGTGTTGGCTCCCAAGGGACGCTTGCGTCTTAGTTACCTTTTGAATTAACTAAACCTTTTGGAAAGATTAAACCATTCCCATGCTATTGTGTTTCATCTGGTCATTTTATTGTTTTACTTAACATTTTATATTTAACTAACTTTGATCAATATTGTCCCTAGATCAGAACAATCATGAAGACAATTCACCTCAACAAATTCTTCTCACCTTTCTCAGCTTAGTACAATCATTGCCCATGTTGTGCGCGGCACACGTGGCTTCCAATGTGGTGTCTTCTCCCTTATCGTCAAATGTGCTGTTTTCCTAGTTCTAAAGATATTTATAATATAAGGGCTGCTAAAACTATCTCAATCAAATCTTTGCAATATTTAAATCTCTTTCTATAGAGCAAATGTGGTGGAGCCCTTAACTGCATGATATATTTTACAGGCCTCATGCTCTGGTTCTCAGGCAAGATTCTCTGCTTTGAACTGGGAATAGGCAGGGAAGATGAATGGGCTCAACTGGGTTTGTAAGGCTATTTTGAGGCTTTTTTAAAGCCATGCCAAAGCCTACCTGCCTCATTTATACCTATAGCATTCTGAGTTTTTCTGTGCTGAAGCACAGTCTACTTCCACTGTCCCCTTCAAACCTGTCATTCTATGATTCTATCACATCTGAGGAGCAGTGTGTCACCAGCAGAGCAGACTCTTGCTTCTTGCCTGCATCCTCTTTCCTCTTGGACCCACAATCCTCTACACAGTGGGCTAAATTTATCCAAGACTCTTGTATAAAACCTAGATTGGCTGAAACTGCTTTCATAGAAATCAGATATTCCCTTTTTTTGCTTTCTTAAAAGGCCCTTTCTGAAGCCAGGGTTCAACAGCACAACACTTGTATGACTGCAAATCAGCTTCAGTACTTGCTTTACTGTATCCCCTTGGGATGACAGTGCCTTGTGGAAGGAATTATCAAACTGTGAGTGAAAACTTTATAAGAGCAATGTAAGTGTTCTCCACTCCCAGCTGATAATATTGGGGGGTGCTAAACTTGGCCCCTTAATGCTACTTTCCTAGTGTAGTAATGAGTTAAAATCTGATGTGCAATTAAAGCATGTGATCATTCAGCAATTACCTTCATTTTATAGGTAAAGCATTAACAGTACTTAGGTAGATAGCTGTGTGAGGCTCAGGGCAACTGGATAGTACATCTAACAGTGAGTGTGCTCTTCATTTCTCCATTTCAAGCTACAGAGATCCAGGATATCGGGAACTCAGCTAGTTTGAGTTTGGCTAATGGTCTGGTTGTGGTTAGAGTGTGTAATTTAACCCGCCAAGAAATAGGGAAAGAATCACAATAAGGTTTAGGAGTGAAGGCTTGTGCTATGCAGGTAAAAACCAATGGTGTCTCAGTCATGTACAAATGAAATGACAGGGTGTTGAATCAGATTTTTTTATTTTTAACCATGAAACAGACACTGAAATGTGTATGGGAAATGTAGCAGAATGTGCTATAGCCCAGGAATCTGCAGAAAACCTGCTTTCACATTTTGGATAGACTGCTAAGGTAGGAGAACTAATAGCATTAGCAGGCTCTGACGAGATACACAGCTTTAAGATTTCCTAAGTGGGTGGGTGTTAAAGCAAGGTGGATGATGGAAGTATGATTTTCAGTTTTAAAGAGAACACCCAGAACTCCAGTCAACAGCTTTAACAGCTCAAAGAGCTCACTACCGAGATGAACAGCAGTGCTAGGGCTGGGGAGGAGGCATGGGGAAGGAAAGGGAGGGAGAGGGATGGAAGAAATATCCTGAAGATTACCATCAGTCCCTGTCTGAGATTACTGAAGTACAAAAGGATGACTATGCTGATTCAGCTTCATCTGCTGTTGGCAACTTTCTCCCCTGCCCTCCCTCTGATCTCAGCTCTGTGTTTAAGAGCATGTGTCAAGCACAAGGGAGAAAAGCTGCTGAATATTTTGGTCACATTGTTTCTTTGTGAAAAGTACAAGATATTTTGAAACTGAAGCATGTCTCCTGGAAATGCATTTTCCTTTTCCTTTCCAAACCACATTTACTTTTTTTTCCCCATTTATAATCTGAACCCAGGTCAATCTAATTTTAACCATAAAACTTACCCTACTTTATCTTCTTTCCCGGTTGTTGTTTGGCAAACTCCTTCCTTCACAAACACAATTCACAATACTGCAGCAATTATGGTCTTTTCATCCTCATCGTCAAAACTATGTAGTCAAATATCCTTTTTTTAAAGTTGCTATATAGTACAATATTGTGAACAAGAGTATGTCATATTTAGTTACAGTTCTCTCTCTCCAAAAACATCAGATGAGGGTGGGTAAACATTTAAGTTATAAGAGTAAAGAAGGCAGTCTCTCCATTGAAAGAGAGCCCAGATTCCTCAAATACCCCAACCAGTACTCCTGACTGGCTTAGGGCACTGCTGCTGGTTGCATCCCCCTGTCCATCCTGCTGAGAATAAGCTGAGGAAGGGACATCTAGTAAATGCAAACAGAATTGATTTGGGATACCTTTAATTTTTTTTTTCTTAGCCTGGCAACAGCATGCATGATGAATCAGTGTTGGCACGTGTTCCTCTTGCTGCCACCCCCTCTTTGTCTGTTCAATGTCCTTGTCGATTCCTGCCTTAAATTGCCTGCAGCATCCCATGTACAGCTTCTTTCTTCCTCAATTTTTGCATGTCTGAAGTCACCGGGGTGATGGGACTTTATTCCCAGCTAGGAGTGGTTTCAGTATTACTGTAAAAGAGGTCTTCTGACTCCTTCAACTCTGGACTTTTGTCAGGCACTCTCCACAGTTACAGCATGAAAGTAGGAAAGCGACGCTTTTCATCTGATCTTTCCTGATTGTACTAGCTTATCTATATTTTAATCCCTGTTAAAGTAGCTTTTTATCCCTAGGAGGCTTCTTTGGAAGATAAGTCTGTGGTGGCTGAGGCCCCCAGACATGCTGGATAGAAATGTGATAATGCCATGGGGCTCTGCACTTTCCATCACTGGGAGCCTGGTGGGAACAAGCTGCTGGAGAGACCCTACTGATACGTGAGTCAAATGTGAAATCTCAGTGACTGCAAGCATTATGTATGGACCAGGTTTCAATTCACCAGGAAATCAAGTTCTGGACAAGTCCTTTTTGTTGGGTGGTGTTCCTCACCCTTCCTTGTTTGTGTCAAAACCAGCAGGAGACTAGGAGGTGGTGGTTACATTCCCATGGACCTGGAGCTGGAGGAAAATGTCCTGTGCTCGGTGCTAGGTGGGCTCCCTGCACTGTCAGAGATCACCAGCACCCTGAAGGGACCACATGGCATGGGGAACATCTGGGACTGTGTTGCAGCAGGATGTGTGGTAGCATCATGCCACTGGGAAGGCTGCTTCGTGTCACCATGATGTTCACCACATGCTAGGCAGGGCAGTCTCCCCTTGTCATGTCCTGAGGTGTCTGCAGAACTCTCTGCTCCTCTCACGCCACTCACCGCCCAGGGAAGGCTGCATAGGGAGAGGCTTCCTCTCCTGAGCTGTGCCGGGTATAAATAGCTCTTGCCGAGGGGAGCGGAAAGGGCTGCTGCCTTGCCAAGAGGCCAGAGCTGGTGGCGCAGACAGGACTGGCAGGGGTGGCAGCAGCAGGCTCCCCTCTGGGCTGTGCCTCTCAAAGCCTTCTCTGTCTCAGCTGGCTCCCTTTGAGCAGTTGCTAGGTAAAGGCAGGTGTGTCAGCTGAAGTAGTGGAAATTTCTATTCATCTTATAAATAGTTGAACAGCCCGACTCGGTGAAATGTGAAACGAGCAAACATCCCATCTTATCCTTGGAGGGCAGATCGGGATTCAGTCTATAGTGCTGTCATGTCAACTGTGTCAGTGCTGCTGTTCGTGATGCCAAGACCCTATAACTTATTCATGTGAACACAGCAAACAAAAGTTTAGCTTAACTGAGTGATGAACATTCCTCCACTTGCAGCTTTCTCCACAGCTAGATGCAAAAAGTGCAGAGGTCACTTAATCTGTGACAGAAATAGACTGCACCATCTTTGGGGTCAGTATGTTTTGCAAGTATAGTAATATGATTGCAAGCAGGCCTGAGGGCTTCAGACACAGCGTCCTTGGTAGCAGGAGAAAATAACATTAAAATCATCACACAGCTTGGCTGGCTTGCTTGAAATTTGCTGGGTAAAATTATAAATTTCCCTTCTAATCATGTTTATACCCTAGGCTATTAGCAGGATTTTTCCTGCTGCTAAGCCCTCATGCTTCTTGTCGAACTACACTGACCCTTGTTCTCTGATGTATTAAGACAGATACTCACCAGTGGTTAATACTCCCTGTGAGACTGCAGGAGCTTTTCGGGTCTTTCACAGTGACTGAAGGGTTTCTTCACTTAAAAAGATGAGAATTCACAGACTGAATTTGAAGCTATACATCAGCTTGGCAACATATTAAATGGAGTTTATTGAAGGATTTCAATTGCAGTCAGTTTTAAAGAAAGGAGATATCTCTGTGATATTGCCTGGAAACACATGTGTCTGAGTAAGCTTTCATGTAACCTTAAAGTATCTAGTCATAAATATCATCTAGTGGTCAAACCAGAGGGCTGAGAGTAACGGTAACATAGATCCCAGTTCTGTCACAAACCCTTTAGCTGGACTGACTAAACCAATCCCTCCTGCATCTTCGATGATCAAATTGCCTTGGGGACACTAAGAATAACATGCACAGAAAAGCATGGTGTGCTCATTAGATGAAAAGGAGTCTGTAAGTACAAGTTTTTGCTTTCTTTTATTCCCATTTATTCTTGTTAACCGGGGGATAGGATTATGCTGATCCGTAGCTGATTTGGGCTCCCACCTCCACATGGAGGTGAAGACACTGCAGCAGCCATGGGCAGTGCTTACTGCCAGTTACTGCAGTGGCAGTGACTGAATGGTATTTTCTGAAACCGGACCAGCACTACATTTACGTATAAAACCAAATACATCCTTCCAGGTGCCTGGCTTACTGGAGAATTATAATGCCCTTCTCTCACTTGCCCTTGCTCGGCGTAGCTGCTTCTGGACAGGAATGTCTTGTGGGAAGTCAAAGGAGAGTGCTGTGATGAGAAGCCAATGGGGGTATGTAAATGAAACCCAAGCTATTTAATATCAACTTATGTCTCTCCTGCATTCTCTATTTTGTTATATTCACATTCACAGAGAAAGAAAAATTCAGCTTTGTCAGGTTAGCTGTTACTCTTAAACCCATGTTTGCCTGTAATCTGATTACATTCAGGTAAAAGGAAATCAATCAAAATTAAGAGAGATGACTGCTCAGCACAAAGCTGGTGCTTTACTCCTTAGCATGTGATGTAAGCTGTAAGTGAGCCTTGCTACCTTCCTGGGAGATTGGTAAGTAAGCAGAGCAGTCATATTTAGCAGATGTAGGAACATGAAAGCCTATAGCTACAGCATGAAGGGGGAGGATAAACAATTTATAAGTACTTGTAAGTGATGATGGCACAGCTCTGAGTCGCTGTTCTAATTTACTGCTCTCTGCTTGTCTCCCCTGCAAGCTTCAGCCAGCAGATTGCAGGACCATTGCATTTTGAGCTCTGGCAGTCTCAGACGCATGCTGAGGGCTATGCTGTATGAGCCACACTTGCATTTTTGAGAGCATATATGAATAGCCTCACAAAACTCAGTGAGATCCTTTGCATAAATACTCATTCTGTGTATGGCTTACACAGCATAGTGCTTACGAAGTGAGCCACTTAACCACAAAACTCAGGAAAAGCATAAAAATACAGCCACCTTTTAAATAGAGCTACTGTAGCCCACTGGCCTCAAAAGTCCCTGTTTTTAACATGATAAATTGCTGGCTCCCAAGAGTAGTCACTACGGTTGTGGAGTGAAATCTGACACAGAATGGCAAACAAGGGTTTATTTGATGAACAGTATTGTAAGTGAATTCATGATTTTAAAACTGTCTTCTCTACTGGTCTAACCGAGCACAGTGTTTTACATTGCGCAAGTAAATTACTGATGTTGACTGTTCCTATGCACGTTAATAAGGTACTGCTTGAAAGTGCTACATGGTCTCTTTCAATTAGATGCAGGAAGCCATTTTTCTGGGATTCCTCATCACCTGGATGGCAGGATAAAGATTTTTTGAGGAACTGTGTGCAGATCAAAGACCCTCTTTGAACTGTACCTAAGTATTGGTTAGGCCTGGGAAATTAATTGTTATGGGAGATGTATCTAACTGTGAGTGAATGTATATATATATCTCTTAAAGCAGGAGAAAGGAAATTGTAGTTTCCTTAGAACTTCAAAGGGAGGAAACTTTATAACAAAAAACTAATATACATCTTCACATAACACTTCAGATTTTGTGTCTCCTGCCATTGTGTAATCTTGCATCAAAGGATGACTAGGTTAGTACTCAAGGGAAGCCATCAGCAAGGAGAGCGGCACAAGCTATGGAGGGAGTGAGAAACAGAGCTATCAAAAGGATTTGGGATTGAGGAACAAAGGATTGAATAAATTATTTTTTTCCCCATATTCAATCTTTATAGATGAAGAACAGCTTTAAGAAGTTGTTTAAACATGTCTGTCATGTGACATAGTTACTCTAAAAAAGTCCATAAATATTCATATATTATCAAAGTGATAGTTTTATTGTACTTGCACATTGTGTGGGATTTGCTTCCCACCAATATTCATGAAACTTCTTAGACTCAGTTACTTTCAAGCAAATGTTGAGAGACACTTTTGATTGTCATATTTTAAATTATTTTGCCATCCACCAAAGATGGCAGAAAATCAATAGTAGATTCAGAAGTTATTAAAGGAACTAATAGATAAACCTTGGCATCATATAATCCTTTTTTCCAACAGCGACAGACAAAATCAAAATATACTTTGGAAGTATTCTCCTCCTTGGTTTCTTCTTGGTGTCTGCAAAAAATTCATGCCCCCTAAAACTTCAGAGACTGCTTTAAAGAAAGCAAAAAATGTTCTTGATGCTCTTTACCAGAGAGAGCAAAAGGAAGCCAGGCCAACCCACCAAAAAAGGCTGCTAGGCTGAAGGTACGGACAGTATGATTGGTGAGCTCTAACATACTGGAAGTGTACTGCTTGTCTGCTGTGCTATATCTTCTGCATATTCCCTTTACCAGCAGTAAATGGGACATTTTTGACTTACAGAGACTAAAGTTAAATTGTTTTCTTGTTACTAGACAAGAGAAGTACACACTTGCCATTATCAGTAACTCATCATTCACCATTGGGAACATGATGTGGTGCCCACCAAGTCCTTGTGGAGCGCAGTGAATATTTTGGCATCATAAATGTTGATCTGGTTCCTGCAAAGAACTTAGAAAACAGATGGGATGGAATCCTAAAAATGTGTATATACCATTCAGCTATTTGGCTGTAAAGAAAGCTCAGTGGCTCATGGGAGAAGATTTTGCTATATAAATACTTTTTCCCTCTCCCTTTTTCTATCCATGGTGTTACAGAGTAAGCCAATATGGTCTGAGGTCACAGAGCAGAAGAAGAAAAGAGACTCCATCTGCAGTATGTGCAAACTCTGTCTCTGTGACAAGCGAGTGTTGTAACACTCAGTCAAGCAAAGTTAGCTCTCTACCTGCAAATCTCTGTTTTAAAATATCAAACTGTAACACTACAAAGCTTTAGAGAAAGTCAATTTGATTCTACTTTCCTTGATTCCATAGGAATCTATGTAAAGCACCTGTTTAGTACACTGATCTCCTAGGGCCTTTTTTTTTTTTTTTTTTGGTTTACAAACCCCAGCTTCTCACAGAAGAGGCTATGATGTCTCCTCAACAGCATTTTATGTTTCTCCCTGCTCTGTAAGAAGTTCCTCTTCTGAGGATCTCAGCTGAGTCAGAACTCCATTGAGATTTATGGCTTAGCATGAACACAGGAAGGAAAGCAGAGAAAGGGGATATTGTGCCCTGCTGTACTGCTGCTTTCAGACTAGCCAAATAATTTCTGGAAACTGGGACAAGTCAGGCCAGGCATTAATAAAGCTCAGAGCTGTATCACATCCTTATGGAGCTCCTAGATCTGCTGCTGAGCAGCTGCAAGGGGAACCAGATCAAAGGCAACGAACATTTGTGTGCTACAAGGAGGATGGGAAACTGCGCTCCACTGAGACGCAGCTGCCCATGCTAAAGAGGATTCCAGTTTTGAGGAAGCTATTTCCTTTGAATTGCTTAGGACCTGACGTTACTGTTCCAAATGTTTAGAGGATGCCTTGGATGGCCCTGCTCTGTGGTGCTCTTAAGGAGAAGGAAATGAAGGACTCGATATTTTGTCTGAGAATTTTTCAGTGCTCACTGATGATAGCAAAGAGCCATGAAAAGGCTGTTTACTCTGGCACCAAAAAGAAATGCCATTAATGTAAAGGGAACAGAGCTTTCTCCAAATTTTTTTCCCCTTATTGCATGAAAATGATATGGCTGAAGGCTGTACGCTAACAGTTAATGTACTTTAAAACACACCCAGGCCTACAGGGTTTACTTATGTTTGAAGAAAGATATAACTCCATGTGAGTCCTATCTAAGGATGGCCAAAAATATCACTAGGTGAACTGAGTATGTCGCTTTTGGCAAGTTTATGTCCAGGTCAGCTAATCATAGATGTCAATGCAGTTCTCAAGAGGTTCTTGGGGTATGGTTGAAACATACTATGGATTGTATTCGTATTGGTGGTCAAATCCGCGTTGAAAATCTGTATATTCAACATTCAGAATAACAGCCCTTTTCTCACCATCATGACTCTTACAACATGGAGCTGGGTCAGATGATTTTCCAGGCAATGTAGAGACAGCAGTTTGGGAATAACATTGAGGACTTTATGCACAAAATTCTGATGCTTGGTGAAAATAGAATTATTCTTGTTAGTTTTATCTCATTTTCTATATTGAGTTGTAAGGAATGAAAAAACAGTGTTACAAGGTCAGTTCTTGCTGTAATTATTTAAAAGTATGTAATCTTGGGGGTTATGGTTTTTTCTATTGTATCAGACCTTGCTTTTAAGCAGTTGCACCCTGAATACTCCGATGCCTGGTGAACTGTGTGCCTGGTCTGTCTTTCTTCTGGCAAACATTCAAAGCATAAGAAATTATCTATGCTTCTGGTAGGCTAATGAAATTAATGCTGATCCTTGACATCTTTATTGGTTTTGACTTACCACTTCACAAATCATTTTATGGAAGAGTGCAAGCAACAAAAAATAGCACATACATTTGGTAAAATATCCTGCTATATACAGTAGATATGGAATGTTACAGGAAAAAGATAAGCTAAGCTGGGGTTATATGTCCACCTACTGTTTTCAAGAGTAGAGTAAAACTCAAGAATAAACTGACAAGTAAAGAGCTCTCAACCACATGGTGAAACTGGATTACTTCTATTAACAGTAATTATTATTTTTTTCCATGCTGCAATTGACACAACTGACAAACCTTTTGGTCTTTACAGTGAGAGCACTTGCAGTAGGAAAAATTACTAAAAAATAAACAGATGACTAGAAATAGCATTTTCTTCATTTCTGCTCCATGCATTTCTGCATGTAATGCTAGCAAGCTCTAGCTCCTGAGTTAATGTTGAGAAAATAATGCTGTAAAAGAATAAAATAAAAATAACAAAAAAAAAATATGTATCCTGGCATTAGATTTCCTTTCTGTTATGTTCCTAATGTTTCTCCCTTCTCATTTTTAGGAACATACAATAGACCTTTATAAATGTGGAGCTGCTTTCAGAATTGCTATCGTCATCTAGATCAATTTGTAATAAAGTCCTGCCTCCCAATCTATTCTAATTTCAATGTACACACTCTGCTGGCTGTTTGCCAGCATGGAGTTCAGAAATAATATGTCCATTTAGTTACAGATGCACAGATTTCCCTGGGATGGTAGATTGGGGCTGCTTTAATACTCCCAAACTTACTGCATGTTTATGCATTCACTAATGACACTCACTGTGATATTTAGAAGCTGGGTATAAGAATGACACATGGGGGGGGGAAAGGGAAGAAGTTGCACATGCTCTTCAAGAGGGCTGAAGCTTCGATTCTTATTTCCCTGCCCTGAGTTGATAGCCTTCCACCTCAAATGACTGTACATAACATGAATAGAAAATTAGGTTGGGCTAATCTAATTTGAAACAAGCTGGTCACAGCCAGCTACTGTGAATCTCTAAGGTCTTATAAACTGGTTTTTATAAGTATTTGACATTTCTACTGGGTACTAAACATAGCTCTCTGTTGTTATAAAGTGCAGCACACTGTGCAAGGAAAACAGTCTGTATGCATTGACTTGTATGCTCATTGGTTTGGTTCCCCCCTCCCCCCCCCGAACCAGTACAGAGATGTGGAGCATCTGGGATATTTCCAGAAAAGGGGTGAATTAATAGCTTTGGATGATTTTTCCATATAATCAATTTTTATATACTTCTGTCCAATTATTTGAGGACTGGATCTTTCTCAAAGGCTGAATCTAATGTCAGGGTAAATACTTTCCAGTGTGGTTAGAATTTTTTTTGGTGCCTTACTTGTGGTATGTTAGGTAGTTGAGTGCTGTTAGAAACACCACCTTTGCAAACCCTGAATAAACCCTTAATAACAGCTGTCAGTCTACAATGCAGGCAATCTCAATAAATGGAATAAAGTTAACAGAGAAGCTCAGAATTTTCGTTTACATTAGAAAGTAATTGAAAGAACAAAATACTTGGTTAAAGATAATTACAAATATTTAACCAATAATGTAGGCAAGAATAAACGCAGAGACTTCTAATGTGTCTGTTGTGCAATGACAATGTTTAAAACATTCCTGTTTTCACCAGTATTAAATACAAACACATGTTTTGACCATATGAATGATATATGGACTGGATTCTTTGCTGTTCTGAGTTTCTTAGTTTGCTAAAGAGGAGACTGTCGTGACCCTCATCTCAGTTTGTGAGCAGGGGCCTAAATGATGTGCTTCCCTTGTAAGAGAGTGGAAACATGCAGAGCAGTGACATCACCATTGTCTCGAGACACAATTAAAATAAGGGACACAAGTGCACGGCTTTATCTGTCTCAGTGCTGGCTGTATGAAGAGATTCAAGTTGGTGTTGTTGCAATTAAAGGCCTATGTTGCAATGTCTACAGGTGAGCTGGTTCTTCTCAGCTTTCTATAGTTTCACTGGAAAAAATAGGCATTTCTAGAGCACAATTTTTAAGATTTATTTTAGATAATATGACCTGAATCACTCTAAAAATGTTTATATCTGTTGAGGGGAGCCAGGAACATTTCTTCAGACATACATGTCTACATAATAGATATGTAAAGTCAATGAAATGAATCCTATGTCTCATTCCCATTTAGGGAATAGTAGAGGCACCTACATTAAAAACTCTTGACTTGTTACTGAAGTTGTTATACTACACAGTAGAGAAGTTTTAGTTTCAAACCTCTTAACAAGACATTGCTAAAGTGAGTTTGCTTTTTGAAAAGTTAACATTTAATAAAACCGTGACTCTGATCATAATGTGCCTGTAGAACAGATTGGACTCAAAATAAATTCCTAATGTTTTAAACAGAGGATATAGGCTTCATAAGCATTCTTAAATTAAATGAATTGAGAGTGCCGAAAAATATGTAGACAGACCAAAAGCAAAGAAGAAATCCCTTCTAAGTGTCCTTTTTCATGTTTCTATTGAGGTAACAAGTGTTTTCAAGAATAGAATTGCTAAGCGTGTGACTTGGTTAAGAAGCTTACTTGATAATTATTATTAAAAGTTTTAAATTTACATCTTTGTTCTGAGGAGGCACACAATATTCTTTCAGTATTTCATAGACAAATTTAGAAGAATGAACCTAATTAGAAACTCATGTTTAGCTTGGCCATCCTTATCTCCAGCTCCATCTTTTTCTAGCAATCTAGCAGAATTACTAGCTTCAATTGTCAAAATTCACTTGCCACACATAAAATCTATTTTATATGTCACCTTTTCACTTTTGTGCAAATCAAAGCATGTGGGTGGACATGAGCTCAAAAAGGGCTGAGTAGCTGTGTGACCTCAGCCATGCCATGGCACATGGGATGGTATGCTTATCAAATCTGGTAGTGACACTTGGGTGCTACTGCAACTTGGAGCTTGGCTTATGCCTAAATATGTTGTGTGTGAATAATTGCTCATTAAGTTCTCCTGTAAAAATTAATTTTCAATAATAATGAAAGAAGGAAACAGTCATTTTCTTTGTAGAGCGTCTGTATTCCTTAATAAATTAATCTCTAAAATGTTGTGCTAAGCAAGTTCTATCACGTGCCAATTTCTTTGTTCTTCTTATAATGAATAATCACAAGGATACAGTGTATTGACAAATATTACCATTAGAGAATATGAGAGAGAAGAGAAGTTGCTCTTATCTCAGAGAAAAGGAAATGTATTTTGAAAATGAAGTAGCTAAGATACAATAAATTAGGTTTAACCCTCACTTGTAGCTATACAGGGATCTTTGTCCTTCCCTAATATTAGTCTGTGAGTCATTGTATCCTTTCTCTAGTAATATGGTTAAATTCCAGGGTTATCTTGTTTTTTCTTCCTCTTCAACATAGACTGAAGATTTCATTGAATGTTTTTTTTTTTTTTGCAAGGTCAACAAAACATTGTTTTCTTTCTGTGATCTGGAAAAGAAAAGCACTCCTGGCCCTTAAAAATATGTATTTTCTCCTGCTGGATTCACAAAAGAAGCCTAATGAAATCTATGTGATCTAGAAGAGTTGTTTTGCAGCAAAGCTATTTAAAATACAATCTGAGTTAATAATAGCAACATTTTTTTAGATGGACAGGAGTGCATGTGAATAGAAAGAACTATTCAACACAGGAAGATTACTTCAATTTCCACATTGGTCATTAGTGGAGATAACACATGTGTAGCTGTCCAGGCCTAATGTCTTTTAGTGTACGTCTCCATCCTGGCATGAATAAAACCACACCATATTTTGCTACTCCCTGTTCATTCTGCTGAGAGGGAGTCAGGGGAATTTCTGGCTGAGTTGCACAAACAAATAAAACTTGATAGTATTAATTCCAATTTACAGTGGGAGTGGTAGTCTGTTTGCTTACTAAATTTCAGGATAAGTTTTCCATGGGCATTTCATTTGGTGAAAGTAAATTTCATATCTGCTTACAGGAGGGATATCGTTACCCTGTGTACTAAATGTGCTTGCAGACATTCACTTACAAATTGCACACATCTGGTGTTTTGGTGAAGTTAGCAAAACTCTGCTAATGCTATGCACCAATAATAAATAACTTTTCTGAGGTATCTGGTTGTTTCCCAGATATGAGTTAAAGAAAGTCTAACACTTTCTTTCAATTACTTTTGAGTTTGTAATTAAATCCATATGAGACGAACTGATTGATGGATTGGGGTGAATAAAATGCTAATAAAAACAACTCTAATTTCCTGGTCATTCACTGTTTTCTTTCCCTTGTGCACCAGTGGCTATTCCAGAGGTTACTGCCAGATCTGCAGCCATGTCCCCTAGGGCTTTGGTCTTGACACATCTTTAAAAATAAACAGGACAGAGGATATGGACAAGCAAATCAGTTACACAGAACCAAATAAAGTTTCAGAAGCACCACCACCATCCCATGGATCTTCTTGCATCTCAGAACCTTGCTTTTACCATGTACCAGGGAATAAGGAAACGGTAAGGTAGAGCTTAATTCCCACTCTCACTTATTTTGGGATCTTTCTGACTAAATCCTAAGCTTGGTTAAAATGCAAATTCTGCTGTATACTACTTCAAAGTTACCTTAAACATTCCCATCACCTTAATGAAGTTGAAATCAAGCCTGTAGATTGGCATCTCAAAGGAAAATGTGGGCACTACAATGAAATTATGTGGGTGAATCAGTAGGTGTCAGACTGCTGAGTCCATAATGAATAATTATCTCAGCATAATTATTATATGTGCTGTTTTTCAGACAGATGTAAAACTGAGATCCTTTTGTGTCTTGGTAATTAAAAACACATCTCTTATGCGACTGCACCTTACAGAAGGAGTAAAAATTCTCTTTTGGAGAATATGGTCTGCTAATAGTATCCAAGGCTGCATAAAGAACTATCATATTGATCGTTAGAATTGGCTGTCCTATATGATTTTCTCTTCCAGAATATCTGATACTAATTTTTGCATTTTCATTGCAGTTTATACATGTATTTTGTAGAAGAAGCTCATATTGTACTCATGAAGCTCGTGTTGTACTTTCTTTGATACATTTTTTTAGTTGTATGAAAACCCTGTATGAACAGAGTTTTGATGCTCCTCCTGGATCAGATTTGATATAATTTTGTGTTCAAAAATCAAAAGCAACTTGATTCATTCATGGGATAAAAATACAAAGACACAACTTCTGTTTCAGGAAATCCTTGAATTACAAACTGGTAAAAATTGGGAAAATATTCTTAAGATATATTCCTGAATGATCCCTCTGTTCTTGAACTCTTCCCTCAATATCTGCTGTTGACCAATCAGAACAATACCTGGGGCTATACATACTTTTTATTTTGTTCAGAATGACCATGCTTAGTTTTCTATGTAATATACTGTAACTGCTGAAAAGAAGTATTCTACCATTGGGACTTCTCATCAAGGCAAGGAAGCAAACCTTCTTTTCAAAAAAATATTGAAAATGAAAATAGATATTTTTCTCCTAAAGAGTTACATAAGAAACATTTTTCTATAGAAATATTCCTCATCTATTTTATTACCAAAATGGGCATCTCTTATCAAGATGTTTTGCACTTTCTGAAAGTTATGGCAGTTTTTTGGACATCATTCCTTGGTCTGCCCTTGGGGCTATTATGGGAAATTGGATGCAGGATAATAGTTTCTCCTGTTCTATCCAACCTTTTCAGCATATTCTCTTTTGCATTTGCTAGGTGCCAATGCAATTATTTTAAGTGGAAGAGTCACGAGAAAACAAATTAGATGAAGCATAGCTAAAACCATTTGCATGCATCTATCCCAGAGAGAACACTTAAAGGATACTTTTGTGAAGAACAGTAAATCTGTCTGAATAAAACTGGGTTACTGACCTGCTGGTTGGAGTCAGATGAAAAAATTTTCATAGTGTACACTGACTAACTGGGATTTTTCTAAAATTTTCCTGTCATTATTTAGTGACTGTAGCTAGTATAAGGGCTTCTTTTGGCTTTATATTTGACTGCTCATAGACTATTCCTGTGCTGCCTATCAAAGTATGACTTTGAATTGAATATATTTTTTATTTCTGGCAAAATTGGAGGAAAAAGGGATAGAAGACATAAAACATCCAACTCCAAAGTCAGGCACAAAAACTGAGAACGTGGAGATGAAATTTACCTGACATTTTTCTATCTTCGTAACTGGGATGTGAAAGAAAAGGAGAGTGTCCATGATTGTTATCTGGAGAAAGAAAAGCCTCATGCTTTAGTGATGCAAACATCAGAATCTCATGTAAGTCTATGGTAACATGCTGCATTTGCTTGGTGACAACACATGATGAGGTGACTGTAAACAAAACAACAGTTATTTATGCTGGCTGAAGTTTGATGATAAATGAGGAATGAAATTTTGAGCTTATCAAGAAATCAGCAAGATAGCTGTGTCTTTGGTTAGGTTATAATTAAGAAGGAAACCTGGTGCACTGGAACTAATATTTCAGACTGTGTGGAAAATTACAGAGTATGTATACCCAGGTCTTGAACCTGCTACTGTGTTTCAAGGAGTGAATAATGAAATTGGAAATTTATTACATATAACATAAACTTTAGTATATTTCCATATGTCTCCTGGGCTGTGTGTGGAAGAGTGGGCATCAGCTCTGGCAGTTAGTCAGTTGTGGTCTGCAGTGAGCTACCCCAGGGGCTCAGGTGTACCCTGTGCTGATCAAACTGCGAGACCTGGACTTGCCATCAGGCATTATCAAAATAAAGAGATATGTTATGTGCTTGGAGAGGTACAGAATAAGGCAGTTCTCAAGCAGGAGGCCGAGGTGTGTTTTTCTCCTGTGTTTGCCAAGCACATTTACACACGAAGTTCTTGGCCACCACTTGTGCAGTCTTCCTTTGGAAGCATTTTCCATCTGTCATGCTCACATGCAAAAAACTCCCTGCTGATTCCGTCCCCACCCTTGAAATGGAACCTCTCTTTGTCTCTTACAGCTTTCGACAAGACTTTTATTAAAGAGACAGAGAGGAGAGGAAAAATGCATACAAGGTGCTTTCTAGCATTTCATATCAAGAGCTGCAGCCAACAGGATCACAAATGCCTGTGATGGCAAAGAGAAAGGGATTCAGTTTCACCTTTACTCCTCTTTTCATCCACTAGAAATCCTCCCTTTATCTGCAGCATTCTAAGCTCCATCAGCTGCTTCATCCAGCCTACTAAGAATTAAGAGTCTCTTTATCTGTGGCAGTCAAATAAAGTGCAGCTAGAAACACTGCCTTCTCCCATACTTAGATCTGCATGTGAAATACCAGCCACCCTCTTCACAAAAGTAGCAAAAAATAGTTTTAAATATTATTTCTAACAATATTCCCTCTTATACTTTACTCACATCAACAGTAAAATGGCTAAAAAAAAGAAAAAAATCCCTGGAAAAACATATGGGAGGATAGGCACCCTAAGACTCATCAGTGATGATGCAGGGGAAATACGTAGCCCTTGTACATCTCCTTTCTTCAAAATTTTAATTATTTTGCAAATAAACCACTCTCTTGTATAATGATTGTGACTTTCAAAGGACAATCTTTGTGACAGCACTTCATAATTTGTATAAGACATATACCGAATAGACATTAGGGTAACTAGATAATTTCAACAAATTTGGTCTTTCTTTAATAAAATTTCCTTGATTTAAATTTCTGCTTCACATACCATCTGAAAGGAAGCTGTATATTCAGAAAAATGGAGTGGTAAGGCCTGCTTAAAAGACTGGCTACTGTGCCTATCACTGACAGTGAATATCTGAAATTTCTGTCGTAATTTAGCTATATTTTGGTAATAGGGACTTTTAAAATTATTTTTAAGCATATTGGAAATATATATAGCTCTTGCTTTTCAGAAGGATTTTTTGGCTTTCCCTGTCTAATTTCCCTTCTTAATTCTACACAAGCCATTTCTCTCAAGGCACTGAAAACAACAAGTTAGAACATTTTCCATGCACACATATTGGACTGTTGCATATTAACTGGGCTTCTTCGACTCTCCTGCCTGACACCATAGAGTGTATCAGGCTGGACCAACAAGGCTTTGCTTTGTCTCATTATAATGGAAAGCACAATCAGCTGGTGCAGTGAAAAAAAATTATCAGGGATAAAGAAAACAAGTTATTCAGGGGAAATGATCCATAACTGTTTGTTATTGAAGTCTTTAAGAATTACTTGTATAAGAAGAAAGGAATTGCATCATAAATTTAACTCCTTGGTTCGTTCTCAGAACAAGTGAATCAGGGCAAAACTATCCTGGGAGCCAAAACACACAAATGCTGAACATGCTCTTCAGCGGGCCTCTTAAATGTGTTTTACTGAATTTTATGCTATCACCAATTCATTCCATATTGGAAGAAAAAGAAAGTGTCAACCACATGAAAGTATCCTTTCTTTGGAGAAGACAGAAGACAGAACATGAATTGGAAAAATTCCTTTGAGACCTCTCCCTTCACCAGTCAAAAAAAAAAGAATACAAATCCAATTATACTGTTAACTAAAACCACACAGGCACAAAATAGTACTCCTAGCTTACCAGGCCTGTTGCAGAGATCATCATATTCTTTTCCACAAGTCCTTTCAATATTTTTCAGTAGTTGCTGTATACTGTTATCCAGCATCCGTGTTTCACTTTTTGGCCGAGGAATTCATGTTTTGCATGGCCAAGAGAGGAAAGGGCAACACAAAATGGCAAAAAGGCAAGATAAGTCTTGCACTACCCTTTGATCTCTGTGGTCTACTGCCTGCCAGCTGTGATTCCAAGCAGAGTGCAGATGCACACACATGGATAAACGCTGCCAGTCTCCCTTTTCTTCCCTGCTGTTGACTTTGCCTTGCCACCTGTCCTCATACCACAGGAAGATATTCCTTATTCCTAGGCATGCAGGAAGGAGGCTGCTGTCAGGATATGGGGGCAGAGGGGTTCTGTCAGGTGATATTCTAACTTCCCCACAATGACTGTCTCACTGTGTCCCCCCCAGCTCAGGGGAGATTGTTGGTCACAGCTTAATATGGGCAATTGCACAGGATATGTCACACTGTGTGTGTCTGATGGACAAATTGCCATGGTAATTGCCTATCTGCATATTTATATTGCTGAGCAATCAAGACTTTGAACAGAGTAGGATG
>NW_016690189.1:6369131-6456996 GCF_001604755.1 Lepidothrix coronata
AAACATATATATTTGCACCGGCAGCTAAAGCTGTAAAAGGTTGGTGCCATGTTGTTCTGTGTGACAGATTAGCTTATTATGGTCATAGGACTGAGGTTATGCCATGTTTATATTCTAATATCCTGCTTTTAATGGTTAATAACATTCAGAAACTTTTCTCTGGTCCAGATGTGGTTTCCATCCAAATATAATTTTATTTGGAAGGTTTGAAAAAGAATGGTTCATGTTTTTTTGCTTTGTTTGTTTGTTGTTGTTGTTATTTTTTCCCTAATAAAAATTTATTCAGTTCTGTGCTTTGGTCAGGGATTGCTGAAAAAAGGATTTTAGTCAGACTAAATCCACCTGCTTTCTGTTGGGGTGGGCTCAGAGAGAGGCATCAGAAAGTCTTCTGTTAAAACAACATCCAACCTATATACACCAGGGCTTCATTTATGTACAGAACTGAATGTAGGACAAAAAAAATGTCTCTACCAGAGAAAGCAAAAGAAGTGATGCAAGTATGAGAAAAAAAACAAGGAATGTGGGTGAAGAAGGAAAATGTGTTGTGCTGTATCTGGGAATTCTGAGAATGATAGGGAGAGAGGACAAAAGGGTGAATTATTCATATCTCTGATCAAAAAGGCATTACTATGTTTTAGTTGCTTCCTATTTTTATGGCCATTTTTTGGCAGCAACTTTGCCCTCTGGGAAGATCCTTGGCATAATTTCTTATTTTGTTCATTTGAAGGTTTTCTGTCAGCTTATGGTGAATCTTTCTTGCACTCCTTGTCAGAGTTCTTTGCAGTGTATCTCCAAGGACCACAGAGGTGTCATGTAGTCATGTATTTTCTTTAGGTTGCCAGCATCACCCAAATGGACTCAGGGACCAGGGTTTTTGTTTAACTGCTGTCTCTTTTGTTCAGTGCTACTTGGAATGTAAACACAAATTTTTATTTTCTCCCTTTTTTTCTTTTTTTAAATCTGGAAAGGAAGCATCCATGATGCTTCATAATCTTCAGCAAGTAAGGACAAGGCTCAGACATTTCAGTACTTTTCTTGTGAGTACTCTGTGTGTGACATTTCCTGTTGTTGTCCTTGTTCTTAACAAAACGTTGCACACTGTTTTACAATGTGAATGATTTAACTCCTGCTCTACCCAGGGCATTGCTTCTGGCGCTGACTCAAGCTTGCTTATGGTTTTAGTGGCTCAGAGCAAACCATTTCTGAACATTTTCTCACCTGTATGCATGGTTTTTTCACTGTGTATGAGTATCATGTAATTGCTGAAACTACACAATTTTTTTATAAAATATATTTTTATTCCCTATCATCAACTTGATGTGACCACACAAACTGCGTACATTTTGTGTTTGCTTATCTGACTAATCTCAACACCACTACCAATTCACTCTAGGCCAAAGGTTATACAAACCCTACAGCTGACCTTTGCAGCCTCATATTTGGAATCAGGACCATGAGAATGTCTTTGCTTGAGCTTCTAACCACCACCAGCAGATAACTTCTCCAGTTCCCTAGCAACTTAGTTATGCGTTGTAATTGATTTGGAGCCTATGAAGAAGAGACATTGTTGTGAAATGTGATATTACAGACTGCATACTTTTCTAATTTTTAAGTCCTATATTACATTATTGTCTTTGATGAAGGGAGTAGAAAGTTCTTTCTGACTTAGAAAGTTATTCCCAAATTCTTAAAAAGTTATTTGATTTTTTTTTTTTTTGTTAGCCAGTATTGCACAGTCTGATAATGTGAAATCTCTTGAAATCACTTTATTTTTTTCCTGAAAAGACATTTGGTGATCAAACAGTGGAAACTGGGACCTATGGATACTCCAAATATTTGCAAAAGCGCACAAATGAAGAAAGAAGCAGTACCACCTAATAGTCTTTTTAGATGGCTCTTTACCAGTGTATTTCCATAATATCATCTCTGGTGCATAGTTATAGAATTGGACATATGGCTTTCTGTGAACAGGAACTTCCCCTTTTGAAATCTCCAAGTGAAAGATGAAGCAAGAGGTAGGTGTGGTGATCCTGACTAGGAGACCATTACACACTGAGGAGTGAGTGATCCTTGAAACAGTTACCCTAAGCAGGCACAGACCTGTGTGATGCTACACGAAGATGTCTGTGTCATGCTGCATAACCCTTTGAGCTGCAGGGCAGTCACCAGCTCATTGCAACTGAGGAGCCTACAGGCAGCTTCCTCTCACCAGTGCTCGTGTCTCCTGCATGGCCTGCATCTAACAGTGCAGTGAATGGTGGAATCTTTTACTAAGGGTGTCTTCCCAGCTTTGCTGTACATGGATCATAGCCCATTTGATGCTGCACCACTTGGGGTCCCCTCCCTCTACAGGGATGTAAGACTGATCAGGCCCAGCCAGCATGGGTGTATGAAAGGCAGGTCCTGCTTGACCAACCTGACCTTCTTCTATGACAAGGTGACCTGCTTAGTGGATGAGGGGAAGGCTGTGGATGTTGTCTACCTAGACTTCAGTAAAGTCTTTGACACTGTCTCCCACAAAATTCTCAAGCAGAAACTAGCTGCTCATGGATAGGTGTGCTCTTCCCTGGGTGAAAAACTGACTGGATGGCTCAGGGAGAGGTGCTAAGTGGAGTTAAGTACGCTTGATGACCAGTCAGTAGTGGTGTTCCCCTCAGTATCGGGGCCAGTCCTGTACAGATCATCTTTATTGATGATCTGGATGAGGGAACTGAATGCACCCTGAGTCAGTTCACAGATGACACCAAGTTGGGAAGGAGTATTGATCTGATAGAGGGTAGGAAAGCTCTGCAGAGGGATCTGACCAAACTGGATCAATGGGCCAAGCCAATTTTATGAGGTTCAAGGCCAAGTATTGAGTCTTGTACTTGGGTCACAACAACCCCATGTAGTGCTATGGGCTTGGGGAAAAGTGGCTGGAAAGTCGCCTGGAGGAAAAGGACCCAGGGGTACAGGTTTACAGCCAGCGGAACATGAGACACCAGTGTGCCCAGGTGGCCAAGAAGGCCAATGGCATCCTGGCCTGTGTCAAGAATAGTGTGGTCAGAAGGACTAGTGAAGGATTGGCCCCCTGTACTCAGCACTGATGGGGCCCCACATTGAGTACTGTGTTCAGATTGGGTCCCTCACTACAAAGAAAGACGTTGAGGGGCTGGAGTGTGTCCAGAGAAGGGCAATGGTGCTGGTGAAGGTTCTGGAGTAGAAGTAATATGAGGAGCAGCTGAGGGAGCTGGGGTTGTTTAGCCTGGAGAAGAAGAGGCTCAGGGAAAACCTTATCATTCTCTACAACTACTAAAAGCAGGTTTAGCCAGGTAGGGCTAAACCTGGCTTTAGCCAGTCTCTTCTCCCAGGTAACAAGGGTGAGAGGAAATGGCCTCAAGTTTTGCCAGGGGAGGTTTAGATTGGATAGTACAGAAAGTTTCTCCACCAAAAGGGTTGTCAAGCACTGAAACAGGCTGTCCAAGGAAGTGGTTGAGTCACCATCCCTAGAGGCATTTGAAAGACATGTAGATGTGGCACTTAGGGTTATGGTTTAGTGATGAACTTGGCAGTGATTGATTAGTATTTAGACTCAATGATCTTGGAAGTATTTTCCAACCTAAATGATTCTATGATTGTCTATGCTTCTATGATTCTCTCCTTGGAGTGTTAGCTCTAATAAGTAACATTTTTAATAATACCTTCCATAGTCTGAGTGCCTTTAGTACTGGGATCATTACAGGCCAGTACATCCTGTTGCAAAATATGAGTACAAAGCAGAATTGCTATGAATGGTGAATATTTTCTATATATAGATCTCTATATATATGCATCAAGATGACTTTTGATAAGACTGTTTATTGATAGGCCCAAAATACGTGTAAGACCCTACTGTGCTAAATCTAGAAACAACAAATCTGGGAGAGCTGACTGCCTTAGGAAAACAGGAATAAATTGATAAGTAGTTTAACATATGAGATTCAAAACCCATGAAAGTCAGACTAGATCAGACTGGCTTTTATGTATGGTTAAAAGGGAAAATAGAAATTTGGTGTTCCTTCAAAAATATCAGCTATTACTGTACAGTATATGTGACATGCAACACACCAAGAAAGCGTTATTAAAGAAGTGGCTGACAGCTTCATGCTACTAGAATACAGTTCATGATCAAACATGAGGAAAGGGTCCTTACAAACATCAGTCCATTCCCAGTGGCAGGGAAATGAGAAGTTTTAGATGTGATGGAGACCCATTCTCAATATCTGAAGACACTGAGTTCTAGAGAATCACAATGCAGTTCACTTCAGGACCTGGAAAAAAATTTAATTTATAGCAAACAACAGCGCTGCAGGTCAAACAATGCAAAATATTAGTTGTCACTCAATAATCTCCAATCACCATAAATCACATGGGAAATCTAACTTGCACTGAACTTGAGGTCTGTGCATACTGGGTCTCTGGAGTGACTCATGGGATGAAGATCTGCTTGCAGTACTATGAAACAACAAAGATCTTTAGTAAACATCAAAGCTTTTGAAAATGGTAAATTTGGATGAAACCAAGTATGTGATAAAAGAACTAGAGATCTGGCTACAGAGCTTATTGCCTACATTTACCTGCTATAAACAAATGTAAGTACACAACGATGCCCTGCTTTGCTCATTAGCTTGGAGCTGCACCTGTGGAACACAAAAATGGGCATGCTTAGCATGAAAAAAATGTGAAAATTAACTGTGGTGTGTGACTTGTCATAGCACTAGGAACAAATACCAATATCAGTTACGAGAGTAGCTGTGCTGACAAAGATATGACTCATACAGTTCATTGCAGCTCAGGAATGACTAGCAGTGATCTGACTAACAATTTGTCATAGGAGAGGATCAGAATTGTTTGCCAATGAGCTTATGGGCAGCAGTAGTGAAGCATCTTTGTTGTTATACCTCCCTGTGCTTCAAGACAGCTTTTCAGTTCAGTGTGGCTTCAGGTGTGAAGTACGGAATAACAATTTTACTTGTTTTACCTCTCCAGAAAAAAAAAAAGTGACTAAGGAGAATGCAACTCCATGAGGAAAAATGTCTCTGCCTCTCAGTTCACTGGGAATGACTTGAAAAGGCTGCTCTCAGAAACACCAACAGATTCGCTGGTGCTGACAGCGTGTGACAACTTCTCCAAGTTGAGATACGGCAGCCACACAAGCATAAAAACCCCTGACAGTTAGAGATACATTACATAGTCCTTGTTGGCCTTCAGCCATGCTTTCTTTTTTATTTCACTGGGTTATTTTAAGACTACAGGAACCTATGTTTCCCTCTAATCAGATCTCTGTAGCTAGGTACTCTTGAAGTCCTAGGACTTCAGAAGATAGAAGAGCAAAGGAAACACAGTCAGGGAGCCTCTGACAGACAATGTATTGATGCTGAAAAGACAATAAAGATGTGAACATCCAGGACATAGAACAGATGAGACTAAGCAGTCAGAGAAAAGCAGGGAGAAAAAAATTCCTAGAATACTCCTTTTACTGTTTTTTTAATGTATTTGACATAGTTGTTATGAATCCAAAAGTTTGGGTTCAGAAAAACAGAGCCTGCTCTTTGCAGCACATTGGAAACTAGCGTGCAGATTATTTAGCAGTGAGAAAAGCCAGTAAAAAGAAAACTCAGTGTTTGGAAGGACATGAAAGAGGTCTAGAAATATTCCAGTAAGTTCTACATGTCCTAATAAGTTTTGTTGCACTGGCTGTAATGGATCAATTTGCAGCAAAGAAAGAATTATTGATTTGCTAACTGAGCCTCAACTCATTGAAGTCTGTATCTGCCCAGTGGATAGGTGTGACTGTAAACAAGAGACCTGTGACCACTGTTGATACAGATGTGCATTTGAACAATGACTTTGAGTCTGAAGTTAAGACATGAGCATGCACACTACTTAGGAACAACACATAAACACATGAACATGTGGATTCCTAAGCGTTCAAGGAATGACAAAGGCTTATTAAATGATAAAGGCTTATTAAAGCTGTCTGGATTGGAAGAATTTGTAATGTTGAATGCAGACACCACATATGAATGGTAATAGTTTAAAGTTTTGTGTGGTTTTCTCTTGACTTATTATCTTCTGAGTTTAACTCTCCCTGAATGTGCCGGTGTTGGTATTGTATTGTCACTTTAAATCAAATTCTTCCAGTTTATGAATATTAAAACATCCTTACAGGATGTAAGGATGTATTGTGGCTGTCCTCCACAATATAATGCCATACTTCACTCGGCTACAAGACTGGATCTGGTTGTACTGTGTGTATGTATGTGGATATGTATTTCTTTGCTTAAACTTTGGTGACTGCTTGATGCTTTTTTTTGAAAATAGAATAAATGGTGCAGTGTGTTCAAATGTTATTTCCTAGTTTTTATATGAGGATTATAACTCCCGTCAGCATGTTTGATATTAAGATAGACTTTACAAACAAGATCTCCACTGATTCAGATTAAATAGTGATGAATGATCTGTGCAGAAATATGAAAGAAATGGCATTCAGAAATGGTTGCAGAAGTGCAGCCATGCACTTTTGAATATTTCCTCAAGTAATTATGATTTTTAAAAAATCTATTGTTGAGTTTCTCAGAATGGAATTATCCCCCAAGACATCCCAGCAGAATCATCTCTCAGTGTGAAGTTTAAGATCACAAAGTACACAGTTTTTCCTGTCTCCTAACATTGTTTCTGCCCATTTTTCTTTTCTTGTACCAAGGATATTGTTGCTTTTTATTCTTTCTGTTGAGACTTTCAATGATATACAAAAGCAATTCCTGGTAATCAGCAGGGTGCAGCAGCTGGCTACAGCAGAGGCTTAAAAGTGGGGAAAAAAAATCAAAGCCCATTTTTGTAAAAGTGACACTAGCTATCAGGACAAACACAAACTCTGGGGAATCAGCAGCGTTCATGGAATTGTGGCACCTTGTGCACAGAAACATGGAGCAAGACAAACCTTTTCTGATGGCACCAGAGCCAGCAACAGCTTGTAAGTCTGTGGAATAAGCTCTGGAGATGGATGCCAGCAACAACTAATTGCCTTCTGGAAATAAAAAGGGGCAGCAAAAGAGGCATAGGATCTTAGAAAACCACTAGAAGTCTTAAAAATTATTGGTTTCAGTTTGAGAATCTGGCTAGGCTATTTCCTCAAATTATTTCTTCTTCTATCACTTTGAGAAATGCAAAGAGAATGAGTCAATCCTCTAGCATCTTACATGTATCTTAGTCATTGTCAATCACAAAAAAGTTACAGTATGGTTCTCGTGTTGAATTGAAACAGTTCTGAGAGAATGGGCATACTGGATGCAATGCTGAGTCACTCTCAGCTGCTCACCGTTATTAAGTATTCAGCATTGCTAAATTGATACAATTAATTTTCCTGAAGTCCCATAAAAGTCTCTTTATCCTCCTGACAGTATTATTTCTTTTCTTTTTTTTTATTATGGTAGTCAGTTTGCTGCTAAAATATTATTTCTTTTCATTTTTACTATGGTAGCCAGTTTGCTGCTAAAACAAAGACAAGTCAGCTTTTGCTCTTGCTTTTATATTTGAATCTCACAGGGCAATTTTTTTCCTCTCATTTTTGTTCACTTATTTGTGAATCACTGCATCTTTTAGAATCTGAATCTCTAGAACATCATGCTCTTAGGTATAAAGTGAAAGGAAAAAACTCTTAGCCATATCCTGAAAAGTCACAGGAAAAGAATCACTAGAGAGGCCGACCTACATACCAGACAATGTTCCTTAAACAAAACAGTTTGAATATTTTCTGTGAATTATTGAGGCAGATATTACCAGTGAAGATAGGACATACATATATAGTCCAGAATGCTTTCCGTTTAACATTTTATTCTTCAGTTCACTCGACCAACATGAAGTGCTTGAAGGTAATTACATACTCCTCTAATTTGCACACAATTCCTTTTATTTTTTTTTTTAATGCCTGTTTCATATGATTTTTGGGCATGTGTGATTTAAAGATATAAAAGAACAGTTTGGAAAAATCCATATCTGAAAATAGCTCTTAACCCAACCCCCTGGAGAAAAGCATGGTCATGGTGAGTGTTCTTCTCTCCAGCCAGAGAAAATGGATGAGGCATGTCCCTTGATCCTGGAGTTCAAGATACCATGATTCTGCCCGGTAAAAGAAGACAGCAGAAAGGTTTCAGAAAGTAATACTGGTGATGGCTTTTTGGGTTTGCCTTAGCAGCTGTCCAGTCTGATGTAGTAGGAGAGACTGATTTAATGGGAGGCAGATCCCAAAAAGTGGCTGGCCTTATTTGCTAAATCAGCAGACAATGCACTCCATATGTGACTAACAAAGTGCAGGGATCCCAGATGTTAAAAGTCCACTGGAGGAGATTTCCTGAGGGCGCAGGTATTATATTTTGCACTCCATGAACAAACTTTCCAGATCTCTTTCCTGTAGAGTGCTGTATTTCAAGCTGAAGGAAAAAACTCCCCTTCTTCTCCCTCTGAAAAACAATTCCTGTTAAACCACGAAAAACTATTCTTAAGTCCTTACCAGGGTAGAAAATTTGCACTCTCTCCTAGTGCATTTCATGTGAATGAAAAAAGATTCCTGTGCTTTGGGAGCTGCTAATGGCAAAAAGAGACTTTCCAGATTTTAAGCGCCCTAAAAGAGAATAGCAGTAAACTTTCCAAAAGAGAAAGGAACATTACTTCTGCCACTGTAGAATTATCTCTTCTCCAGAAATGTCACTTTCCTTTCCTCTCTCAGCTCATTCACTTTCCTCAGTGTGCTTCCTTGACCTCGACTTCTGTGGCTTGAACCCTGCAAATTTCAAGGTCTAGGCTAAAATAAAGATTGGAGCTGTTACACCATGACTGATTGTGAGATGGAAACTGCATTTTTCTTATGGATGATGCAGAATTTGTTTTTAAGAGTTGTCATCTGTGTAGAAACTTGACTCAATGCAGGCAATGAGCACCAGTGATTCCAAGAAAAGGGGTAATGTGTGTTGCAAATGGGATCCTAGATAGGATAGTACTTTTCTTCTATATAGATGGCACAGTCTGTTCAGATCAACAAAGAGGCAAATGGCATGACAACACCAATCTTTTTGACTAAAGCTTCTCCCTGACATATTTTGTGTCTATTGCTGTGCCAAGAACCTATTTTCAAACAGAGCTTAAATATTGTCACAACCCTTGCTTGTGTGGGACTTTCCCCATGTCAGATCATAGATTGCAGAGCCCTTGGTATCTTCTCTTATTTCACTTTGAAAGATAAACAGGAGTAGAAGTTAATATAAGTAATCTGAATTGAAAAGAGGCCCACACTCATCACTTTCCCTAGTCTAAGTAGACAGTTTTTACTGTGTTCTCCTATTTATTTTATTAGAAACAATACCAAAATGTGAGTAGTTTAGGAAGTGTTTTATAACAAGCTCTGGACAGCTGAATCATTTAAATATTTTAATGAGTGTATTGCCTTGAGCATATAAAATTAACTGAATTGCACTTACTTAGGTCATCAGAACTTTCTAATCTTTTTATACATTAGAGATAGATTTACAAGTCAGTAAATATGAGTCTGTAGTTCTTTTAGGAAAACTGTTAAGGTCTAGAAACTTTTATACATATCTATGCTGTGCAAAACTTGTTCTCTTGATTTTCTTGTTCTCAGCTGACTGATTTTTCCACTAAGGCAGGCTGTTGCTTTTGTAGAAGATTACAATGGATTTGGGATATGGGCACACACTCAGCAGTTATCAAAGGGAGAATGTCAGTAGCTGTTTGTGGCCTGTTTTATTTAGACAGGAGAGATTTTTACAACTGAAATCTTCTTACAGCACTATGCTTTATCTATATGCGGTAGTAGATGTCCTCATAAAAATTATATAAGACCCCAACAAACACCACCCAATTGTGATTCCAAGTTTCATGTGAGTTGGATTCTCAGTTGATGTAAATGTGCACACCCTCATTTATGACAAAAGACTGTTAATATGGGTCAAGGTTTTAAAAATTAATTAAAATAATTGAAGTCCAAACTTCTACTTTCCATAGCCTCATTTTATTATATTAAATAACAATTAGAAGTTCAACTATGCCAGTGTTTCAACTATCCCTGTTTCTTTGCTGGAAGTTTTGCATACATGAGGCATTAATGTGAGTAATTAGAGACACCCTGAACAAAGCTCAATAAATTTTCCTCCTTTTGTTAAGTCTGCTTTGGGGAATGACACTGTTGGTGCTGTCAAAACTTCACATTAGGAAGAGGGAAGAAAAAATCAATTTCTACAACAAATTGATGGATGCTGAAGGACTTTGTTCCATATCTGTGCTGACACCTTGAGGGTAACCAAAGCCATGTGCTCTATATTTAAAAACCTAGAAAACTAACTCATATTCATGTGCTATTTATTTATGAAACGAAAGAGAAACTAAATCATCATCAGAAACAGGAAAAGCTAGATGGAAGTTCAAATTGCCTTCTGTGCCCAGGTACTGATTTTTAGCCATATCAAAGGCAGGCTTGGAAAGCCAATTGTGTTCTTCTAAAAACAGGCAATGGAGGGAGAAAGGCTACTGATTACATTCCTCATCTGATGCAGAAAGTCTGGATTCAGGATTTTACTCTGCTCTGACCGCAAAACCTCCAGTGATCCTAGAATGATTCTTTTTTCTTGAGAATTGAGAGGTATCCAAATAATTTGCTTCTGCAAATATAAATGTCTTCTCTTGATCTTTCCTGTTCTAAAATAAATTCACCATAAAACTGTATTCCGATATACACTTTAGAAACTTTTTTTAATGTAAGCATTGTAGATAAGCAAAACGAAATTGCTTTGTGAATCAAGTCTTTCTAGCACCTAGACAAGAACATGGGGTCCTATATGTTTTTATCATTTTGCAAAGTCTATGTGAAGGACAGGCAGAATTGCAGGCTTTCTGCTTAATGTGGATAGGAATTGTTCTCCAGCTATTACCTCAAAAGATGCAGAGGAGAATGGAGAGCAGCAGGATGAGGCCTTGGCACCAGTCTTTCTTGGCTGCCTACAGGAAGGGAAACATGCCACAAAATGCTATATGGGACTTGTGCTTCTCCTCTCCTAGTTGGAAATTGTAGGATTCTCCTGCGTTGGTAAGGTGCTTGTTTACTGTATCGAAGGTCCATGCCTATGAGATACAGTTTAGTCCTCTAGTTGCCTTTGAAAAGGAGTCTCATAATGAATATCTAAATAGAATGGGCTTTTTTCCTCATGTATATTAATTGCATTTACATGCAATACATATTGTGCATACATACCAATATGTATTTATACCTCTGTGGGTTGGAACTGCAAAAGATTGTGATTTTCTTTTTTCTGTATCTGGACATGTTGATTTGCAAGGAGCTACATCTGAAATCTCATTTTGATCATCATTTAGAGGTATCCAAAGTTTGTCTTGCTTATGAGAGCAAATTTCTTAGACATTTTAGACCATTGTGAACCTGGAGATGCCAAAGTCTTATATTGACTCTAGAGAGTGCCCTGAAGCATTAAACAAACCAGTCCAGCTGGGGGATGCAAGGTGGTGTAGAAATCCTATTAATTGAAGTAACCAGTGATGATCATTTAAGTGACCGCGATGATTGTCCTTTCTCCGTGTTATCACTCTGATTGCTGTACCTTCCCAAGGAAACATTGTCACACTGTGCTGGGCATAGAAAAGCTCATGTTGGAGTGATCTGCCTGGAGACTGTAACAAGAGAAACAAGACTGGAGACCCATGCCACCCTCTCTATCTGTTTGAAAATGCAACTACACTGCCATTTCACAATGTTACAGCCCTTGACTTTCTCCAGGTCATGCATCCACCAGCCCTGAACTGCAGTGCATTTTTTTGGTTCTACTGCGGCTAAAAAGAACATAATGATCAGAATGAAAGCAATGCATCAAAACTAACTGAAAATTATATATTGTTCTCCTTTATCACGCTCAGATATTTCAGTAAAATAATGTCTTTGTGACTTTTTTTAAATCATCAGCTGGAGCCATCACTAGAATGACATGTCATTTGATATTTTGTCAGACCTGCAAGCTGTTACAGAAGTTAAATTCTTTTTTGGTCCTTAGGGAGCCTTAACATATCTGTGTTAGAGAGGAAGACACTGTGACACAGTTTCAGTTTATTTGCCCACTGACATGTTTTCAGGAACTAAACAAAAAGTAAAAAACCACTATCTAATGTTTCTTCTGCTCTGTGTGTGTCATGTATATCACAGTGACTTTACAGACTCAGTAAAACTCCATCTTGCATGCCATTCTCCAGCAATCAATGTTAATTCCTAACACATCTGCTTGGATTTTGCTTTAATCCTTCTCTGCTTCACCTGTATTTATCAATATCTCAGATATTTTTGTCAGCTAGCTCACACTCTAGCATGTCTGCAGAATTGACTTGATAATCTGAACTTTTAGGAAAAATCGGCAATGAAATAAAGTAACATAAATATATTTAGATCTGACAAATACAATGTGACTAATCCTGCCTGTTGGTATAGCCATGGCATTTTATACCTTAGATTTCCTAGCACTCATTTAGGAAAAAAACACATTATAATGAAAGAAAACTTTCTAAGAAAAATAGTCAAAAATATTAAATTGCAGCAGCATATATTTTTGAAATCTATGACTGCAACATTGCAATGATAGACTAAATCAGTTACTACCCATGGAAGTAGAATAAGCATTCTGCAATGATGTACATATATGTCTATTAACCAAAATTTAGAATCATATTTGGATTTTTATTCAAAAATTTTGATTTATCTCATTTTGTAAAATCCAGTATATTCTTATCATGAAGAAATTGGTAATAAATATTATAATCCACTAAGTTATCATGATGGCAGATTGAAGAAGTGTAAGGAATCACAGTAGTTCTTGTTCAAAGTGAGGTATCATTAGTTATTTGAAAGTGTCAAACAGTCCACAAAGCAAATGGATCACAAAGAAAGACATATTTTCTGAGATGACTGATATAATCTCAGGCTAAATCTTGAGGACAAAGTAGTTTAAATGTCAAATGCACACCACCCTTTACATTTTATAATAACTCTATGATAAATGTTCTCTAATCATTATGAAAGGCCAGTCTTCCAAAGTGTAGCTATCTCAAAAGAGTTCACAGTCAGTATTGAAACAGCAATTAAAACAATTTATATTCACTTATGACTGAGGGTGGATTCACACTTGTGTTCCAGAGATAAAATGGGCTCTGTGCCATTCACAGCACTTTGAACCATCCCACTTCTATTGCAAACAAACTGAAAGAGTGGACAAATATGTATCTGTCAAAGGAAGTATGTGCTGCAACAACTAGCATGTTTCTGAGGTTATGTGAAGACCATACAGGATTAGCAGTTTTTCCATGCTACAGCCTGTTTGTTAAAGGATATAGACTTTTTGAATTGCTAGTAGTACTCAGGACAGAGGGAGTTCCTGCAATTCAAATGTTGCAAAACCTTTTAGAACAAATTTCTGGGCTCACAGGATTTGCAGAGCTGATGCAAGTCTATAAACTTTTCCCTCTCTGGAGCATAAAGATTTCCCCCCCCCCATATACTTTTTAAATTTTCCTAAAGTGCAGTACGTGTTTTATGTTAAGACATGGCAATCCCTCCAAATGCTATGCTGGCAAAGCAGATGTACTGTTACCTCTACACCTTCTTCCCCCTTCCCCTTTAAGTTTGTGCAAGGAAATTTCCTGGGAAATTTATGAGTTAACTACTACCCCATTCACTCAATGTGAAACATTAGCTATGAATATTTCTCCTCTGAATGTTTAAAGTCATGAACCATTGTCTTCTTTTCTGCAGATGAAGTTGGATGTCATAGAAAGACCAACAGGCATTATCCTAGAATGTGAACAGCTTCTCTTAATCAGTTCTGTGGAATTCTTCTCCTTTTTATTTCTCATTCTCTTCCAGGTTTCAGCTGCAGTTGGCATGATTAAAAGATCAATGTTTCAGACCCCTACAGAATATGGAAGACTGAATGTTAGATAGTAGAGTCCTTAAAAAATGTTTGTTGGATAGGTTTTTAAGGATGAAATAAATTTTTTGTGTACAAAGCAATGTTAAAATACCTTAATAAAATAAAGCAGTTAGAGGATTTACACAAGTAAGAGATATAGTCGGAAAGTGGCGGTGGCTTCAAGACATCTCTTTTTTACATTTTTTCAGCATTTGTGTTTATAGTCTTTTGCCTGTTTATGCTATCACAATTAACCTAACATCTATGCTGATTAGTGATAACAAGGGGAGGAATAAGAACTAAGAAACAGTAGTAAGAAAAAATAGCTAGAAATCTGAGCCTTTCTGGTTTTGCTTTTTGTTATTATTGGGTTTGACTTCTTTTCCACAAAGTTTTCCTTAATTTTTTTGCTTTTCTAAAAATTACCCCTCCCAAAGGCTTAACCCACCACAAGTCTTGCTTTTAAAATATCCCCTTAAAAGTTTCTTAGGCTTCTCATCCACATGGAGACAACAGAATGAGAAGGGCAGGCATCTCTGTGAAGCACAGTCCCTCCATCCTGCGATGGGACCCTAATGTACTGCCCTGACTTGGAACATATGCCTGGTGTGACCAAGCCCTTCTTTTCCATGCTCCAAATATGTAGTCATCTGAAATCACATCAGGTCATCCACGGAGCTACAGGAAAAAATATTTTCCAAGTAATTTTCTCTGCTCCATCAACAATGCACAGTAACTGTTTACAAGAATGGGAAGTAATTAGGATTTGAAATTAATGGATTTCCCACCTCAGGGTGGACTTTTGCTTCTAGCCTTTCATAGAACTGCTTTATTATCAAGTTTCTGGCTTCTCAGTATAGTTTCAGTTTCAGATTGGATGCTGGCAGAGACCTATGAGTTCTTTTAATGATTGAATAACTAATGAGAAAATGCTGTAAGACTTGCAGATTTTTAAATAATTCATACTTGCTTTAGAAGACTTCTACCCTCTTTTTCTGATTGCAGACAGAATATACTTCAGCTCAGACATTTTCCTACTGACTTGATTTCTATGTGATATTTTTTATACTGCTGCTGGAAATCAATTACTTGGATGACATAATAGGCCCCCATTAAACTGCATGGAGCACAGTACAATCTGTTTCATTTCAAGCCAAGACGGCCAAATTAAAATAAATCATAGACACATACAGTTTGTTGCTATTTATAAAATTAGTCACCTGCAGCATCATCCTGGATGAAGTCCAGTGGATGAAACAATGTTGGAACAGTGCTATGAGTGCTTAAAATATATAGGACATGGTGTCTCCCTTTTGCATCTGGAAGTTGCACATCTCTTACTTACAGGATGGGAAGTCCCATTCCATTCATTCTGAACCAAATATGAAAAGACAATAAAATAGTTTTAAAAAGGAGATATTTTGTTTCCCTAGCAAAATTTTATATCTCTCTATTCTCTTCAGTTATTAAAAATGACAAAATTGCAGTTAGAAACTTGGAAGATGAATATCAAAATTTTGCAGACCCAAAGGATTTGACAAAAAGCAATTCTGCTTTTTCTTTTGTTGCCCAAAATCTATCTAGCATATCAGGTTATACAAACCTAGAAGTGATGGGATTAATCTAGTATATGACTTATGTTTACCCAGAGTAATCATGACTTATATTTCTATATTGTTCTGTAAGCAAATAACCATTATGACTTTCTCCTACCTAATTTTCTGAGGATAAGAAGATTTTACTGTTTTCTACTACTCATTATGACAATTTCATTAGTAGTTTTTCTCAAGAGGCCACACACAGTGCTATCATGACAAGATCTGTTGTAGCATTAGTAGTAACAAGTCAATGTAAGGCTCAAATAATTCTCATTTGGTGATGTTAAATTTACTTTCACATCTGTGAAAACAGAATTTGTCTGATGTGCTTCTCATGTAACACAGAAGTTCTTTTCTTCTTAGTAGCTGTTAGACCTTATAAGGCAGAAGATGCTTTGTGCCACTAACAGGTGCCACTTTTGCTGCATATGAATCATTTAAACAGTGCAATGATAAAGCTGTTGGTATTAAGAAAGCCTGTCAGCTGGTTTAGTTCAAAGTAATGCAGCTTAAATGTCAAGTGTGTGTACATGTATACGTATATATGCATATATATTTACAACTGCAATTTAGAAAATTAATTGTTTAGAAACAGCTTACTGTAGGCTTGCACAGCACAGAGATGAAAAGTGAACTGATGATGCAGATATCGCTGGATTGGTTGTAATGAAATATTTAATGCATGGATGATTCTCAGTGTCAGAATGTGATTGTAAAAGTCTGGGAAAAAAGCATTGATTTCTGAAATAAAAGGCATTAATTTTCATTTGACTTAGTGTTGCAATTCTCTGTGAATAGGCACTGCCACCTGTCAAGAAAAAAGGGGGTTTTGCTGAAGAAAGTTGCTTTATCATTAATTGTGGTTAATTCACTTATCTCCTAAAAAGTCCTGGATCCGGTAATGGAACAAAACCAGTCAACAAGTGTTCATAGAACTCTGAAATACCATGATAAGCTGACACCATTTTGACTGGGACCCTAATTTATGCACATCTCATTGCTGATCCTTTCTCTGACTGTGGCTGGTACCACTAGTTGGAATCGACTAATCAATGAAATTTAGGTTCATACTTGAGCCAGAAAAAATTAATGGAATGAAAATTCAGGCCAGAGCAAGGTAAAGCAGTATTCTCAGTGGGGGGAAAAAAAAGGAAGCAGCAAAGATCAAAAAAGTATAATTATTTTTCATTTTACATTTGCCTGAAATATTTCAGGCAAAACCTAAATGAACTTAAAATGAAATGCTGTGCACTGTTTTTGGTTTATTCATACCTGAACTAAAAGAAATTCTGAAACAATTAGTTGCATTAAAAATTCAGACCAATTAAACAATGTTCTCTTTGAATAAGCACATATCCAATTGTATTTCAAATCTGCAAATAATTCCAAAGAAATTTTCTGTAAGCAAATTACATGGATTTTTTATTTGTTTTACTCATCTTTATGAATATTCCTAAAAGGGCAGGTACAAAACTGTCTGACCACAGAGGGAGCTTTTTCTTGGCTCGCATTTTCTAAATATTGGTTTACTTGCAGAAATATAAAAAAATTGTCCCTTTGCTTTGTGTCTCTCTCTTTTAAACCTTCGGGTTTTTGACTTTTTGTAGACTCCTCCTCTTTGAGCAGGAGATTGGTCTAGAGATAGAGTGAACTCCCTTCTGATCTTATCAGTGTTATGAATTATGACTCCATCTGTATGATCAGTGTTTGTAAATACCTTTTAAAGTTCTCTTTTTATGGACTATACCATCTTCTTCACTACTGAAGGAATAAGACAGAAGTACTTCCCCCATCCCAATAAACAGTCTTCACAATGCAAATTCTTTACTTACATACAGAACTAGCATATCCTATAGCAGTAGAAATTCGCTTATCAGTGTGCCTGAACTCTGACTTGTCAAGTTACTGTGATGAGCATGAAAATTGTTTGTTTTACTGGTCTGTTTACTCAACCTTAGGCTTATCCAGCAGGGATGCCAGTGTAACTTGAAGATTCACACACTTGAGATAACAACAGCAATTCCAGTAAGAGCCACCAATTTTTGCTATGGGACTCTTCATCTGCATTTCTCAGCATGTCCCTAAAGTAGTTAGCAAAACCCATCTGCGCTACTTAGTGCTGATGAAAGAGAGTGGAAGAGATATCTCATCTGCTTTGTACCCCTCTTAGGAAGAAGGTGTCAGCTTGTCTCCATTGCTCAGGAGAGCCTGCATAGTTACTGTAGCCCAGGCAAGTAACTCTTCCAATGACAAACTTAGGCTGTGTGGATCCCATCTTCAGTTACAGTGAAGATAAAGCTGAAAATCTGGAGTTTCATTTAACATCACCAGAATCTTAGACCCTTTACACTCATAAAGTATTTCTGTGAAATTTCCCTGCTTAAGGCATCTTTGAGACACTTATTCTAATCTAAGACCAGAATCAAAATATCTACTCTAGAATGGTCATAAACATGTGATCTCCAAAGCCTTCCAAATATCTTTAAAGATTTTATTCGTAAAATAACTGAGATGAAATGATAGTATTATAAATCCTCCTTAATCAAAGGATATCAAATACTTTCAGGTTACCACAATTTAAATATTAGTGTGATAGACACTTAGTTTTACTGCTAACTGCATATTTCTTTGTCTGTGAAGACATTAGAGTGCATCTATTGTGACTTTTAGTAAGTAGAGGAAGGTTAGTGTCTGTTCATCCGAAGAGTACAAAAAATGAAAAAAAGAAAAGATGACAGAATTAGATCAATCAACTTAATTTCAATTCACAGAATAAATCTGGAACAGTTTGCATCACCTAGAAAACAACAGGGAGAGAAGCAGAAGCCAACATAGATTTACCACGAACAAATCAGATCAAAAGAAACTCACTCTTTCAGTGACCAAGTAACAGGTGAGAAGATGAAGAACACATGTACCTCTACTTGAGCAAAATTTTTGACACAGTCTTAGTTGATATTCTCATGTCCAAGCTAAGGAAAACATAGCCTTTATTCTGTGGGCACATAACTGATTAGATAACCACACCATCAATAAGCTAACAAAATCTAATAATTCTCAGGGTTCTGTGTGTGGGGGTCTGCCTTGGATCTGCTTCTTTTCAAGGTTTTCATTAGCAAAACAGATGGTGAAATAGTCAGAATGCTCATTAGTTTTGTATCTGACACAGTGCTAGAAAGGACCCCAAATGTGTTGAAGGAAAAGAGTAAAAAAAAAAAAATGGATTGCAAACATAAGATGTAACTCATTCTATATTAGGGATGACAGCAAGGTTAAAAGACAAGGGCGAGATAGTATAGGCAAAATCAAAGATATAAATTCATGATGGTAAATATTAGAAAGCAAGTTCTTCAAAAAGATCTTAAAATTATGGTAGATCACATATTGGGTCTGGATCATCAGTGCTGGATTCTTTTGGAAAGATGAATACTCTGCTTACAATGTACAAACAGAAATATAGATGCATCCTATGCACAAGATGCATCCTATGATCAAAGGTGGTAGAAGCTATGAGGAGGTAAGATTGGAAGAATGGATGCTATCAGGTCTAAAAAAGAGTTGGTTGGCAAGAAATTTTAAGAATCTTAAGCCAGTCCTGTTGCAAAAGGGAAAAAAATACTAGAGTGGGAAAAGAAGCAAGACAGTTAAATGGACACACAAAAAATTAAAGTACCTAGAAATGTTTTCTAATAATAAAGTCAACTGAATATGGGAACATACTAAATGAGGAAGACTGGATACTCTGTCACTGGAAGTCTTTAACGAAAGTTAAGCTATAAATCTTTCTGAAATGACATCAATATTGCTAATCTTTAAAGCACTGTGATGGATCAAATTGGTTTGTGTTTTTGAGTCTGCTGGAAGGACACAGCCTAGTAGGTAAAATAAGAACTATTTTGTTCTCGTGTATATTACTGTAAATACGAATTTTGCTTATCTAGAGAGTCAGTATTGGACATTAGTACATCATTTCAGTAAGGCTGGACACTTAGATTTTATCACATTTGCTTTCAGGAATTCTCCTTTTGCTTAATTGAAATAGAACTGGTAGCAGCCGCTGCCCACCACTACTAGTTCTTGACTCCTCTAAGTGTTTTTCCATAAGCATAGCTATTAGCACTGGTTCATAGTGCTGTGTGTGGTCTATTACGTTTATTCCAATTACATGTGCAGCATCCAAATATGGTGGCCAAAGAACAGGAGTATTTAAAAAATTTAACTGTATGAAGACTGGTGTTTATAGCTATATGTAACTGTAAATATACTGACTAAAAGTTGGGAAGGGCTTTATCTCTATTAGGCTGGAATGTGCACAAGTGAATTTGATGGCCTTAGAGACATTTAGAGGCATTATAATCCCACTCTGTTCTGTATCTGCAGTGTAGCTCTCCCTATAGCAACCTTGTTCCATGGGGTCCAGGACTAATCAAATCATGGGCTTCTGTCTTGTACTTGGTCACGGTTTAAACCAAAGGTTTAAACCAAAGGCTGCAGTGGAAGCTTGTTCTACATCTTTCACTTGGGTGAGGACTCTGACTGAAAGAGTAGGTTCTCAAGAGCCCCATAGGGCACACTGTCTGACTGAGGCTTTCCCAAAGTTGAGATGTCCAGAAAGTTTTCTTCATTTAGGTCACCTTGTGTCTAACAGAGGGCAAAACTCATGCTGCAGCTTTTCTATCAGTGGGTTGATATCTAAACTCTTCCTCAGTCAGAACTTTTCTTGGTGTTTTTTTTCTGTCTTGAAACTCCCAGGGCTGGGTGTGCAAGTCAAGTATATATCAGAATGCGTTAAGGACTTCACTTATTATTATCAAACTGCAAACTTCTCAGCAGTACGATAAACTTAGTTTCCTTCAAACTGTCTATACTACTTTGTCAAAATAAACTCAACACCTCACTCATGTTCCTATATGAGTTTTCAGTTTTCTCTCTTTTCCTCTATTTCTCATTATAACAAAATTTGTTTCTTCCTGTATTCCCTACCTGCATTTGTTTAGCCTAGAGGCTCACCAGGAGACAGTATCTGCTCTGGCTAGCCCAGACCCATGTGCTTGTGAAATGGTGCTGTTCCTGCATGGGTAAATGCCTGGTACTTTTTCGTTAAGGATCTGCAACACAGATCCACGGCCCTGGAAGCTGCCTCAGGAGCTGTGGGGCTCTGACTGCCCAGAGTCACATTTGTGAGTAAATCTTCCTTTCCCAAGTCAGGGCTTGAGAAGCTTTTGGATGGGACTGGTGGATAAACATCCCACTCCTTCAGATTAATTGCAAAAGAAATCTTTTGTTGAGGAAAACAGGCCAATATGTTCCCCTGTCACCTACTCACCTTCTTACACAAAACTATTTAACCTTCTAGCTGTAGCTCCCACAAAGAACCTAGTAGCAACCCTTCTTATTTCCCACACATATTTATATTTGCCATGTCTGTACTGCTATACTTTTCATCAAAGAGGCAGCATGTCTACCTGGTAAGACAAAGAGAAGTCTCCCTCTGCTTACCACAAGCAGCAGCAAAGGAAATATAGAAACAAAATCTATGATTAAAGGAGACAGCAAAAATCACCTCCAAAATTTGATTAAATGGAAGCATCTGAAGGCTGTTAGCAGATTTACCAGATTTAAGATAGGTATTTTTCTACCAACGAGAATAAATTTGAGACCATATTATTTGGTTTAGTTTCAATTTAAAAAAAAGGAAATAAAAGAAAAAATGTCTTTTGTTCATTGTTCCCCTGATGTCAATTATTTACTGAGTCATAAGCCTTTCATTTATAAACAGAAATGTTCTTAGCATTTGAAAGGCAAAAAAATATTTTGTGCACAACTCCTTTTGGAAGAAATACACTCTTGACTAAAAATATATCCCATGCATTGTCAGAAAAAAAAAAAACTAACCCAGGGCAGAATAATTTGCTCTAGCATTAGCTACAGAGCATCTGCAATTTACATCTCTTGCCACATTAAGCAGGGCGCATTGTGCCATAGAAAATAAAAGGGGTTAGAGTGCCCCTTCTTTTATCTGCAAATTTCTGCCCTCTTATTTGTGACTGTTTCCTGGTCTTTTTTCCCACCTGTATCCCATGAGCTTCTTCTAATTAATGGATGTGTGAGAGGTTGTGCTGTTGTGCTATGTGTGTATTATATTTGGTTCTTGCAAGAGATTAGTCAGGTGCGGGGAGCTCACAGTCATGGTGCTCTAGTTCAGCATAAAATTTTCTGATGGACTTTGGTGTAATCTGAAGTCAATAGAAATTTCTTGTAAACCCATTAATCCCTGAAGCACAAATTGTCTCAAAATATCACTCAGTCTTCACCTAAGAAGGTGAAAACAAATTCCCATAACGTGTCATTTTTACATGCGGAAAGCAATAATCTCAGTCCCATCTTTGAAGCAAAGTAGTTCCCATGAAATGCAGATTGAATCAATCACTTTGCAATATGTATGTTAGGACAAAACAGGGATCTTTGCCCAGATAATACTATGAACAGATAAAAAGCTGAAGTTTTGACTTCCCCCTGAAATTTCTGAAATTTCTCTAGTGGAAACTATTCTAGATATCATCAACTTTAATGATATATAATTAATAATTTAATACTTGGATTTGAAATATTTGCATCTTTTGTTCCTGTGAGAAGAAGGGTTTCTATTTCCTGTCAGGAGCTCTGCATGAGAATTCAAGAACAAGCAGTTCATCCCATGACATTTCCTTATGCTCAAACAGACAAGGTGACACATAAAGCCCAGGGGCAAAGGGAAACCTGATAGCTATGTAGCTGAGCTGCAGTCGGAAGTGGTGAATTCCCTCAACCACAGGGAAAGCTTCCTGTTCTTTGTAGATGAGCCTATTATTGGAATACACTTGCCTGCAGTTAATCTTCAAAGTAATTAAATGGAAAGGAAGCAATTAAATCACTGAAAAGGAATTGCATCTGGTTCAGAGGGAAAATTCCAGGCCTAGGAAGTATTTCAGTGATAGCTGGATGTACTCAATGTAAACAGGTATCTTCCTGTTTGCACAAATGATTAACATTTATATGCTAAGAATATCTTGTGGTAATCAAATGAGAATGAAACGTAGAAGTTATCATTATTGTAGCCTATGAAGTACCAAGCGGAGAAATGTTGATATATATTTTTCCCAGGATGGGATAAAATTGAAACCCATGCCCCTTATATTTGCATATATTAGCTCAGCACCTTGAAAGATGGTAAATCAATGTACATTTACTGCTGTTGAGAATCTAGCTCAGCACTTCAGTAATCACATCCCAAAGAAGGAAGGCCATACAAATGAAAATATGGGGCATGACTCATACAAGTCTCCAAAGAGAAAGAAAGTCGTCTAGAAAGAGTTTGGAGTGAGTCCTTAAAATCAAATGTCAGAGCTATGCAAAACAAGACTGCATTTTAAAGACTGACAGAAATCTTTAAATAAATACAATTTTAAATGTGTTGAAAGAACCATTTGATATATAATTATCTTTTATGCTTGTTGGCTAAATTTATTAATTCCTGCAAGACAGCAAATACCAATGTATGTTTAAGGTACACCTTTTACTCAGAGTGGAACAAGGGATCCCATATATTGCTCCAGTCTACAGTACAATTGCTGGAAAGCCATCAAGAGGATCTTGCGGAGATGTACTCATCAAAGCTCTTATCAACACTGAAAAATGCAGGTAGTTAAACAGGTAGTTAAACAACTGACAGGTAGCTAAAGAGCAATTATATTCATTAAAAATCTGTAGTTGGGAATAGAGGTTCTGTTGTAGGAGCATAAGGAATCATGAGCTTATCTTCTCCTTTTCTTTGTCTTTCTTATGTTTTTTATTTTTCTCTGGACCTCTGGTGTTATACGGTATCTCACTATTTTCACTGTTGCTGTCACCTAAGAAGCTTGCAGTTGGGCTAGCTGACAACGAGAAAGTTGATGTCCCGATAATAAGTGATCAACTATAGGAAAGTTAGGATAAGATGCCTGGGACACACAATGCACAGTGGTAAGTGATGGTTGCTATGATTGAGAAAAAAGAGGTGGTGCAGAAGAGAGAGCTGATATGGTTAAAACAATAGACTCAAACTATATTCATGGAAAAGGAGTAGTGAGAAACAAGTTGGTAGTAGGAACTAGGATCTGAGAGGATGAAGGTATGGATTCGACATGTAGGTATTTAATTGGACAAAAAAGGCCACCACAATGTGACAGGTGATCCAGTGGCAAAGATATAACCTTTTTTACTCAGGTAAAGATAAATTTGAGCTGAAAATTGTGCCTGGATTGTTGACCTGAGACACAGGCATTTGTTCCTGGGACAGGGAGATGGGAGTGAGGGTCTGGAGAGAGAACAACAGTATGGACTGTTTGCCTGCAAATGTTATATGTAACACTCCTAATTACTTAAAGTAGTTCACTAACTGGAAAAAAAAAAAACAAACCAAAACAAAACAACCCAAACCACAAAACATTCTGTGCTACATATGAAGGACCAAACTTTACTTTTGAGTACATGCTGTTGTGCTCCTATTGAATTAGCCCAGTTCCATACAGATCCTTGATGTAGATAGCCCTAGAACCTTTCTGTTTGTCTTCTATCACTTTACCTTGCTTTAGTCTCTCTCCTGCTTTCAGAGAATGTAATACAAGATGTCAGTCAACTACATCATCATTTCCTTCAAGATCAGCCCCTTGAGCTACATCTGTATTACTATAATGCAGATAATACATTACTTGGATGCTTAGTTCCCCATACACTAGTCTACCTGTGTAACACCTTAATAGAAAGGATTCAGATTGCATGACATGGAATTTATTCAAATGGGACATATCAGTATGTTAGACAATTTAGTTGTGTGGTTCTTAGTGTAAAATATTCTTGCATTCTTAGAGACATGCCTTGTAGCACAAGTACAATTGAAGTCTATGTGATACTTCCAGAAAGGTCCAATTTTTGGGACTAACCTAAGAATAGTCATGGCTTGACATTTTTACATTCTACGTTGCCATGGGCTGTTTTATTTTTATGTCTATTCAGATGCTTGCAAAAAGGGGTATGTCTGTGGGAAATCAGGTTCTTCAGCCCATACTGGAAAGGCTCAGCAGCATTTGGCTTTCTTTATGTGAGGCATGGACTAGCTATGGGGTAGCAGGGAACCTTTGTATCAAGAATCTACTTTCCGCTATCTGTGATCCTTGCCAAGCTGGAAGGCATCAGAAAAATTTCTGTTTGTTCAGTAGAGACTACTGAGATTTTAATGAACAAGCCCCCATTCCTCCCCCATGCCATCTGCAGCAACATGCTAGAAATCCACTAAACTGTCAAAAAATTATGCTCCCTGTTTAAATGCAGGTACTGCAGCTGCCTACCATGGCTCATTGAGATGCTGGGCATAAGGAAGAAGAAAGAGAGCTGGGAGAGAGGAAACAGCAGGACTTGGCAGTTAGAAACGAATTGGGAGCATAGAGGAGGAATGGGACCAGAAATAAGGAACATAATTTAAGACTACATCTTCATATACATCCATACATTCGTATATATGTATATATATATATATATATGAAAAACTGACATAAAGTTTATCAGGCAGCCTTAATAGTGTAATTTCTCAGTTCTGATGTCCCTTTCTATACAAGCTTGATGACCTTTTAGACTTAGTTCTGCTTGCCTGTGCTTCATAACTTACTATTATTTGTAATGTTCTGGACTATCTGCAGCGAGCTGACAAATATAATACAAGGGCTGCAGATTTGTACACTGCTGGATCCAGGCAGGATAGCTCAGTGTGTTACACATGGTACTAGATACCTTTGTAAATGTGCATGAATTCGTGTCAGTGAATTTTTTTGGGGGTACATGTTTACAGGGTGCTAAGTGCCAGCTATGTTACTTGAAATAAAAAAGCAAGGTTCTCCCCTTGCACTGAAGTCCATATCTGGCTCTGCTGTCCAGGTCCACATTTCTCAGCCACCCTGGAATGGCAGGCACCCATTATGATTAATTCTTGCTACTGCAATGGATTCAAGGGAACTGCTGGCAAGTAGACACAGACAAATGCTACCTTAAAGTTATTCAAGTTCATGGTGGAACTATTAGCTTGGATCCTGGCTACCTAAGTTTCCTATCTTGTTCACAAATAAGCCTTTGATAGAAAGACCAAAATTGTGCCACAGCATAACATGCTTGATGAATTTATATGAAGAGCAGAATCTGGCAATTAAAACTTTTTTCTATGTATATTCTTGCATGTAGAACCCTTATAAATACAATCTGAATTTACGAGTTCTGAAGTTGTATCAAACTTAGATGTTTATTATATTCTAGTTGTTTATTCATGCACTTTTTTTCCTTTTCAGCTCCTTTGTACTCCTGCATCACTTTAAGTGCATTCACTCCTACCGTAGCTTGACTGTTGCAAACAAATGTCACCAGAACATTTTGAAGCAAGTATGGAGCTGTTCTAGGAGTGTGATACACTGTCTGCAGGGAAAAGAAACACAACCATAAGGAACCCTAAAGGGCTAGCTAAAAGGCTTGTGCTGGGGGAGAATACAGGACTCATGGAAGATTTAGTTCAACTATTTCTCTATTCCAGAAGTGCCACTCTTAGGGATGAAATTGCAGATAATGGTGGGTAGGCCTCAGTGGTGTTAAGCTTCACTTAGTTTGGAATGCTGGCAATAAAAGGCCAATTTAATTTACATTTTTGGCCTTTTCTAACTTACTATAACTGAAGAATGACTTCCCAAAGGCATGTAGAGAGCAGTTATCTCTGCAGGATGCTATTCTGGCTACTGTGAAGAGGGAACGGGAACACATAAACTGCTTATTGATTTGCTGCATATTTGCAGCAAAAGTTTTGATAACTGTAGCATTTGTCTTTATGTCAGGAGATGCTGTGGCCATCCTGCCACTGTGCTGTGTGGAGAAGGGAGAACTTTGTAAATGCTGAAGTTTGGTTGCTTAGTCTCTTTGAGGGAAAATAAAAAAACACAAAAGTGTACTTAAAACTGCCTCAAACTGCAGCAACACTTAAGTAATAGAAGCTGAATCAATAAATATATCAGCGACACTGTAGAATCCCCCCCTCTTGTCTTTGCACCTGGTAATGAATGAAATTCTTGCAACCTGAAAGCATGGAGAACTCATGATTCTAACTTTTTTTTTCCCCCACAAGTGTCATGTAACACTTTGAAGAAGATGGTGCAGGTACTAGACAAGTAGGCTAAAGCTACAGGCCTAGTGAGCACAAGAGTGAATGCATCAAGCAAGTAAAACCAGAAAAGCTACAGTATTTCATACCCTTATAAATCAGAATGATGGCTCAGCCTTTGCTTTGTGCTGTAGGGGAGAATATGATGCATAGCAATGAGCAGATTAATTAATGAAGCTACAATATTTTTGATTATCTACCTATCTATCTATCTATCTATCTATCTATCTATCTATCTATCTATCTATCTATCTATCTATCTATCTATCTATCTATCTATCTATCTTTCGTATTTTATCTCCATCTACAGGAATTTAAAATCAACAAAAATAAGCGGCTCAGTGATGTAATTTGTATAAAAATTTGGCAGTGTGGATGCAGATAAATCTAGGCAATAACAAAGAGATTTTCTGGTACACGAGGTGCATGGTAACCCTACACATAAAGAAGAGTAAGGCACAGCAGGGATATTTTCTGCTTGTTGGAGAAAAATCCTGGGGAAAGATGCAATTTGAAAAAAAATCATTCATACACACACGGTAGATTGAAAAGTTTGCTGAGCAAATATAAGAAAAATTATCCTCCATTCCCAGACTGTCTGGCAAAATTATATACCCCCTCCTGTGGTCCTTTAAGTCCAGGGCTGGTGTGACTGTTGGAGTCACACTGCATGCAGTCAGGCCTGGTGATGACATAACCTGCCAGCTGGAGGGGACTTCCCCGAAGGAGCCCATGTCATCACTTCTTCTCAAAACACTTCAGAGGCTTTCAAAGACTTCTGGAAACTGGATATAACCAAGAGCAGCTGTTGTAACAGGTGTGTTGTTCAGTGATCCTTCAGGGTTAGATCCACAAGGGAGTGAAACCACCACTAACTCCAATTTTTAGGTGCTAGCTTGTGAATCCGTGATCCTCATGTCCTTGTTTTTTTCTTTTTTTTTTTTTCAGCTTTCATCTATCTTTGCATGTGCATAAAGCCCATCAGAGCTGGGTAGGCAGAAGAAGCTGTCAACTCAAGGTCTAAACTAGGATTTCCTTCTTCCTGGTGAAGGCTGCCAGTGACTGGGGTTTGACTCCTGCCTGTCCTTGCCCGTGCAGACATTTCACTGTGCCACGCAGATGAAAACAGCCTCAACATGGGAGATGTCCAGAGCATCTTCTCCTCTCAGGTGGCCTAGAGCAAGATGGACAGCCTCCTCCACCACAAGGCACAGCTTGGTGGCTCTCAGATGAAAGGAGGGAGTCAATCCCAGTTCACGCACAGCAACCACATCATAGATAATGGAGCTACTGACAGAGGCAGGCACAAGATACACCTCCCACCCAGGGGATCACACAGTGGAAGCATGATGCATTAGCTGTGAAATATGTCTTTTGGTGATTCATACTATAAATTAAAGGTTATCCTAATTCTTTTCGGTACAAAATGTACTTTAAAGAATTATTCTTCTGCTATGAATCACCAAACCAGTCTTCCCTTTAAGACAGCAACTGCGACCAAATTGCAACTGGTCAGGAAAAAAGAATATAATTTAACTTCTCCACTCATTTAACTTCTCCACTCATTTAACTTCTCCACTTATTTCGAATTAGGGAATATATTCTTTTTAAGATTATATTTTCAAGGGAACTACACCTTCAAAAACTGAATTCAGGCACCCCTAAGTGCATACTTTTAGGCTATCCAGCATGGATACCTCTTTTGATGGGCAGGTCTTGGTGTTGCCCCAGCCTGCACTGGGGTGCGATGAGGGCACAGCTGGCTGAGTAAGGAACAGCTAACCAGAGGAACTGTGGGCTCAATCACCTCTCAGAGCCATTGCCAGGGGGAGTGAGGAGGAAGTGGAAGTCTCACTGTTGCATGAAGATATCAGATGGGCAATTTGGGGAAAATATGGAGGGGCATTCAGAGCCTAGAAGTTTATGGCATACAGCTGGTGCTCTCAGGGAAGCAGGCAGGGAGAGGCAGAGAGGTGGGTGAGTGGGTCAATATTCTCTTGGTCAAAAACTTTGACTAAACTGCATATTCCTGCAAAAAACCTGAATATGCAGCTTTTTCCAAGGGAAATACTTCAACTAGTCTTCTTTAATTTCTTGATTTTTAATTCCTAGAGTCTTAGAGCCTTAAATGCAACAGTAGATTTTGTTTACAGGTATGATCTTCGGCCCATTGACAGATCTAGCAGTGTGCTATTTCTGAATGTTCAGATTAGATTTGAGGTTTGGGCATGGGGACAGAGCAAGATGTCTTGATTTGAACTTGAAAGCAAAGGATAAGAGGAGTAGTGGGGAGAAGAACCACCCCCACACTAAACTGAGTGTGAATGGTATAGTTATGCACCAGAGCTGTTTTGAACAGCAAGGTCTTCTGAACTGTACAAAAGTAGCTGCAGTCCATCCCTGCACAGTTCAACTCCTTCAGAAGGATTTGACTCTCGCTGCTGCATTGTGTTACAGAACCACATATTCATCAGCTATTCTCAAATCTTCATTCAGAAAGCCTAGCTGTGATGATATTGTGATTATTTCCCCCAGATTTTTCTTGAATGCAAAAGCATGGCCTCTGTGTCTTTCAGTTTTGTTGTGCTATGGATCTGCACACCTGCTGTGAAACACAGGCACATTTTCCTACTTTCAGAGAGGATTAGAATTTATATAGAACCATCTGACAACCTCATAATTCTCTTAGAAATGATTGGGTTAGAACTTTGTTTTACATTTTTTATTAGTATCCCTTAAAAGAGCAGGATAGATTTCTTGGCAAGACTGTAGCAGGTTCATCAGTAGAGATCTCCTAGAACTTGCTAGATAAACATCTATTTCAAGCATCATAAACTAAATTAATCCTACTTTTGGTCAGAGTGATGAATTAGATAGCCCCTAGCACCACTTCCAATCCCATGATTAGATCATGTTTCTTGAAAAAGAGCATATAATATGATTTCTGGTTCTGAATCAGTCCGTAGATTGACCCTGTTGACCAGATGGCCACTTTACAGAAGAATCAGAGGGTGTGTGGAAAAAAAAAAGGCAAGGGTATTCATAAGAGGATGCTGAATAGAACCTCATGGAGAATATGATGAATAGCAGCAGCAGAGTGTAAAATGTTCTATCATCTGAGAATCTAGGAACTAACTCTTTAGCCGAGCATGTAGCCCCAGATGCTTCACAGAGATCAAAAAATGCAGAAAGAACAAATTTTAACTCCTCTTTGGAGTGGAATGAGAGAAATTTTAAGAGTGTAGAAACATAATTTTTGCCATTCTTCTCCGTAGTTTGAAGAGGAAAACAGACACATGGTATTTACCATAGTGCTAAGGTTTTAGAACTGAAAAATAATGATTATCAGACAAGATCTGGAAAATTTGTTAGAACATTTGTTTTTCACCCATTCTCTGTTAGCCTGTGAACACTGAGAATTCCACATTTCATAAGTTCAAAATCCTTTATATGGAGTAGAAATTTCTCCAGCGTTACTACAGCAGCATCTGGAGATTCTAAAAGAGTTTTTGCTTTTTCTGGGTAAATACATACCCGCAATGCTCCGAAGCAATACATTTCCTCTAGAATTCAAATTCCAAACAGAAAAGCCAGGAATGACATTCCTAGTTTGTCTGGTGTTTGTTTTTTCTGTCTGTTTGTTTGTGTTTCGGTGATAGAGTACATACATTGCTTGAAAATCATCCAGGAAACCTATATAATACATATCAGAACTGAGTTCATTACTGCCAGATGTCCTTCTGTAGGTATACAATAATTTTAATTACAAGTAGACAGTAATTTTGCAATTAGATCTGCGGGCTGCAAGAGATCATTTGCAGGGGTCCATGATAGGTCATACCTCTGCTCATAAACCATTTAGGAACCATGAAGAATGGTTGTACATATATTTGTACATATACTGTTTGTTTAAATAGACTCCTGTATGCACCTGAAACTGAGCTACTGCTTACACAATATATGGCTGTTTAGTATATTTGTCAGAATAGTATCAACAGTGCTGTTTGTTGATAAGAAAAAAGTGAGTAATTGAAGTAGAAGGCTACTAGAGAGAAATATTTCTTGCAATGCCTTAGTAGATATAGAGGGAAGATTTCTGTATCAAATGTCTTAAGTATAGTCTGTAGATACTTCAGAATATTGAAGGAACTGCATTCCCAGCTTCAGAGGTTTGTCAGGAGAAATTAAAAATCTGCTATCTCATTTTAGAAGGTAATTATTGACGTGAAAAACTTCATCAAATTAAACTGTAAGCACTTGGCCATTCCACGTGATTCCATAATTTATTATTCTACAAGGTTATAGATTACCATGACATCAACAGGTCCCAGAAGACTTAGCTTGGTTGACACAACTGGGAATGACAAAATGACAAAAATTTAAGAATCACAGAATGTTCTTAGTTGGAAGGGACCCACAATGATCATCAAGTTCTTAAGTGAATTGCCTGTATGGGGATCAAACTTGTGACCTTGATGTTATTAGCGCCACGCTCTCACCAGCTGAGCTAAGAAAGAACATATGGAGAACACTGAAAAGCAACAAGACCTGAGATGCTTCCTGTAGCCCCACAACATATCACAAATACTACATGTGGTCAAACCAGCATAATCTGTTGGATGAAGACATATGAAGTAGATGGAATAGGAAAAAGATATTTTGTGATTTACATAAATAATTAAAATTTTTTCACTTCCATTCAGTGTTAGAAATATCAAACAATAAAATCTACAATATATATTAAGTTTGTGGACGAACTGAAAAAGAAATTAAAAAAAATCTATTTTCTTTCATCTGAGGAAGGTTTTAGTTATGTTGAAGGCACTTCTCCTTAAACTGTAATATAAATAAGTTTTACTACCCATTGTCTACCTTGTAAAATATTTTATTTGCAGATAAATGAGTGTCTATATACTCTAAATAGGAATGTTTATTTTTAAGAAATCTAGCTGATCATTACTTAATTATTATGACACTTATTTATGAGAAAATGGCTCCAGTCCTTTAGCATTGTTTATCTAAGGAAATTAGCACAATGAATATAATTTTTAGAAATCTCTACCTGAAGAAAAAAAGTTCCTGCAATTGATTAAAATTACGGGGGAGAGCTTATTTGCTATAATACTTAGCAGTTTTTGTTTATACTAGTGCCTTATAGCACTTCCATAGACAGGGTAGCTTCATCTCTGTCAAAATGTACTTGAGTTTGTTCTATAGGCCCTGCTCCTGCCAGTTGCCAGGCACAGAGGCACAGATAGTTGTGGAAACTGAAGTACTTGTTCACTGGTCAAGTATAGGGTTCCTGAAGCAGATCTGACCTGGACTGAAGCATGGGTCTATTTATATCTTGATGCCTACTGGGTTCCCAGTTCAGCATTCCTGCCTTGCTGCCAATCCATGGGTTACATTTTCCAGCCAGTTTATGCTGTGAGAGACCTTCCCAACTGCTCTGTCAGTTACAGTGGGAATCAGATTACGCAAACATGGCAAAAAGATGAAGTGCAGTGGAGAGGAAGGTGGAAACACTGGCTGTGGAAGGGACACCATCTGTCCAGCTGGGGGGACTCAGGTTTAGCTGGAGGAGCTCAGGTTTAGCAATGGCTGGTTGATGTGGTATAATGGTAAAGAACGATAAAACTTGATTTTGTGCTTAGAGCACAGTGCCTTCACTCTTCTTGGCCTGTGGAAAAAAAATTCCCTGAAAGAGCCTATTTGTAGAGGTATCCCCACCAACTGTTGCTTGCCACCAAAGGCTTCTCTTGGATAAAGTTTACACTGGTGTTTAACCAAGGCAAATGGCAAGGAGACCTAGAAGTCTTACTCATTCCTGTCTCTGAGCAGGAACTCTAAACCAACTGCCAAACATTAGAAAAAAAAAAGCTCAAACTATTGCACATTGGAATATTTTTCAGCTACTGTTACCTATCTTGAAGGTTAAGCAGAAGGAATGTGACAGAATTGAAGAAAAAAAAAAAAGAATAGTACCCCCACGTCATACAATTATAATTACAATTTAGTAATTAGAGTGCCTAGCCTGTAGGCACTCATCTCCTGAAAGAGGACAGAAGCAAGGGGTTTTTTATCTTACCTCTCTCCAGGTGCAGTGTGTACAGGGGGTTGTAAGCCTTGGCATGAAGCTTTTCATTGCAATTGAAGGACATCTTAGGCTACACAGCAGAGAAAGAGCAAGTTATCAAGTGAAACTGAGAAGTCACTGGTTCCCACACAGGGCTGAGAAGCAAGGAGTTCATCCCCGTGATGCCTAGGACCTTGAAAGAGAGGAAGCTGAGACTTGTCTTCCAGAGAAGGCAGTGCACTATGCTCTGAGCAGGGGAGCTGCTATTGCTGTACAATAACATCACGGCATGAAGGAATTGCAATTCAAAAATTTTTGCTTCAGGAAGAGAGCCTTTACCACAGAGCTAGAGACAGGGATTGGCATTGCACATCACTGACACAGATGTGCAATTATGGAATAGTAAATATCTGAGAGGGACAGGAAAGAGAAAAGAAAGAAAGTGGAGTAGTGAGTAGGCTTTCCAGCTAAGCAGAGTGCACTGGCCATGCCAGCACATCTCATGGCAGCTGGGTCATCTGAGGAGGAGAAAGCATGTTTCTCTCCTGTTTTCATGTCTGAACTGCACTGGACAGTGGAGGGAGCATGAGCTTGCACGTGTGGGTTTCCTGACTCTGCCCCAAGGGGCTAGAAGGCCCTGAGATTAGCTCATTTGGTTAGAGCGTGGTGCTAACAATGGCAAGGTTGCAGGTTCAATCCTAGTATAGGCCATTTGCTTAAGACTTGAACTTGATAATCCTTTAGGGTCTCTTCCAATTCAGAATATGCTGTGACCTAAAGAAGTTGGGTGCTTATCCACATCCAAAGCCAAAAAACTTTGGCAGAACCTGTCTTTCATATGAGCTTCACTTTCAGGACTCTCTCTGAGGAGAGAGAGGAAAGTTTAAATTCTATCTTCTTTGATTCAAAATCATATTTTCCATCTCAGAGATAAGTTTCCTGAACACTGAATTGTGAATGGGAGGCGACATCCTTAGCTGAAACATACAGGTGAGTGAAAACTGATGCAAGGTTTACTGGGGGAAAAAGAGGAGATGAAGTGCATCATATAGAGCCTGATTTGAGCGCTCAGGTTCAGCGTCCTTAGTTTAGAAAGGAGGTGTCCTGGGCTACAATATTCTGTGCTAAAGAACAATTTCTGTGTTTTATATTAAGGAAAAACTCATCAAACCCCTTTATACAGTGACACAGGTTGGATAGTGAGAAGAGTCAGAGTCAGAGAATATAATTTTTTCTTTGCAGCAGGGTGTGCTTCCACAGTTGAGACATTATTGTCTCATTATCTCAAGATACAGCTTGTTTGGATCTGAAGACTGAATTGAATTGCAGGTTGTTTTGCCTGGGTGAAAGCCTCCTACCCTCCTACTGTGAGACTATTAAAAGAAAAGGGACGTTTGTTCTGCATCTTGTGCAAGAAAGAGTGTCTCCCACTATTTCTTGGAAGGAATTGTTTCCCATTAGATTGTTTCAGGAACTCTCCAGCTGAGCCTCCCAGAATAGATCTCATGTTAAATAGCACATATTAAGTAGAGGAAGAATGCTAAGTAGAGCAAGGCCCAGTTTCTGAACCTAAACAGGGCTTAGGCATGAGCCACAGAGACCTGGCAAACCTGAGGGTGTTTTAGACCCATATAAATTTTATTCTCCTCCTTCACTTCTCAAAGTAGAGTTATGCACAGTAACATCTTTTAACTTCTTAAATATTTCCAAATGCTGTGATTCTTTGCTCTGTTTTCATGTCCAGATATCTTCTGTTGAACCCTTGAACTCACTTCTGCCTCTAGTTTGTTCTTTATTATTTGCCCTGAGCTGAGATTCAGATTCCTAACTGCCTGCTCAGAAGGAAGGTGAGCCTTTGGCTGCACTTAACCTCACCTTGGCCTGATTTTCCTCAAAAGGCCCTAGGTTAGGCCATATGTGAGTAGGGATTGTCAGGATTGCAATTGTGGCTGCAAGTGACTAAGTCCTTCTTAAAGCCCCTACTCAGCCACTATAAGGTTGAAATCAATAAATTAAAGCCAAGAGGTTCTAAGGCAGATATGAAAAGTATGAGGTAAGGAGTTAAAATAAGTGCCTTATTGGTGGTTCATTTTAATAGGGGAGTAGGAATTCATTCATGCTGGAAACCTTTGTTATGGGAATGTATGAAGTCTTTAATTAAGATGATTAAAATGGTAATTTTGAGCTCTGTTAGTTTAGAATAACAATTTTTTCTTTCCTCACTCCACATCTGAAAACCTTTAAACTACTTCAGTGAACTGCAACCTAAGTAATCCCATTCCTATTTTTAGGGACATAAGCCCTGGCTTCAGCAGGGCCATGGCAGTTAGAATAAGAAGATTTTGCAAGTGTGGAGGATTTGCCTTTGCAGCAGTTGTATGACAAAGCAATATAGTTGCCAGTGATAACAAGGAGGAGGAAAGAATTTATCATTTGTTACATATTCATATTTGCATTTTTTTAACACAGAAATCTGCCAAATTATATGCAAAATTACTTTGAGTTTTGTTTTTTTTTTTTCTTAATTACTCAGAGCTTCCAGTTCCACAAATGTTTCACCTCACTGCAGAGCAGAATAGATGAGTACTGGATGCCAGCACTGTCCTAGAATTGAGAACACTAAGCGTCACACTTTGGGTCCTGTCTAATCCTCTGGTGTGGAGTTAACCTGCTGAGACCTAAAAGCTCCTCTCTTCCTGAGTACTGATCTTTGTAATTAAGAGGAAGGCAGCTAATTAAGTACACAGATGAAGGGACATTTTATTATTCAGGTCTTAGGTATCTGTACTAGCTTTACTCTTCCTCTAAAATCCATGCTCCGGCTGCGCAAGTGAACTAGTGCCCTTAAATTCTATGACATCAGCCCTGCCCTGGTGAAACTGCAAGATGACTAATGAGAGAAATTACTGAAACAGCAAGCCATCAGAGGATAGCACAGAAGGCTCAGGGGTAAACTTGTTATTAAAGCAAAAAACACCAACCTTTACCCCCCCCCCCAAAGCCTCCCCCAAACAAACCACCCCAAACTCAAATCTCTGTTATAGTCCAGCTGGTGAAACACACAGGGTTTCAGAACTAGGATGGATAACACAAGGTCAGAAATGTGTAGCTCTGTATTTTCACTGAGTTAGGACAGATGTCCCCTTTCAGTTGCAGAAATTTTCAGTGTAAATGACAACAGAGACACCAGATATTCTTGGTTACTTTCATTTAAATGTTCATCTGGCCCTGCTTACATCTCCTTGAAGATCACTCTCTGTAGATTTTTCAGAGATCTCTTTTATTGACACAAACATTCACAAACAGATCATTTCAGACTCACATAATTTACAGTTCCTAAGGGACACACCTCTCTTCCTCTTTATGCCACCTTATGGTATGAAGAAGCCATCAATTCAGACCATAGGTACGCTGAGAGAATACCTTATTGCCCAGATACAGTAAGCTGCTGGAATGATTTTGTATCATTTGCCCCTCTTGTGGAGCCTTAGATCTTCTCTCAGGAAGCTGTTGGAGTCTTAAAATCCGGAAGGCTTCTCTAAATTAGGCTAACTGCTAAATTAGGCAGATGCAACAGCCAATCAGAGATTTCTGTAGAGGAAGTCCCAGGCATCCTTCCTTTTCCACACCAATGCTAGCTTCCAGGCCATATAAAAGCATGGCAGAAAGACAGTATTCCAGATGCTTTGTTTATTTCTATGGATATTCTCATGCATTTTTCTGGAAAAAAAGGCACTCTGTGTTTTCAACCCAATAAAAATAGCAAACACAGGTGAATCTTCCTTAGTGAGTCTAACTGGGACTTAGTATGAGCAGTTTTGGTCTTTAATCTTTTTCACTGGGTTCTGGACATTAAAAAAGTTTTCACCCTTTGATACAGATCCATGGTCAAAGTTACAAAGGTATCTTTTGTGATGATATATGTACCTAGCGGGATTTGCAAAGCACCTATGTAGACACCAAATTTCAATTGCTTTAGCAGAATCCTAAAAGAGAGAGCGAGCTACTAAATGACAAAAATGTCTAAAAATCAGTTATGATATCCCCTAAGTTCAAGGTGACAACCCTTATATCCCCTTAAAAGGATCCTGAATCTTAACGGAGGAATCTAAGGTCTCTGCAGACTTCATGGGAGACTCTCATACTTCTCTTTGCTTTATAGCAAGCAACCTGTGAATGCTAGAATTAACTCATCAAAGTTTTAAGAGAAATGTCTGAAATACTGATCATTCTTGTGATTCAGACCTCAGATTCAGGCCTTCATGATGTTTTTATCAATTCTGAAATTAAAGATAAGGTAGATTTTTTTCTTGGTTTTGGATTCGTTGTTTGATTTTTCCCTCCCCACATGCCTCCACCCTATCCCCTCACCCCAAGATTAGAGCCTTCTTCAGTTTCTGCTTCCTTCTTCCTAGATTGCCCTGAGCACCAGAGTACATGATGCTCAGGCAAGGCCAGACTTTAAGCTAGAGTGAAAGTAAGTAATTTGATGTGAATAAATACCAGATAACAGAAACCAGACAGAAGGATTATATCAGAAAATGGGTTTGCGTGCTGAAAATAAGGTGTTCAACTTGAAAAGCAGATTTCTGGTCCCAGCTCCTGCTGTGAAGACTTCCTTAGAGTTTTTAGTCCATTGGCTAATAAGACAGTGAGAAACTGAGAATTACTGCCCAGGATTACCAAAAACCATTACATCTTAATACTCCCTGCTGGATCTTCTTTTCTCCTAAGAATGTCACTCAAGTTTCTTGCAATGCAGTGCAGGAAAGACAGCATGTCTCCAGCTGTCCATCCTGTCAGGATCATGTCAGTCTCTTGGATATGTGGGATGTACTTCCCTCAAGCTAAAGGGTCAGCAGAATTTAGGGCTATGTTTCCTAACTCTTCTGCCACGGAAAACATCTATTTCTGCTGCTTCAACTGTAAACAAATGGAACCCTTCATTACTTTGGAAGTGTGCTCAATACCTCTGCTGGAGTGGGTTCTTCTTGTGTGCTAGCCATTGGTGTACATACAATGGGCACCTAAAAGAACTCTTAATTAGGAGGCATCCAATGAAGTTTAGATGCCTCGAAGTTTAGGTGACAGGAGGAAGGGGGGAGGATGCTGCCTTCTAATTTATGAAAGTTTCAGTTCCTAGAGAAGCACTTATCTGATTCTGTGAAGCCTTGCAAATTTAACTTTGGAGTTCTTCTGCCCTCTGAACCCTAAATAAAGAAATAGAAGCTTTTTGTTTACTTCTGCCTTTACTAACAGCACTCTGGATGGTTCAGTTCATCCTCTATGCTTCACTTACTGTTGTGGCAGTCCAGTCTGACATGTTTTTAAACCTAAGCATCAGCATGACAATGCAGCAGAACATTAGTGATTTAGTTGCAATATAAAATTAAGGAAAAAATATTTCTGGGTAATTTCACATAATGTCAGAGACCCTATTCTGCCACAATTCCATGCCCTCCAGAATATCCTCCCATTAAACTGATTGCAAAGCTTCTATGCACTACAAATTGAAAGGCAATGTGGGTTTCTCACTTAATCTTCAATATTAGTTTTCCCTTTTTTTTTGCATGGGACACTTTAGTCAGGTCTCTTCAGAGATTCTAAAATTTCTTTCCTGGTTTTCCATTTCAGAGTTGTCAGTGGAACAAGCATTTGTCATAGATCGTTTTGACCTCAGATCTCCCCATCAACAATGTACACATTGACCATACTCTAAAATATGTTCAGCTTTCTTTTGAATCTGTCATGACTTTGCTAATCTTCAGCTCACCCTCTATGTCACTCAGAAAAATTATAAGCCTAGAGAGTCTGCAAATGCTGAGCAGCATCTCTCTTTTTTTATTATTTTTCATTGCAGCAGAGATTTGTTTTATGCACAATCATTTTAATTTGTTTATCAGGATATGAGTTAGGCATTTTGAATAAGATAAACACTGAGCTGAACTTTCACCCAAACAGGAGCTAAATTAATCTTGATGTTAAGAAAATAGTCTTTAGAAATACTAAATCTCTGTTTTGCAGAAATGGGGCAATTTCACAAGAAAATGAGAATGAGATATTTACAAAATCATTTATATGACACACTCAGCTGATCTTCAGATTAGAATAGGCTTTTACTTTTTCAAGATTACCCATCACTGATTATATTGGTTCTGGCTTTTTAATGTGCATAAAAAAAATTTCTATAAATCTGGTTCACTGGGTTTTTCACACTATGGTTTATTATATTGCTACCTCTTAGCTAGCTCCTGTTCTGGTGAGGTAAATCTCATGGGAGCTGCATTTAGATCAAACTATGCATACATAATATGCAGCTGACATTTTATATGAAGTGCTAACAGAAATGGCTGATTTTGCTTCTAGTGAAGTTGATAAATGCAGAATAAATCCTGAAATCAGTATTTATGCATGGGCATTATTTTGTTGTACACACATACCCTTATGTGGCAGAAGTTCTAGGGACAGGCAACACTTATAAGAGCTATGAATATGAAGACAGTACAGATTTTAGGAAGAATAACAATTCCTGAAATGTAAGAAGTAATGGTTCCAGCTTCTCAGATTACTTGTGCTAGGATAACACTGCAGTGCTATGGTTAATAGTATACATGTTTGCTCCTAATAATATCTTCCTATTGGAAAATAAAAATTTAATGAAAGCAGAAGGGGTTAGATGGATTTGCTAATTTCACTTAAATGTTGGTGAGGGGATGGGAGGATGATTTTTATATAAAATAATTTCATGCCTTAAAAATATTCTCCTTCCTGATCTGTAATATTTTGGGGGCTTTTTCATTATTAAATGTCTTTTGAATTTTAAAAATGCATAAAATCAAAGACTTACAGAAAAATTCATGTTGTAAGGAACTTAGTCCAGTCTCCTCCTCATAATAGGCTCAACACTATACTCAGGTCAGATTACAGTGTAAAAAACTGTAGGAAAAATAAAATGTGAGACAAAACATTGTGTTTAATCATAAACCAAGGAAAAAGAATAAATGATGCTTTCAAGACAATTTGAAATTGTCTGCTTTCTTTCTGGTAGGTTACAGTCCAATATTGAAAAGATGAGTTTCCCAGGATGCAGAAGCTCTTTTATAACTAATTCACAACTTCAGTTGACAGCATCACGATGTACCGAAGCCAATACAATAATACAAGAATCAGATTCAGCAACTGGATACCTCATGTGTGAAAATTACAGCTAGTCAAAGGGCTACATTGTTGTAAATGTTATGGTTGATTTACTCAGAGTGAATGTTGACTTTCTGTATAGACCAGAATAAGTTTCTATTGTAGAAGAATAGCAATCCAACTTGCATGCTCAGCTCAAGCACAAATAATATATCATTTCAGTATCAAATGGAAAAGTATATTCCAAATAGTCAGGTTACCCAAACTCTTCTCTTTGAATTTCTCTGCAGCAGTATTTTAAGGCAGAGCTGAAATTCTGGAATCAGTGCTCCTGGTTCCCCCAACATGCTAAATCCCCGTCATTCATCTGGTTCTCACACTCCTGGCATCTCTTCTTGCAACAAATAAAAAATTAAAAATGATCCAAGGATTCACTGCTATCCTGAAAAATATAAAATGAAACCAAATGAGCCTTTCCATGTCCCTCTTCCCCACATAGTTGATACTGCAATTTGGGAAAGGAACATTGTCTTTAAAAAATCAACCTTCATGTATAAAAGGGGTGGATCTAGTTTAAGCACCTAATACAATCCAAAATGCTTCCTTTTAGTGTTTTGTCACTTTGATCAAACTACTGCAAGCAACTTCATACAATATTTTAATGAAAGTATGCTATGAACAAAAAATTCCTGTTGCCGGCATGACAAGAAAAGATAGGAAAGGCAAGAAAGCAGAAAAAAACTCACACACAATAAAGAGTCAGAATAAAGAGGAATAAAATTTAAAAAAATAATAACAATGAAAGTGAATGAAGAAATAAAAAAAAAACAAACAAAGTAAATGGTAATGGAAGGAAATTAGAAGACTCAAAGATGAAAAGTGCAATGAAGCATCAAAATGGGGAATCGACAAAAATAGAAAAGGAAAGCAAATAAAAATGAATTATAGAAATCTATGTGCAATCACACTGCACAGAAATAAAAACAAAGGGGAACATCTAGGGAGATAAGGAAATAATCCAATAATAAAAATATGAATGCAAATTTAAATGTATGCTTTTGGAAGATGGGAACAGAAAACAAATTCTATACTGTAAAGTAAAAATGAAAAGCAATGGGAAGGCCAAGAATTTTGGACGAAATTTCTTGTTGACCTTTTAAAAAATGTTTCAGGCTCACTGATTTTAGGATTTTGTATAACAGCTGAAAAATCTTTCCATGGTAGTAAAAGACCACCACTTCCCCAGCTGCTCTCCCTGTTTTTTTTTTTAACTCTAGTACTGGAAAGACTTGTTGGAAAGTTTCTCCTTGCTGTAGCAATGCTGAGTCTGAAGTACCTGGGCTGAGGTCAAGACACAGCCTCCGCATTCGAAGGTTTGGGTTAGTTCCTCCACCAAAAGCTTTAGGGGGAACCAAGACCAAGAAAAGAATGTTTATCGGATTGCAGCAAAAAGGGTGTTTTCAACAGTAGAAGCAAATACAGGACAAAGGGAAAGTAATCAGACCTGCTGACACTTCTGTTAGATGTTCATCCTTCTTAAATACTTGCAGTAATCTCCTTTGATTACCCGAGGAGGTGCAAGGGAGAACTCAACAAAGTTCTCAGCGGAGGGGAGGGGAGGGGAGGGGATTGAACAACGAAGTTTTACTTGTAAATTTTAGAACATTAAGGTAGAATAAGGTACTTGGCTAATTTTAAAGCAACATTAAATCAAAATAAGGTACTTTCTCAAAACATTGACTTAGCAAACTCCAACCCATCCAACTTTAAGCTACCTAGATTTCGAAAAGAGGAAATTAGGAGAAGAAAAAGAGAGAGAGAGAAAAGAAAGGAACAGAGAAAGATTAATAATCGCCGCTTGAATCCAATGCGATCTCAGCTGCTATAAAATCCAAAACAGTGGGCTATGACCACATGTACCTGTGTGCCACTGGTTTTATCTGATCTGGTCTCCTGAGACCCTTCCAACCCAGGTGGGGTTTTGGGGCTTTTGGTGTGCCAGTGGCTCGATAGCCATTCTGGGCCTGGACTAGAGACTCCAGGGGCGGGTTGTGGAGAAGTGCACCATCTTGCCTCTGCAGAACTTGCCCTGCCCTCCTCCCCTCTACTTTAGTTGTTTTGAGCCATTAATCATTTGCTTCAGTCTCTCACGGGGGGTTCTCCCACCATACTACTCATTTGAGCATCTGAAAACTCTTGTAACATAGAGAATCATCATGATGCCCCAAGAGACTGAAAAACTTGTTCAATATCACTCAGAAACCCTGTGGCTTAGCAGAAAGCTAACACGAATGTATCCTAATTCTGTATCACAGACCACTCGGTTTTTTCATGATTCCCCATGCTTGGTCCCCTAATTTCTTTCACCATCAATAAAGGTTTCCACCTACTTCATCTAGTTGCTGTTTTGGTCTTCCTCCACTTGTCCTTTTTCTTTTGTAAGTGACACACCGGTACCTGTTCCTTAGCAAAGGGGACAACTAGGGAAGGGAGCTTAGGAAAAGCAGCTGGGAGCTGCACAGAGGTAGTCAGTGAAGAAAGCTGGGCTAATTTAGAGCCAGAGCATTGAATAACTGGTGGAGACAAGTGGGGAACTAAAAGCAGTCAATGTGGATAACAGGTATGGTTCAAAAATGCTTTATTGATAAATAAGAGAAAATTAAGTGCCCCAAGGCTGTGTTGGCACTGACTTGCTGTTCCGGAGGCTTTTTTTATATCCTTCCAGAAAATATACATTGAAGCCCTGAGATTCTTAGGAGTGCTACAATCTGCATGTCAACACAGTCACGGTTTTTCTCTCCACACCATGAACTATGGCACCTGCAAAATACGTACGAGCACCTGCAGTGGTAGGAAGTGAAGGCCGTGTATTAATGTGAATTGCCTTAAACAGCAAAGCCTCTGCTCTCCCTGCCTGCCGGTCACTCAGATACTCCATAAGAACAGCAGGTCAAGGACCACTTTTCTCAAACAGATCACAGATTACCTTTTAACTTGCCACAAGCTGCTCATCCCATGCCTTCCTACCAACCTGCTTCCACAACCAAGGAGTCTGGCTCTCTGCATGCAATGGAGCCTGTGGAGCACAGCACATGCTGTGACAAACCTAGTCACTCACCTGGCACATATTTTTAACCAGCGCTAAAGAAAAGCCCACGTGGTAGGTAGTAGGATCAGTAGTGTCTTGTGCCTGCACTAAGATCCCACAAAGATGCTGGTTCTCCTTGGCTTCAGCACAGCAGCAACCATGGATGTAGGGCTTTTGGAAAACAGCTGGTACCCAGTCAGCCAGCACAAATGTAGTAAGCTTCAGCCTGCAAAGGGTCTGTATCTGTATCTCCATTTCCTCCTATCATAGTCTTGCAAAATTGCTTCTTGAATCTTTCTACCATACAGCTATGGTAGAAATCTAAGTGTGTGCACATCAAAATGCAGATTTCAACTGGGTTCCACAGATCCAAATGATGCCGAGAGATAACAGATGAAGGTAACCTGAAACACATCCATGAAGAAGGGTCTATCTCTCCAGCAGAGCACTGTTAGAGCTCCTACAACTCCCAGACTTCAGATCTAGGGGACAATTTCCATCTTCTTTAGTATACATAGATTTCAAAAATATAAGTTAACACTAGCTTACCTTTTTGTTGCATGGTTTTTGGAGGTTTAATCAAATTCACCCATTATATTTTGAGAGACTCTCATTCTGTGTGAATAGCATTTTTGGTCAAAAACTAGCAGGGTTTATTGAGCGAATATACACAAATACGTATGGATATATTTTTTAATCTTATGTTGAAAATTATTGAAAAAGTACCCCAAAGAAATAATAATATGCTGACATCTACTTTTCTTATTCTACCCCCCAAAAAATTGATTAAAACTGTCTATAAATCTAACAGCAGTGAAAAAGTTTTCTTTTTTTCAATGACAATTTTGTCCTATCAGCTAATAGAATGGGAAATTAAACTAAAACATATATTACTTTGCTGCATTGTTCTTTAGGTATGTGAAAATATTAGCTTGTGGGGCTTCATGAAATCTAGGAGCAACAGAAAAGGAGCAATATAATTATCTTTAACCATGTTAAAAGCTAAGGAAAAGAGTGAGAATTTGTTTTATTTAAACTAAACCGTTCTAGCAGCTTATGCCCTAAGCAAGGCCATTTTAGCAAATTCTATCAAATGAAACCCAAGTGGGATGAAGTGCCAAGTATTTTGCTGCCAACTCTGTAAATGCTGGTGACATTATCCTCTTATTTTGCCAGTGTAATAGAGGATCAATTGTAAGATGTTACAGAAGATCAGCTCCATAATCATGAATTATGGTTTCTGTATTAACTACAAAGAAAAAAAATTAGTAAAACCTTTCATAGTTTCAAATGTCAAGTTAAGCCTGTACAAGGGCGATAAATGTACTGAAGGTTCATTGCTGTTGGCATCGTTGTTGATTACAATAACTACAGTGTTGTTACAGTTGGGAAAAAGTAAGGCAAAAGATTGTGAAATATAATAGCATTAAATGATGTATTAAACTTTACTGCAGTGTTCAGGAAAGTGGAACTGTATACTATACAATTAACATGAAAACATCATGACTGTAAAAAAATTTTAAAAAAATTCCAAACACATAGTAATGCTCTAATCCTACATTTGATTATTGAATATAACAGTCCAGATGATCTGAAGGTACATTGATTTGGACAATTTGGATTGCTTACAAACCTATCTGTAAGCAACTGCAACCGGCCTTACTTTATCGGTTGAACAAATAAGTTAGTCCCCTTTGCTACCTAAAACATCCTTTTTGTTAAGTTGGAGAAAGCAGCTTGAAAAGAAAAATCATCAGATCCCTTGAGAACGAAGAGGAAATTTCTCCTTATTAAGAGCTCTCGTGTACAAAATAAGATTGGAACTCCAAGGTAGAGGTAACACAGCAGTGGGGAACTGACATTATTCATCAAGGTTTTACCGTTGCCTTTTTGCTAAGATAAGTCTTGCTTTTGGGCAGAAAGGGAGATTCAGACAAAGCCACAAGTGACCCTGGCTTTGTGCTTTTTATTGCTATATTTATGATGAAAAGACATTTGTGCTTTAGCCTCTGGGGGGTGTACCAAATTCCTTGAAAATATTAGGTCAGCCATTGATTTATAGTTTCATTTCTGAAGTTTTCTGGACAAAGAAAAGTAAACCCAGTAACCCATCTTTTGAAAATGTACATTGCATGTACCTTTCATATACAACATTTCAGTAAAAGAAATAGAGCTCTATGACTTGAGGCAATATTCTCTTTACAGATAGTTTATTTTTAATTATCTTCTGCCTGTAATGCTTACTGTCAGACTATATCCTCCATACACTTACACAGATTGGTAGTGACTGAAACAGAAATAAAATGGTTTGAGTTTTTCTTAAACCCTTGGTTTTTTTAAGGCTTCACACTGCAAATGGAGAATATGGCATTACAACTAAAAAGTTTTGCTATGGAAGGCTGTCGTGGAATCATAACAAGTTTATTGGTGTTTGGAAACTGATGTTTTCCACTTATGGCAATGGCTGATTGTCTGGATTTCTCAGCTGGACAGTCGCTGTGGTTATTTTTCCACCGTAGCTAGCAGAGGATGATACCACTCTCTAAACTACATGTCTCAGTGAAGCCTGATTGCCTTTTCAGAGTTGGCTAGTTTTGCTTTCTTAACATCTGGAGGGAGTGTTATATGATTTGGACTTCAGCATAAATCAGATTAATTGCAATGTGGAAGTAGTAATTTGTATTTATGTACCAAAGTTTAGATTTAGGATATTACACAAAATCCCAGACTGCCTCATTAAATGCTTACACTGTAGTATTTATTAACTGGTTTTCTGCTGACAGCAATTTTATCATACATTCATAAGGAGGAGTTGTACTTCTGGCATATATATGTGTTTGTTATAATAATCACAGAATGTCCCAGAAGGATTATCAAATGTGCCTGTTTCCACAATCTGTTTATGTAATGCTTATTATATGCGCAGCATATATCTACTTTTCAAGGAAATTGCAATAAAATGTGCAAATAGTAATCTCTTTAAGGCAAAGACTTCTTATTCCAAGTGCATTGCCAGCAGTCAACAATAAAAAAATGAAGTAACACATATAGAGTGTTGTCACAAGATACATCAGATGTGATCACTGCTACGAGACTCCTTTACCTAAATGTATTTTTTATTAAGCTGTCCTCAAGAAAGCAAGCCTTTTGAATAGGCTTAGTAATTTTCTCTGCAAGGTCAGGAGATGCGCAAATTAGAAGTTGCTGAAAGTATTTCACAGGCCCCCACAGACTAAGACCTTATACTTGTCTTTAAACGGACAAAAAATCTCAAGTCTAGCAAGTAGACTAGAGACATGTCAAGTGATGAAATTGAATGTGAATGTAAAAGCTTTTCTCTGCTAAAAAAGAACACAGCCTTTAGATTAATATTAGCAAACCCTACTATGTCACATTGCTACAATCACCATCTCTCTGGGAAATAAGAATATATTAGTTCAGGTCAATATCTGCACTCCCATCAGACAAAATTACCTAACTGTCTTTGTCTGATAACGATAATGACATTGTTAGCCTCCAGGGAGTTGACGTCACACAACCAAGCAACTCAGGAAAAGCACTGTGTATAAGTGTATAAGTGAACCAGCAAAGACCTCCACGGGTATGGACTGATTCAGCCGAGGGATGCTATTCCAATGCTGCTGTGCAAAAACTCAAATATACCCCAATCTGCAATTAAAGGAAAACAGGCAAATTGCAAAAGAATGTTTTAGTCACATAAACAGTTGTGAGTGACCCATCGGAAAGGAAAGATTTAAGGAATAGGAGGGGTGCCTGAATCAAATCTACTGTATTCAAATCACACTCAGATGTATACGTGTGTGTTTGCAGTTGTGATGGCTAATATTCCTTTCCCCTGTAAAAAATTGAAATCCTTTCTCTAATCTCTTTCACTGTTTGTATCTATCTACTTTTCTATATGCACCTGCCTGCCTACCTATAAGTACAGCTTCCAAATACAGCTAGGAGAAGGTAACTAAACACCCAAGCCTGTGAATAAGGCTAACTGTAATGTATTATCATCATTGAAGTAAAGGTGGAACATGAAGTCTTTTACCACTACATAAAGAATGACTGTGCACTGTACACTCTGTCTATTTAATAAGAAAGGAACAGTCAGTTTATCAGAGTAATCATGGAGGTTAAGGTAGGAGGATTTTTTTTGGTGTCTGTTCAAGGGTTTACATGAAGCTAATTTTCTCTGTATATTGCATTTATTTGATTAAAAGAGAATTTCAGTCAATATTGCTGTAGAAAAGCTGAGGCATGTCTGAACTCATTAAAACAGGGTTTGTACACTGACGCTGATGAAAGACCTGCTGCTGGTGCTGCTGCAAGTCCATTTAGTTTTTATTTGACATCAAATTGCTTTGCCTGTACTGTCAGAGCTTGTATATGAAGCTGCAGTACCATGAAAAAAGAGCATATCTAACAAGGAGCCAGGGATTTCTCAGATGACACATGGACACTGCCTCATTTGCCTGGTGTGTGGTATAACAGGTCTGGGCTTTCATTCACTTTCTTCCCCATCTCAAAATGGTGCCTATGGTCTCTCCATGGTCTCTTCCAAATAGCTGCATGTGGGAGAAGATACCTGCAATACAGCTTCTCCTACCCTCAATCCACCTCACATATGTTTGAGATGGGAAAAAGAAATGGGGAAGTCACAGGCATCCAAACTTGGCACTTGTGAAAGGAAGTAGCTCTGCTAGAGCTAAATCTTCTTCTGCCAATGGTTTTCAGCCCACTGGGTTGCCAGGAAAATCTGCTGTCAGCGGATGCAGCTTACCTAACCTCATAACTGTGTGGACAGACTTTTTGTAGGGCATTCATGAAGGCTGACTTAGCCTGCTCAGGCTCATGTCACCAGACTGCTTCTATAGCCTGGGCAGGAGCAGTGAAGCATGCAGGACCATTATGGGATCCTGTTTCTCTCTGGTGACTGCAGAGCTGATTAGCCTCACTACACTAAAGTTAGCTTCCATGAAAACATTTTTAGTTGGACTTTTATCAAAATGACTGCTTCAGGGTCGAGTAGATTATATTCCCATAGTTGTATTTTGACATGCTGTTTTGCTTTATTTCTATCTTCATGGTGTTCCTTAAGCACTGTCCAGAATTTTTAGAAGCTTCAGATCTAATCTGATTCATCTGTTTTGAGTAGCCTGGCAACATTAGCCAGAGAAGATCCTTTTTATTCCCTCTTTTATCTGCAAGCTAGGTTTCTAAAAGGATTTGTGCCACTCTGTTCATCTGAAGGTTTCTTCATCAGTTCCCTTTAATGAATTCTGAACACACTGGTCAATTCTGACCCTGTTTGCCAGGGCACAGAAGTCTCAGAAATACTTACTTATTGGAAAAAAAATGCCAAGGAGAGGCTGAAGCATTGGGGCTTGATTAAACTGGAGAGGAATGTCCCCCCTGTACATATAAGAGGGTGGAGACGGACTCTTCGCAGGATTGAAAGGCAGAAGAGACATAAAATGAAACAGAAGAGTTTCATGCTGAATAAAAGGAGAAACTGTTTCTCCAAGCAGTGTCCCAGAGAGGCTCCGCACTTGCATTGGAGGTTTCAAGATCCGGTTGAATGAAGAGCTGAGCAACCTGTTGTGATGTCAGAACTGACCCTGCTCTGAGTAAGGTCTTAAACTAGAGCTCTCCAGAGGTCCCCTTCTTTTCTCCTGGATTATATTGTGATTCTGAGTTTTATCCATAGAGAACCTTAAGCACTGCTGGGTTTAGGCAGAATTGCCTAACTAAACTCAAGGTGACAACTCAGTGGATTTTTTTCATTATACTTAGGAGGAAATATTTAAAGGTTTGTCTGGGGTTTTTTTGAGCAAATAAAATACTTCAAACTCTCTATATTTATATGTATTAACCTGGAAAAGCTGAATTTTTTGCCAGTGAATCTCAGAACTACACATGACAATAATAGTTTGAAACCCATTCTTGTAGCCATATTGTGGGATTCAGGGGCATTGCCTTCAGCACTGTCTCTGTACGATTACTTTCCTGTGACTCTAGCAACAGAAGATTTATATTCCCTCATCAGGAAGCTGCTGAGCTCCACTCTCTAATGAAAAAAATCCCTACCTGTGTATCCAATTTGAAAAAGTCCAAATCCTGCTGCAGGCACTAAGCCAAATGTCAAACCAAAATCTTTACCAAAAGAGGCAGTAGCAACATGATTTTGCAACCAGAATCAGACCCTGCTGCAGTCTCAGCTCTTTTGCTCCTCCCAACTCTTTCAGCAGAGGGCACCTTTGGATGAGAGAGGAATCAGTCATCCTGATTGTGACTTGGAAAATCTTGTCTCCCACACTCCAGTTCTGTAAAGCACAATGGTATCCAGGTGAGCCTAAAATTTTCACTCTCTTGCCCTTCTAGCAAACCTGCTGTCATAGAAATGAAGGTTGCTAGGGCACCTCTAGGGTTGTTCTCTTGGCAATATAATCCAGCACAGTGCCTCTCTGATGGCTAGGCAGCATGTAGGACACAAAATCACTCTGCCCTCTGAGGTTGTTCCCATGCTTTGTGGATATGAGACCTCTTGGAGTGAGATAAGAAGAGATACACAGAGACACTTTCTCAACGTCTAACACAGGTACCTGCTGCAGGCATCCTAAGCAGGTGGACCATCTGCTTATCCTGTCTTTTCTTCCCCAGAAACCTTTTTCCTTAAACTCTCACCAGATTTTTTTGTCTTGATTTGTCTTGACCACCAACTCCCAGGTTCCATCCTCAGAGGCCCATCCCCCTATCACACATTGGCAGAATTTCGTCTTTTTATTCCACTTGGAGAAAATTTGGCAAGCAGAAAGCAGAAGCCCAGCTTTGCCCTTTTTAGTGATGTTTTTAACTTCCATAGAATTTCAGCTAGGCAGCCTACCCAGAGTTTCTGCTTACCTCATGCAAGATAATGCTACTGCAAACATAGTAAACAATTTTTGTTATTTACCTGAAAATTATATTTTGAGGACAAAAAAAAAAAATTAACATGTTGAAAGATTTGCGCTGCAATGTTCTCTGTATTGGTGAATAGCAGCTGTGCCCTGACATAAAGACTGCTTTGCAGGTCCTGAGCATGGACTGCCAGTTAAGGACACTAGACGTGGACATAGATTAAGAACTAATAGGGTTTATAAATATATTCTGCCAGTCAAACAATATTATCTTTAATTCAACCTGTAAATGGTGTTTGCATGCCACACATGTCTGTTTATATTTTGGTAATAAATTAAGCAACAGCTAATTTTGACTCCCCACGTACTCATCCAAAAAATTAATTGGGAAACTTAGGTGCATATTCCTTTCTAACTGCGTTTACATCACAAACTTATTCTTACTTGAAATTCTTGTGGTCACTTGTGATTTTTGAGTGTTAAATATTTTTTTGGTTTTGTTTTTTTTTTTTCCCACCTTAAGAAACTATTGTTTTAGGATTAACAAAAGGAAATTTATATTTTAAAAGATCTGCATTCTTGTGAAATGACTAGGTTTTGGGTTTTTTTTAGACATACTGCTCAGACTTCTTTTGGCAAATATTTGTGCAAATTCATAACAAAAATACTATTCAATATTTGTTTTAATGGAACATCATTTTGGAATGATAATTTGAATGGTTTTCCTGTGGAAGAACTACCTCAAGTAGCAAACACAGTTATGCCATCAGTCTTGAGAGAAATTCAGTGCCCCTCAGGCAAAAATTAAAAAGAAGAATGTTTAAACAAGCAATCTGCATGGTGTTTATCTACACATGGGCTCACATGTCTAACATTCTTACTGACAACCATGTACCTTTCCCCTACTGATTCCTTTCTGGTGCTTCATAGTGATTATCGTTGTTTTCTTTATAATTTTTCCATTTGTATCCAAAATTTATTAAGTGATTTATATCCAAAATCATTGGTCTAAATAATCAGAATGTTGAAAATAATGTTATACTAACATGCAACCAGATACTGAAACATTTCATTGTGTAACAATTCCTTCAGGTCATTAGATTACTGTGGCAGGTGCTGTTTTATTTGCAAATTCCAGCAAAAAAGCTGGTTTACTGCAATATAAGACTGTGAGGATGGGAAAATTACAATGCTTGGAATATTTCTGCAACATATGTCAACTTCTTCATTTCCATGGGTTGGATAAGTGAAGAAGCCGTTACAGCTGACTGTACGGTATTGTGGAGAAGAGAAAGAGTAGAGAAGAGAAAGTGTTTGTGAAGACTTCAGAAGAGTTTGGCATATGCATTCAAATCTAAATACAAGGCTATCTTGATGTAACTCTGAAAGTTAGTAAGATCACTGTTATTGGGGTTAAACTCATCTGTCTGTATGTGTACATGTATGTACTATGCACATCTATATATTTAAGTGGCCAATTTCATCTGGTTTCTATTATCTTTGGTACAAAGACATACATGGTGAGATAGACCTGTTCATGGAAGATGCACTGGCAACATCACATGTGCAAATTCAGAAGAAGTAACAGAACAGAAAAATACCTTTCCAAGTTGACCCCCTGTCCCCATCACTATGACATGTCAATATGTTCATAAAAACACTGATTGTGAAGTCTATTCTCTCTCACACATCTATGCCTCCCTTCTATCCCCATGCAGGAGTTAGGGGATGGAACTGGACGAATTTATAGATGTAATTACTCTAAAATATGCAATACAGTTTTCTTTGTGAGACATATCAAGAAATGGCACCTTTTAATTTGAATGTAGAGTAGCTTAGTTCTTGTGAGAACAGGTCCTGTAATGTTTTAGAGACATAAGGAAACATGAACTGGAAAAAAAATATTTTTTAAAGAAAAGTTTAATCACTGAAATATTGAGAATGACACCGATTAGCACCTCTTCTCCATGTCACACCTTTAGAATCCAAATGAGGCTGGTATGTGTACAAAGTGACAGAGTAGCTGAGCAAATTACAGTAACTTCAGTATCTGAGCATCATTGCTCAGTGCCAGTAGAATGTAGAGTCAATTTGGGGCAGATAGATTTGGCAGTGTCATAACCCTAATGTCATGGCAGCATTAGAGTATGCTCAGCTCCAGAAACAAACTGGGAAGACTGGTAATGTCTCCCTAACTCAATATTAGCCCCACAGGTCTCTCTCTGAAGTGTAGCAAGCTGAAGTACATCTTTTTCCCACATCCCAGATGGCTCTCGTACAATCCCTATAACTTTCAGTCTCTTATTCCCTTCCTGCTTCTCCTTCCAAAATGCCACTGACTATGAATAATTTAATTTGCCTGCCAGAGTTCTCCATCACTTTCTCCAGCCTTAAGAGAGTAACTTTCTAACACTGTATTTCAATGTCTTCTGGCAGAATATTTTCCATCTGCTTTTTAGATTCATGAGTGTGGGAGGGGCAGAGGAGGCTGGGATGACGGGGGTGGTGTCAAGGAATGACGCCAAGACATACTACTCTTGTTGAAATGATCTACTGTTTCCTTTCTGTTTCTACAGAGCTTGGTACACTGCTCTCACTTCCCTTCAGTGTGGCTGCTGTTCCTCACTTTACCCTGAGGTAAGGATAAAAAAGAAAGAGGAAAAGAAAGTCAACTCCTTAATGCATAACTTTCAGAATGTGCTTAGGTTGGAAAAATCCGTGAAATAAAGCTTTTATCCCATTATCCTGGGCTTTTCATCTCAGCTAGGACAGTAGCTTGTATGAGAAGTATTTGAAGTATGAGCACTGATATGAATGGACAGAGGGAGCCTTCTGGGTACCCAGAAGGAAAGGGAACTGAACTCCATCTCTGCCAGCAATCACTCTGGGCATCACTCTGGGAACTGAGAGGAGAAGGAGTTTTCTGATTATCCCAAAAGGAAAATAACATAAAGCTGTAGCTGTTTTCCAAGATGCTATTAATAGGGATAACAACACAAGGTTATTTGCCGTGTGGATTTTAGGTTTTCACTTTTACAGTGAAGATATCCCTACAATGAGTAGTTTTCCTCTCTTTGAGTTGGGACGAGCTGATAAATCCTAGGTCTTCTCTACATCTAGATGTGCCTTTGGAATGGTTTTCTGTGACAATTCATAAATACTGGGAAGCTGTAAGAAACATCCTGAAGCAGTCTTCAGGATTGTATTGAAGTACAGTTGTATAATAAGAAGAAGCAACTTAGATTAGCTCATGAAATTCAAGAAACATGATAGCAGGCATTATGCTTAAAGTGAAACTTATTAATGATTCTGTTCTCCTAAAAGACTACTCAGGCAGTTTGATGCCCGTGGCTGTGCTTGGTGTGTGTGGTGCATCCCATCACATTCAATCACAGATGCTCAGTCTGGCTGTGCAGGGTGTTTATGTAAATGGAGACCTCTTGGAAATTCCACCCACCTTTGCCACAAGCCAAGGAACTGAACTCATTCTGTGGAGCAATATTAGATCATGGAAATGGAATGCAGAAATCTTTGTGCAGTTTTACTGTTGTTGACATGTAACGTGGAAAATGGCTGCTGATTGTTCCATATTCCTCTTGGTCTTGTGCATTTCTTTCTTCTGAGTTCTGCTAAATACAGTTACAATTCATCTAAGTTATATAGCTGCTCAGAGGATAATTGATTATTAAATATAGTAGTGTTTTATCCACATTATGTATTTTCTTTAGTAGACAATTTGAGCATATCTGTGTGACTGACAGGCAATTGGATGAGAATTTCCCATTCTTGAAAGTTGAATGTAAAATTATCTCACTGAGATGTTCATGGGATAAACGCATGACTTTTCCTTTTGTTTCTAAGAATCATTAAAGCTGAAGTATGTTCTTTTATTGCAAAGAAGCAAACTTAGCTACTGGTATCTATTTGTTAATATTATACTACGGATAAATTACCCCTTTTTTCCTCCATAGTTTTAACTGAGTTTGACAGATGAAAATCTATATGCAGCTGAGTAATTAAGTTATACTTTGTCAAAATTAGGAAACAATTTGAATGGCAATTCAGAAGAACCTCATGCAATGCTTAAGTTAGATCATTGCTCCATGTACCTTACAGTGTGTACAAGACAAAGACCGAAATCTACAGCTTTGTTCTGTTTTGTATTAAATTGTAGAGTTCTTTTTTTCTTCTTTTTCTTCTTTTTGAGCATATGCCACCAAGCATGCTAATGAACCAGTCAAAGAATCAGCTGTACTAACAGTTAATGAGAATTCAAAGAGATTTATTTAGCCTAGCATCACCATTTCAGTGAAGATTCAAAGAGGATTAATTTGATTTGTGTCAAAATGGAGGAATCTTTATATAATCTGCAGTCAAACTTTCATAAATATATTTATGCAGACTTGCAAAGTTCTTCAAATTCATGGGTAAAAGGCTATGGGAGAAGAAGACAATATTTATTTATATGTAAATTATTAATTTTGTGCATAAAATCTATTTTAGGTTTCAAATGTGTTTATATCTCTTCTTTGGGAGACTTACAGGATAAAATGCTTCAGAACATACAGGATAAAATGTGGAACTGTTGAAATCAATGAGTTCTATATGTGATTTTAATGGACTCCAATATTTGTTTACAAAATACTGATGGGCAGACACAGATAAGAAAAAACTGTTCAACATAATTCTTAAGGACATCCTAGCATACCTCAAAGCAACATTTTTTCTGGAATACATATCATGAATACAGAATGCATATTAGTGTGCTATCAACATTTCTTCTGCTCTCTTTTGGAGAAGCTGCATGACTCACATCTTTCTCATACCCAAGTAAAGAACTCGTGCTAATAACGTCATTACAATGCACCAAAATTTCATGTACAACTATATTAAGTATGGAAAAGACAGCTGATTCCAACACCAGTAGGATTTGTAAGCACATCACTGTTCCTCAAACCCGATATCATTAGCATTCCCAGAAACTGTGCATGGCATCCTGAAGTGGCTTTTCATATGCCATTTCCATGGCCTTTCATGCACTACTGCTTTCACACAATGACCCCATATCATGCATGATGATACTGTGAGTCACAGATGGCTTTAATACAAAAAGCCTTGTGTTGAGCCATTTTCTTCACACACACGTTGAAATCCAAATTATTCATGAGTAACTGTACTTTTGTTAGACAACTTGGGCTATCTAAGCTGCAAATTCACAAGATTATTTATGCATGGTCAGAAAAGAAAGAAACTATAGCATACACTATCAAATGACTTGTCCAGCTCTTAAAATGCCCTTCTGAATTACTTTATTTATTTATTTTAACTTGTTGTCTAGTGGGGCTTTTTAAACAATGGGGAGAAGTAACACGTGAATTCAATCCGTTGTCTGACTTGTTCTTTTCAAGACTTTAGGTGGACATTTCTAAGGCAGTGGATGTTAATCCAAGACCAACTATGAGAAGGAAAAACATTTTACTTGATCCAAGTAGTTTTTGGTAATTGATATTAACATTCAAATTAAGCAAATCTTCCAGCTGATATGTGTTTAGGCATATAACATGAGGAAAATAGCAGATCCAGTCTTGTTTTTCACCAAAATGTCCCTTTCCCACTAACCTCACAGCACAGACTCTCTTTACTTCAGTATTCTTTAATGCTTAGTAAGGACATTTTTTAAACATTTTCTTTCTAAAGGACCTTTCATGCTGTCTAGCTGTGGCCAGTGTTATCTGTCAGACACCATGTTCAGCACATATTAATAATGTTACACTTCAGTGATAAGAAATTAATGTCGTGTACTGTCCAACCTACTGTATGGACCTTGCACATAACCTTTTAGACACTCAGAATGAAATTTTAGCCTTGGCATTGCCTCAAAAAAGAGGTAGGGAAAATCCATTTTATTCTTAATTTTAAATAGTCACATGTATTTACTTTTTTTACTAACAGAATTAAGATGTGCAGAGTGATGCAGCATTTTTGGCCAGGGAAACCTGAAAAACAAGTAAGTGTGTGGAAAGGATACAAGGCTGGTCCAATGCAGCTCCCATGAGCATCAAGAGGCATTCTACCATTGGCATCCCTTGGAGAAGATTCTGTGGAGCTCTGACCAATTCAAAATCTAGTAAGAAATTAAAAAAAAAATAAAATTAGAAACTTCATTGACAAAAGTAGTAAAATCTGTTCCTCCCTAAACCAAACCTTAATACTAAAAACCATGTTAAAAGATTATGTTAGAACACCAGGATGGAAGAATTCTCATGAATCTCATGAACCTGTATTTTCTGATTTTCATCTCTTACTAACCCACTATTGCATTTTTCCCTCTATATTCTGCTTACTAGTTTCCTTATGTCTTTCTGTAGACCTGAAAGCCTCTTTTCTGATACCTCCCATCCTTCCATGCCCCAGGGTTCCTGAATTAGTGTTTTGCAACTGGTGATCCTTGAGCTACTAGTAGTCCACAGAAATCCAGACGATTTCCAATAAAAACCCTGAAAAAATACCGCAAAACTCTTACATATGTGTAGTGGAACTGGAACTTCAACTGAACAATAATGTAGGGAAGCCAGCAACAGAGATGTAAACAAGTTCGTGACTTGGAATCACATCTCTAGTTAAGCATATTATTTTGTAGATATGATCCTGTAGTGAGTTTCTATGGCTGGGTTTTGGTAGCAGGGAGGGGCTACAGGGGTGGCTTATGTTAGAAGCTGCTAGAGGGTTCCCCTGTCCTGTGGAACCAATGCCAGTCAACTCCAGGACGGGCTTCCTGTCACTGGCCAAGGCCAAGCCAATTAGGAGTGATATCACCTCTGTGATAACATATTTAAGAACAGAAGGTTGTGGTGCAGAAAGAATTCCAGCCAGGGAAGATTGGAGTGGGAACATGTGAACAACAGCATAGACACCAAGGTCAGTGCAGAAGGAGGGGCAGGAGGTGCTCCAGGCACCAGAGCTGAGGCCCCTGCAGCCCCTGGTGCAGACCATGGTGGAACAGTTGTGACCCTGCAGCCCGTGGAGCACCATTGGGGTGCAGAGATCCACCTGCAGCCCACGGAGGAACTCATGCTGGAGCAGGTGGATATCCAAAGGAGGTTGTGACCCCATGGGAGGCCCAAGACGGAGCAGGGTCCTGCTGGAGATAGGACCGTGGAGAAGGACGGGACAGAGACCGTGGTATCCTGTGGAGAGAGGAGCCCATACTGGAGCGGGTTTTTCCCAGGTAGGACTTGTGGTCCCCATGGGGGACCCACATAGGTACAGCTCATTCATGAAGGACTGCACCCCATGGAGGAGTGACCTACGGCACAGCAGTTTGTGAATACCGGCTACCTGAGGGATGGACTCACGCTGGAGAGATCCATCAAGGACTGTCTCCAGTGGGAGGGATCCCACAGGAGCAGGGGAAGGACTCCTCTCCCTGAGCAGCGGCAGAACCAACAACTGACCGCAACCCCCATTCCCCAACCCCCTGCACCGCTAGGGGGAGGAGGGAAAACATGGAAGGATGAAGGGCTGGGGGGAAGGTGTTTTTAAGATTATTTTACTTCTCACTCTTTTTCTCTGACCCTGTAATAAATTCAACTAACATCCATTTGAGTCTATTTTGCCCGTGATGGTGGATCAGTGACCTATCCCATCTCTTATCTCAACTCATGAATCCTTCATTGTTTTTTTCTCTCTCCTCTGTCCAGTTGCATAGGGTAGTGAGACACTGGCTGTAGTAAGTACCTGGCATCCAGCCAGGGTCAACCCACTACAATATGCAAGCAAATGTTCACGCAAAATTGGGTAAACAGAAGCAGTCAACTAAAATTCAGAGCTGACACTAGTTTTAGCTTAGTGATAAAAAAAAAAAAGTAAAAAAATACTCTTTGACTGTCCTGCGCAAGAGGAAGGTATTTTTTTGAAATGGCTAAGAAATCCTTGAAACAAAACTAGCTGAGAAATACTATGCTAGCCATAACAATTTCATGACACATTCTTTGCCTGTCACATTAGGCACCACTTGTTGTGGCATGTTTAGACCTACCTATGAACTGACTGACTTACCTAGTGATAGAAAGCTGACAAGGGCTTCTGCAGGGCAAGTCAATCCCTAAACCGCATTGGCACTGATCTGGGTCCCCCCCTCCTTTCTAGCCACCAGTCTTTACAAAACATACAGGAACATGATATCTCTGAGACCTCTACTGTTGTCATATCTTGTTGTAACTGGCTACCTGATTAGATGGTTATTAGATAGTACTGACAGATGAATTCAAAGACCTCATTTACTAAAAAACCCATCTGAAAATAGAAGGATTGTAGCAATGTCCTAGGTGACAGCTTCAGTAAGATCTTAGTTAAAGAGTCATTTTGGAACATAGATATACAAATAAACAATCAGGTTCTTTTAATGTGTTTTAAAAGGAAAGAAGAACACAATTAATTTCGCTGACACAGGGAAACAAATCTGCATAGAGCAGTTAATAATGATGGTCTAAATATTGTCTGCTACTGCAAAATGAAGGTTCTGTGTTCAGTGAGTTGTGTTATGATAACTCTGTTATGTAAAATCAGGTCATGTGAATGTAATGCCATTTAGTGGGATAGGTTATAAAATCAGCTCTGATCTGAACAAAAATCCATTACAATTTCCCATTCTCGCCTTGACAGGGGATAAAACTTTGGAGTGGCCTACATTATCTGAGCTTTGAACATATGGTGATATTGTATTACGTGTTAAAAGAATGAATTTAATTTTCCTTGGCCCAGAATGTAATTCTAAATAGCATTCACCTATACTGTCTTATGCTGTGATGTGTATATGTTAAAAATATAGCAAAGTTAATTTTAAGCTATACAGCCTGCGATCATTGGGATGGGGCTCAGTACAACTAATCTCTCAGTTATTTACTTTGCTTTTCAGCTTTTAATCTCTAATTGAGCCTAACATTTCCTCTTCACCTGTACCTGAATCAAAACAGTTGATATAATTCTATCTCAGGATAGTTCCTCCTTCATGCGATGCAACAGCATTGTAATCAGTAAAATAAAGGAGAGAAAAAACCTAAAGATTTGTGCCTTATCCTGCTGGAGAGCTGTTAAACATGGAAAATAACACTACTACAAATCACAACATTTAACAAAATTTCCATTTATTCCTGTTATTACCATGTGAAAGAAGTAGCAGGCATAGATGCATGCCATCTATGTTTCCATCTTGTCCTACAAGAAAAAAAGCAAACTTTACATAACTGAGTTCATACCTTCCATGGAGTGACCTAGAAGAATCATTGCAGTTTTCTCTTCACGAGGTAAAGAGAGAAAGAGTAATCATTGCACAGGAAAAGAAACGTTAGACTGTATTAGGGACCTTGGAGTTTTTTGAGGCAATCTACTCAGAGTTTTCCAGACATCAGATGTAGAATGTTTCTCCAGGTCTATGAAAAACAGGTGACCCAAAAATAAGTAATCACAATGAAAACAATGCTCTTAAATCAGCCATGACCTCAAATTTTTTCAGTGTTTGATCACAATAGAATTTTGATTTTTTTCAATTATGTGTAATGAAAGAAGTTATGTCCTTCTTTAAAAATGTATTGTTTTTTATAAAATATATAATGTGATCCTGTGCTATATAAGTAAATTGTAGAAAGAATAATATATTAGTTACTAGGAGAGATCATTACCTACTTAATTAACGTATCTCTTGAACTTCCTCTTAACATATACTGTGGATGGTATCATGTTCTAATGTGTTATATTTATAATCTGTCCTTTTTCTAGAAGTAAAAATGAGACTTCAGTACCATTTTGGATAGAGATTTGCTAAACAAATTAGCTGTAAGGCTTCCCACATAATAATATTCCTTTGACTTTCAGACTGTGGCCTCACTTTTAACATGCATATACTGCACATGGAAATACTTCCTATCACTTTGGAACTGAAATGAAATTATATTTTGAGATTTGAAAATGTCAGGATATTCCCTTCCTGATTCTTCTGTTTCCTAAATTAATGCAAAGGGAAAGATTCACAGCTGCAGTTGTCATAGGGCCAGGACAGTGACTTTTCCCTTTTTTCCTTTTCTAAGTTTAATGGAAAGTATTATAAGATTAAATAGTTTCTGGGAATAGGAAATGAAATTTGTAATATCAGCCTTTAGATACTGGCCAGTTTCTCTAAGGGGACTAGAAAAGACTTTAAATCACAGTTTAACAGCATTGCATTTACAATGGATGCATCACTCAGGACTCCAGGGCTTCTGGTGTTGCCTGTAGGGTTTGGGAAACCACTTATACTCTACTTATATTCCACTCCCACTTCGCTCCATTTACAGCTGGAAAAATTCATCTGAAGAAAGACTGTAATTCATCTGTTACAAGTGGTGTTACAGTCCCTTGTGTCTGCTTGGCATGCTCAGTGATATCCTCACCAATTTAAAAAGACAATATATTCTCCTCATCATGGTTCTTACATCTGGACCAGATCAGAAGGGATGGCATTTATGTGTTTTGCTTTCATCTGAAATTTGTTTTCTAGGATCATTTGAAACCCTATTTAACAAAATTTTCAGGGCCTTTGACGATTGGTGGTGGTGTCACTTACTTTAAGATACTAGCTGTACTAGTGTGTTCAAAAGGTGGTGCCATCTGCTCTGAATCAGAGCAAAAAAGGAAGACACCCCTTGCAAGAAACATCAGTAGTGGTGAAAGATTTATTCCTCAAAATAGACCTTCAGTTTTCACCAACTTAAGTTAGCTATAATTTTTGTTGTTTAGCTTATAAGCAGATGCATTTACAAACATGAAAATCAGTCATTCACTTTCATTCTTTCCACATTTGTTTATTATTTTAAACAGTTTCTAATAATTTCTATGAGAACTACAATTCTTGGTCTCAGCCTTCAGCCAAAGTACAAGTTTCTTAAAGAGTGTTTGTCTGGTGATATTCTTCCTAATAGAAAGTACATTAGGAACATTCAATAAAAAAAAGGTGTTTAAGTTCACATTTGATTATCTGATTATTTAGCAGTCTTTACTTCTGAGATGTTCTTTTTATTATTATTATAATTTTCTTTATTCTTTGCTTTTCAACAAATATATTATCTGGCCTCCTTGTTGTGTTTTTTTTGCCTGAAATAAAAAAAATTTCACATAGCAGAGTCTGTATTTACATTGTTTTGTTAGTCTTCTATGTCACAGTCTATTGTTTCTGTTGCTTTCTAAAAGGTCCCAAATATTGTATTTTTAGAGTTATAATTTTTGCTCACTTTTATGAGTTTATCTTAGATGACCAAAATATTTTTATTCACTTAAAAATATGGTGGTATGTGTGTATACTTAATTTAAAGCAAATAGCAACCATTACTCAAGCATAATGAGTAAACAAAACCCACAAAATCTTTCTCAAATGATACACAGAACATGAAAAAAATGAAATTGAATGATTGGTGTCTATGTTTGCAAATATGGTTGGAAAGATTCAACTACAGTAGCTATAGTTACCACAAAGGAATTCTATAATTCCTTTAAAAAAGCCCCAAAGCAATAACAATATCATTAGGTAGTTTGAATACATTTCTAGCAAAATAGAATATGCTTCAAGTATTGGAATTTTTTTAAATTTTATTTTAAGGTAAGCTTCTCTGAGGCCTAACTTTGAAGATTATCATATTATATTGTAACACTGAATAAACCGATGTAAGATTTATTAAAATTAAAAAAAGTAGGACGCCACATAATACACATGAAGATATTTTGCTTAAACATTTTCCTAAATAATATTTTTATTTTTTTCACCCATTTGGTTCTTTTTGTGTACCCTACTCACTCATATTAATACAGCCATTGATGTCAACCTTGTAATTCCAAGCTTGTTGTCATATCCATATTCATAGTTGTCACTGGTGTAGCTTCTGTAGCTGAAATCTGCATTTAAAACATTGACCTAGAAAGACAAAATAAATTTTCTTTTTAGAAATCACAAAATTTCATGTGTTTTTACAAATTCAGGATACCTATCAGATTGTGCAGCCCTGCTAAATAGAGAAAATGCACTCACAGACTACAAGTGCTATAAAGGAAGTGCTCCTTAACCACATTGTGACAGTGGAAATTTGGAGAGCCAGTGTGCTCCATTTGGGAAGGCCACTGAAATCACTAATACTCAGAACTCTAATGAGTAATAAAAATGCTTCAGATATAAGACATTAAAATTTTATGACTACCCCATATTAGTGTACTGTCTCACAAATGTTCCTCTCTCTATGGAGCGAAGCAGAGAGAGCTCCTTATAGTGTCAAATGTATTTAATAGCTATCTATATATAAACTTATCTAGTTATTTATAAAACTATATAAGGTTTCTAAACTATATTTGTATCTCTTTCTCTCAGCAACCATGCCTTCTGCTATTTTGAGGTGATAGGTGATACCCAAATAATTCCTATTTGCTATATTCAGCTCATCTTTATTTTTGGTCTCTTATAACTAATGGCTGTGGGTCTCATCAGTTTGACCCTGAAAAGACCTTTTATTTGCCACATAGGACAATATAGATATGATATGCTTATGAAAGGGTAACAGAAGTCAGCAGTCATGGACAAAGATGAGTTCAAACTGAAGATTTTGTATTATAAATGAGGCGGAGGAGTGGACAATATGTTACCTGTGATTGGACAAAAAATCAGGACAGTCATATCCTACCTCTTCCACCATCTTCCTGTAGTCTGCAGCTCTGGAAATGGGCTATAGATTTTCATTTTTTGGTGATAAATTGGGACAGAAAATGAAATAATTCTCATCTAACTTTAGACTACTCCAGTGGAGATGCCAGCAAATGAGCTGGTCACCCCAGACCCCCTTTGTAGTCATGTAGACAGAGATACAGTAGGGTGACACTCACATGCTTTGTATGAGATGATTGTTCACTGATTATCCAACTTACAGTTACCCACATGGGTTCAAAGGAATTCTAGTCTTAAAACTCAATGTTCAGGCAGATGTCATCCTCACCATCAGCTGAAGCTGATGGAAGTTGCACACATTTAGCACTACTGAAAACCAGAGTCCATTTCTGACATGTAATTTGCAATGATTTTTCTGTGGTCATGCTGTGAAAAGCACTCTCATCTGTTATCATAAATATGTTACAGAAGGAAGTGATAAAAATGCAGCTTTAGATCTTAACTCAGCTACAAAACAGTTTTAATAGTTGATAAACTGTAATCATCTCATCACTTCAACTGTATTTATGACTTCTGAGAGGTGGTCAGAGTCCATACGGTGATGTGATGCACAGAAGAGTCTACAAATGTTAAGACATAAAATTATGTAGTAAACATAGTCTTTTCAAAAGTGAAATTTATGTTTCCTTTTGTCAAAGCAGTAGATGTCAAGTCTATATGTGGTAGAAAGTACTCTACAAGTGCATACAAGATAGAAAAAAGGCATGGAAACATTTTTGATAAAGGTTTTATGAGAGGCTTAAGAAACAGTTAAAAGAGATCATAAGCTGACTTGAAGGAAGGAGATAAGGAAGAAGTGGAGTCAAGGCAATACCTCAGCTGTGACATGATGTGGTGGAGCATGGCACAGATTGAAGCAAAGGAAAACCATCTCTCGAACCTCTGGCTGATGAGATTATGTTTGAGTGTAACAAGGGCTTCCCGATATCAGAAGAAAACAGATGAGACCTCACTGTCCTTTTGAAGGATGGTTTACAATGGTGATCTGTGGTTAATTCCAACTCCAATGGAAAACAAAACATACTGAGGAGATTGGAATATAGCTTGAGGTCTGAGGTACTAAAATGCCTAGAGAGTTAGAAATGTAAATACCTCAGCTCTGTGTGGACTGACTGCATGATACTGTGCTTTAGAATAAACCATGAAAATTGGAAGTGAAAACTTGTTATTTTTCCTCTGCAAAGCTATGTATGTATTCAGTTTACTCTGTTGGTGCTACAGATGTATGACCTGAAGAGGTTATCCTGGACTAATTCCAACAGACTACATAGTGATGCTAGTAGTATCTGTGTGAATGCGTGGATTTGTGAATATTGAAAGTCAGCTTTTTCCATCATAACAAAAAGTAGCTACTGGCTATTTCAGAAGACAGAAATACTGCTGAAGGCAGTTGCAACATCTCATTATATTGGACCTGAAAAAGCAGACACGTAGTAAAATGGCTGCTTCAGTAGAGGAGATGTTAGTGAGCTGTAAGATCTTTTCCTTTACCTTTTTTTCCCGGAAAACTGTGTAGTGGTATATTTATATTTGACCATGAATTACATGCAAGGAAAAATATTTTAACTGCAAGCATGGTAAAATATTTGAAGTCATGCACAGAATCTCCATCAATGGGAATATTAAAAACTTAGTAAATCTTTGACCAGCCTGGTTTACCTAGACAGCTTCAAGCAGGGGTTGGACTAGATGCCCACCAGATATTCCTTCCAACCTCATTTATTCTATGATTAGAAAGTTGGGAATTGATTGTACACCTAAGGCAAAAAACATCAACTTCGTGATGAAAATCAGATTGAAGAGCAAGACAGATTTCTGCATATATATCACAGAACAAATAGGAAAGCCAATTTTCTAGAAGATTTTTCCAAATAGCTGTGAAAAATAGAGTTAAAAATATCTGCCTTCACATAAAAGTTCATTTTTCTACTTTAAGTTTCAGATGTATTTACTATTCACTTAAAGTTAAAATTGGGACCCCTGGTGGTCTAGTGGTTAGGATGCAGCACTCTCATCGTTGCGGCCCAGGTTCGATTCCCGGTCAGGGTAAAAGTCCCCCGGGCAGATGGAGCTCGTCAGCCCTGTAAGGCAATCCATCTAAGAGAAGGTCACTCTAAACAAACCTACGTTCTGAGGACCTCACTGCCACTGTCCAAGCTTGCTCGGCCCCGGCAGATGAACCTTAGGATTAAAGGGTGGGCTCAGTTCAGCGCACGCTGTGTCTCACCTAAAAAATCCACTGCGCAGGCTCGAAGGGTTAATGACCTTTCCCAAATCTTCGCTCGCGAAGACTGGCCATACATACAAAGTTAAAATTATACTGATAATTAAATAAAAGATGCCTAAGTAGACTCTATGCCTTATCTTTAAGCTAAAGGTAGAGGAGAAAGCACGAGTCTTTACAGTTGCAGGGGTTTTTTTGTGCAGAACAGAAAGATGAAAATGAAAAATGTTGAAGACGTGCATTGTTTCTGGGATACTTTGAGGTTTGAATGCTGACTAAGGCAGAGGTGCAATAAAGACTGGACTTCAGCAAAGCGTTTGACGCTTTTCTGATGCCTTCTCCTGGACAAACTGGCAAGGCACAAATTTGGTGGGTAGTCTGTGAGATGGGTAGGAAATTTGCTCACAGGCTGCATTTATAAGGTGGTGATCAATGGCTTCTACCAGCCTGTCACAAGTGGGATCCCCCAGGGATCAATACTGGACCCCATACTGTTCAACATCTTCCTAAATGGTTTGGATAATGAGACTGAAAGAACCCTTATCAAGTTTGATGATGACACTAAACTGCATGGTAAGGTGGACACGTCAGAAGGGAAAGCCATCTTACAGAGTGACGTGGACAGGCTGAAAGCGCGGATTAGCAAGCACTGTGTGAATTTTAACAAAGACAAGTGTGATGTCCTGAAGGTGGAATTCAAAACTGAAAGAGCCCAGCACAGGCCAGGATCTGTATGGTGGGAGATCAGCCTTGCTGAAAGGGACCTGGGTCAGGTTGGACAGGAGTCAGCAGTACACTGCTGCCACAATGAAGGCAAATCAGATCCTGGGCTGCATCCACAGGGACATTGTTAGCAGGAACAGAGATGGGATCCCACTCTGCTCAGAACTTCTCAGGCCACACTCAGAATGCAATGTGCAACTCTGGTCCCTACAATTTGAAAAAGACATGGACAGACTGGATAGGGCCCAAAGGAGGGCCACAAAGTTGGTAAGAGGGCTGGAGAACCTGCCCTATGAGGAAAGACTGAAGGAACAAGGTCTTTTCTGCCAGCAAGAAAAGGCTCAGAGGAGACTACGTCACAGTACTCCAGTAGTTAAAGGGTAACTGTAAAGAGAATGGAGTCTCTTTCTTCACCAGGAGCAGCTGCTACAAGTTGCGCAGGGACAAGTTTCCTGTCCACATAAGAAAGTATTTTTTTTCCTGGGAGAGCAATTTATCACTGGAACAACCTCCCCAGGGATGTGGTAGAGATCATTGTTGGAGGTTTTCCAACAAACAGTTGGACAAGGTGCTACATAACCTCATCTAGGCTCTCTTTTCCATGAAAGATTGGACCACATGACCTTTCAAGGTCCCATCCAACCTAATTCTGTGACTTTATGAAAGAGGAAGAGATAAAGCATATTTAACATCACTTGGAATGCACTTCTGTGTTAAGGTATTACCTCATCAGGGAGCATGTGGTTAAAAGTTGATTTCAGCAAAGACTTATAAGGATCTGGTATTTGTGACCCCTGCTTATTGCCTATCTTGACTATACTCAATGAGCTCCCGAACTCACTGAACAGCTCTCACACAACTAGCACACACAGCAACAAGCACAAACTCTTCCTTGATCAATTTTCCTTTCAGTTGCTTCCCTGGCACTAAAACTGCAAACAAAAGACCATCAACACTCCTCTTGCTGTTAATCCTCCTAAATAGGTTATGGGAGGAAAGTTTCCCTGGGTCAAGTTTGAAGAGGAGGAAATTAAAGAAAAGAGCGTGGAGCTGGGCTAGAAGAATTGATAATTTGGAAGGAAAGGAGAGGAAAGTTAGTAAATACTGGTCCATATTCCTCTCTGTCTGTTGGGACTGAACACAGTAATCTCAAATCTCTCTTTCTTTTACAGTCCAGAAACTGTACTGCCCATATGCTCCCAGCTATGGCAGAAGCAGAGCTGAACAGGAGATAATTTTTCTTTACTGTTAGTTCCACCCTTAACTCATGATGCCATACTATTAAAAACGTTTGAAGGTCTATAGTATTCCAGTCCTTGTTCTGACGTGTGCTGTTGCAATTGGAAAAGTTAATGACATTTCAACTGTTCCCTAGCAAGAAAAGCTCACTGGAATTGAATGCTATATATCACTTAAGTGCAGACCACCTTCCCATATGAGACTAATAGAGTTGCATTTTGCTGTGAACTTATGATTTTCTTCAGCTATCTTTATATTTCTCTAGGAGAAAGATAGTCTTCATTGTCTGAGAATCTCAACAAATGATTCAAAATGATTGTTGATAGAATCACAGTGTGATATATTGCAATTTCCAGAAATCAGGAAAGGATGCTTTCGGTGTCTATGGTGGCAACTTTCTAGTAACCTTCTCATGTTGCCTGTAGTTAAAAAAAACCAAACAAAATAACAAAAAGCTTCTGGGATTATTTACTTATTATTCTAACAGAGGGCTGAACCATCCTGGAGGGATCCTGCCACCTCCTGAGTGAATTACTTCTGACATCTCAGTTGTAATCTGAAACATGGAACCAAATCTTGTTTCAGGCAAGTTTTACTAACTGGTTTCCTGCACTAAGTATACATTGTATAGAAAAAAAACAAAGGTTGAGGAGGGAAAACCAGGACCTTCTATTGACACGGATGCTTAGCCTTCTGCTAGTCTTTCTTGTTCTTATAGATTGGTAATTGTACACAGGAATCTGGATAGGTTTGTGGGTGACTTCACTTTCAGTTTCAGACATTTAAATTCTTGTGTGAATGAAGTTTGGTGTAGTGACTTAAAGCAGGTCAGAGCTTAGTCCATTTGAACACAGTGGTGTAACAGAGTCCCACCTTCCTGTGCCCTTATGGAAGAGCTGAGGAAAATGTCCCAAGACCTGGAGATACTCAAGACCTGGAGATACTCAATGTCTTCAGGCTTTACAAATGGAAGGTGATTCTCTGATATTGAACTCACTGCACCTCCTGTATAAATCATGCCACGTCTCCACAGTTACCTTGAGGCATTTTAGAATGTAGCTTTTTATTCTTCTTTTATATTTTATTGACCATTATTTTCTTATAAAAAGACTGGATATTTGAGGTCTAATCCCACTACATAAGCCAGGAACAATCAAAAACATATATTGTAATGCTTTCAAATTTTCTTCCTAATTTATGAAGACTGTGTGGGAGAAGACAACAATCTGTACCCAGGAGAAAGGCAGTGAATCAGCCTGTTCCTTATGGTGAAATGTTCTTTTAAGCAGCTGCTGTACCTTGTAGAAAAAAAAACAACCCAAAAAACAAATAAACTCCAGATTCTACTTAAATCAATTTCATTAAAAAAAAAAGCTGTTGTTCTTACAACAAAAATACTGCTCTGCAGTCTCAATGTAATATTTGGTATTGTTTGGAAACTTTGTATAATGCTCCCTCCCTTTCTATTTGGCTGCAAAAGCAATACTTACTAATCACATTAGACTATTATGGAAGTTAGACAAGGGCACAGAGGGGGAATAGTGCAGAGACCTATTGTCCCAGAGAAGAATCTGGGAGGGGTTCTTCCATAAGTGCCCCCACATGCAAACAATGCTGGTTGAGATGCCTTTTTAGGAAATTCAGAGTATTATCTGCATAGCCAGCTGGTCAGCTAAGGTCAGAGAGAAGCAAGCACAGCCCTCACTGCCTTTCTATCCACTGCTGGACAGAATGACTGTCAACAGTCACCATGACTTGTCTTGCTCATCCAGTGTGCAGGGACAGAAGAAATGTTGCACACAGAGTCACCACAAAGAGTCACCTAAATAAGTTAGTGTGAATCTAATTTGATCTGAGTTGGATTATCACTCTTGGTCCCTACTCTGGGAAGTAAAGGACAATATGGAAATGGGCCAGCAAACTCAGGGACAGCGTAGAGTAGTGTCTGTTCCTCTTTTCTGAAACAGAAACTAGCTGAGGATTTAACACAGATATCCTCAACATAAATGTGTTCATTTTTTGGCCTATATTTACTACCATACAAGTGTCATTGTGCTAAGAGCATAAAAACACGAATTTCAGAATTTGATATAAAACCTGAGGAACCTTGGGATTATGTGACTCAGGAGACTATTTGAACGGTCATGTGCTCTAATATCTCTTCTTATTGTACCAGTGTGAGAAACCCCAGGAATAAGGTTGGAAGGTCTCCATTACTAGAAACTATTACCACTGATGTCTTTGCTGGGCACAGTCCTGTATGGTTCATATCTCTTGGAAGGCCTAGTACAATAATATTCGTTTTTGTAATTGCACTTCACCTTCTGGTTGACCAGATACAGCAATGGCCAGAAAAGCTGATAACCTCAATAACAACTGTTCTTGTTCACTGTGGACATCTGCTGCAAGTCTCAAGGGACTTCCAAGGCTTTTGGCAGTGCCTCCATTCCAGATTGTTGTTATGACTACACATATTTGCATTTTAATTTATATGAGGAGGAAGCGTTTTAAGCAGTTTTTCTTAGTGGAAGATCTAGCCTTGGTCACCTTGCCTTACATGGTCATTGCAGCCACACAAGGATTCATCAGTCAAAAATAGCCAGGTCCTACCATCCATATATCAGAGATCATCAAGAACTGCATATTCGTACTCAGGACTCTTTCCTGGTACCCTGGCAACTGTTGAATGAGGTATAAACCACTAATTGCACTAAATAGAAAACGGCCACTCAACATTTCATAGAGTTATACAATCATTTATGTTGGAAAAGATCCTTAAGATCAAGTTGCCATTGGCCTTCTTGTCCACCTGGGCACACTGCTGGCTCATGTTCAGCTGTTGTCGACCAGCATCCCCAAGTCCTTTTCTACTGAGCAGCTTTCCAGCCACTCTTCCCCCAGCCTGTAGCTCCGCATGGAGTTGTTAAGACCCAAGTGCAGGACCTTGAACTTGGCCTTGTTAAATCTCTTAAAATTGGCTTTCGTCCATTGATCCAGCCTGTCCAGATCCCCCTGCAGAGTCTTCCTACTCTCCAGGAAATCAACACTCCCACCCAAGCTGGTGTCATCTGTGAACTTCCTGAGCATGCAGATCATTGATAAACATATAAAGCTGACCCCAATACTGAGCCCTGGAAACCCACTTGTGGCTGATCACCAAGTGAATATAGCACCATTCACCACCACTCTCTGGGGCCTGGCCGTTCAGCCATTTTGCAGACATTCTAAATGTTCTAGTTTACTGCAGTTACGTACACATTTTTCCCATCAGAACAAAATGGTTTATGAATTCAGATTCATGCAGTTGTCTCTACTGCCTGGGTTAAAATGTTTCAGAAAGTTGATCTGAAAAGCAACAGGAATAAAGTGATGATTCACCTACTTATGTTCATAGCTTATTTTACTGAGCCTTGCAGTGCCTTAATTTCTCCCAGCAATACTCAGATATGTTCAAGTGCAGCTGATACTGTGCCGCAGAGAACTTTTGTTATTGTGTTTAAATTCTTATGGGGGGCTCCAGCTGTAAAGTGAAGATCCAGGAAAACCATACTGAGGCCAGAAGTGTTTACATCCCTAGGTTGAGTCTGAGAAACCAAAAAATTGGAATGTGATTTTATTGCAACATTTTACTTCCCTGACATTCAGGGTGGTAGCAGCTGTTAGTGATGGTCTTAATGACTTTGTACCCAAAACGACCCAGCAAGTGACAGATTGTTAATGATTATGTAGGGTAATCATCTTTCAAATGCTTCTAAAGTATCTTTTTATTATTATTGGTATCATTCATTGTCAGTGACCAGATTTCAACCCCATCACTCACAAACAGGCCTCTTCTCAGAAGAAATCAGACTGTTTCCTCTAGGTGGAGCAGCAAATTCCTCACTGAGGGAAAAGAATTAATTCCGTTATTTATGTTAGACATGGAAATATTTTATTTCAGCCATGGAATACAAGGAATAACATAATATTACAAACTCTAATTTCTACATATTTGCTGGTATTCCAATGTGAATAAGACATGACGAATAATGGCCAGAGTGTTGCAAATACTTGTGTGAGTGCTGAATTTTACACATGCACATAGTCCAGTGAAATTAAACAAGGATAGTAGCATGCAAGCAAAAAGTAGTGCTGATATTTAGAGACAAAAAAGCCAAATAAACACTACTGAGTTAATACCCCAGGATGTGGGCTAGTAGTGATGCTGTTGTAAGAACATATTTCCTAGGCATACTTCAGAAGCTGGCCGTCTTTGAGTTGTCTGGAAGAAATCCTACAACAGAGGTATAATACCTTTCTGTGGGATCTATATGCCTCCCTTTTCTCCATGTTTTACTCCCCAGTTTTCATTTGTGAGTTGTGTGTGTGTTGGGAGTGAATTGGGGTCCTGCTAGTGGCAGTGAGTGCTCAAACAAACAACAAGCTCTGCTTAACCCTGCGGCAGAGGGCTGGGGGCGAGTCCAGAAGCTGAGTCAATGTGTTCTAACTGAGAGATTTAGTGGGAATACGTCAGCATCAGAAAAGTGATGGCTGGAAATGCATCTGAGCTCTAGGGTGGGCTATTTTAAGTATGAAGAATTAATTGCATCTGACCTCAGAATTACTCTTGGACGCTCTTGCAATGCGTGACAGGCTTGTCAAGTACTGAGAACAGTAGTCTGATGCATCAGACTAGCAGAGCTGGACTTCAGATACAGTTTCATTTCCTTGGATGCTGGCACCCTATTTGCTTGGCTCTTTCAGAGGACATGAAAGTGAGCAGCAGTATTAGGGGAGGAAGCAAAGCTTTCACTTGCTCCTTTTTTTTTTCCTGAAAAAGTAGAAAGGTCTGAAAGGGCTCAGTTTTATCCCAATATGGAATGGAAAACCGTTTCTCAACTTGAACATATTCCTGATATGGGAATAAATGGTTTACTATTCATTTCTATTCATGGTTCTTCATTCTTTCTATTTAAAGCCATGGATTTCATATTATGGAATCAAAAATTCAAACACCTTTGAACACTGGTCCTCCTAGGAGATGCTTAGTTTAGTTGTTCCTGTGTGAATGAAGATGGAGGGCAATTGCCTTATAAAAAACACTGCTTTCCTTCTTTCATTTCCACAATATTCCTTTGGCCTTCAACTAACACCACCCATTTAGGAGAAGAAAAAAATGATGAAAGCCTGTCATAAATAATTATATAGTCTTTCAGTCCTCTTAGCAATGTTCAGCAGTTATTTTTGAAGCATGCCAGCACTAATACACAATTGTTAAAGTGCTTCAAGTTATTTGGTTTTTATGTAGTGGTTAACTTTTTCCACTGATGTTTTTTATTTGATGAAAACAATACAATTGACTGGGAACCAAGAAGATCTTGTATTCCAATCTGCATGAGACAAGGATTTGACTGAGAGCCTGTCGTCCTAAGTGTGATTGCCCAGTCCAAAATTTAGAAAAAAAAAAAAAAGAAAAAAACCCAAAAGGAAACAATGTTAAAAGCTAGGGAAAAAAATACACAAATGTCCACTTATTGAATAATTGACACCACTGGTGAATGAACTTGGGCAAGATGATTCATAGTATGTTGATTTTATTAGATTAGGGTTATTGCTAATTAAGTAAGCAGCCACTGCAGATAAATGCTTTATCATCTGACCATTTTTCTCTTACTGTTCTCTGGAATTCTGTGTCTATTATTACATTGTTGTATGCAGATCTTGCAACAGTTATCCATGCCTTTTCTACCTTTAAATTAATCTAACATAATATGTTGCATGGGAACCTTCTGCCAAGATGTTTTAGTAAATGTGCTAGTGCAGTGTATAGCTGGCCTCTTAGAGAGCAGCACAGAGTTTTACCTCAGTGCTTCATGATCAGCACCATTGCTTCTTCATTTTCGTGTGATGTTTAAAGTGTTGCTTTTAACCAGTGAAACTGAACAAGGCCTCTTTTGCTTTGTTAACTTAAGAATCTCTCTTGTGCAATGTTATCTCTAGAAAAGACAGAAGCTAAAATACCTAAGTCTCTTATAATTACTATCAAAATGTGACATCTGGTCACATTTGTCTCAACTGGACTCAGCAAATTTTAACGTCAAGGTACAGAAGTTGCAAGAAATACTAAACTGGAAAAAGAGAAGAAAAAAAAGGAAGGGAAAGTCTCTATGATAGTGCATTATTTTTAAACATAGATATAATTTTTAACATTATAGGAATTCAACAGTGCTGTTGAAGAAATTTTGCCAGTTTCTCTGACAAAAAAGTATTAAGAAATACTTATCAGTCTTTGACTATAGTTGCTTGCAAGATGGAGAAAAAGTGCCTAAAATTTTCTTTTCTGTCATCTGGCTGGGAATCAATTGCATTGGTTGTATGTTACCTCTGCAAGAAAATTAAACACTGCAATTAGATTAGCAGAGTGCTCAGTTAAAGCCTCACAAGCCTTGAATTTCCTCACAGAGGAAGATTTCTCTTCAGATGACTTCAGCACTGGTAAAATGAGTCAGAGGACCAGAAAAAGAATTTCTATAAATCTTGAGAAGTATTCTGCATATACCGTATACCACATACCATATACCATACCATATACCTTCTGCATAAATTACAGTTCAGTTCTGATTTTGGCCATGCGAATAATGTGATCAGATGAATGCCTCCAGATAATTGCATCTTCACTCTGTTACCAGAGTCTAAGATGCAGTGAACATTTTAATCTTAGCAGGACAAAACAGTTTGAACTTCATGGTATTCAGCCAGATTGGAGTTCAAGCAGAATGGACATGTAACTGTCGTACCTATCTGTGTAGATGAGTCCTACATTTGTTTACTTGCAAACACTGTGACAAGTGAAATGCAGGTAACATGAGTTTCAAAGCTCAGGTAGGTACGGGAAGTACCATTTTGAGAAAAGGAAGGATCACCATACAAAGGACACAGCTTTTAAGGAAACTTCCCTGTCTGACCATTCATGAGACTTTCTGGTAGTCACACTTCCACTACCAGAGACTTTAATTGCTGGAACTGAAACCCCTTCACAGGAGCTCAGTGACCCAATGGGGGCCCTCCTTGACTCACTTCACGCACTCACACACAGTCAGACCGGGTTTCCTGACTGGTTTGACACCAGGTTTCCAATAGCAGAGTCTCAGATATCTCATTCCTTGAAGCCATTTACTCATCCACACTAGACACAGAAACAGCCAGAGTTGGTGCCTCCGAGGAGAGTCCCCAAAAAAGGAACACCTGAGCTCTTATACCTTCGCAGCCCAAGCATGCAAAACTCTCTCCTGAGTTCTCGGCTCCTACCATGTCTCTCAGTGTCCAGTCATCTGTCTGGACCACAGGTCCCTGTGCCCTTTTTTATGCAAAGGGTCGTCAGTGCACGGCTCTTTACCTGGGACTGTTGCCACCTAGAGATCAACCTGCAGCTCCCATTGCAGCTGCACACCAAGCTACCTGCACTGAATGTATTCCTCAACATAAGGATTCATAGAACAATTACAAATATTTAAAGGCAACTTGCCAGAAATTACCTGCTATAAAAATGAGCACATTTAAACAGACAGAACAGAAATAATATTACTTGAGTCTGAGGGCTATCATGCAGTTTGTACACAAAATTAGGAATAAAATGGAAGCTAAATTTCATTGGTGAAGAATAGACCAGTTCTAGTTAAAATTATTGCAAACAGAAAGATTAGATTGTTGAAGATAACATGTCACATTCAGGGCAGGTATAGGGGAGGGGAATAAAGAATGGAAAAAAAATACCAGAGATCTTACTCAGAGCATCATAAGGATAGAGATTAGCAAGTAGTTAGGGTTGGGCTAGGGTGCTTCTCTCAGGTGCTTCAAACACTGTAAATAATTTCAAATTTGTATTTTATTTTATTTATTTTATTTTACAAGATTGTGTTAAAATTTTGACTGGAGTTTATTTTTTTTTGTTCTCAAATGATTTTTGATCATTATGTGTGAGCAATAAAAAATGTGACTGTGTGGGCTGGCTGTAAATGAAGCTGGGATTTTGTGTCCATTCATCACAAGATGTAACTCTTAAGTGCATCTGTTGTCTATTTCAAGACAATTTTTCTTATGGGTAGCTTTATGGACAATTGAGTTAATGAGGATCTTGGTAGAAAATCATCAGGAAAGAAGGTACATAGAGGTTTCGACATGGTTTCTCTATGGTGGGCTCAGTCATGACAGAAGAATTACAGGAAAATAAGGTTTATTTTATACTGATTGGGTTACAGAAGCTTTAGTTTATGATTTTATACATCATGAGAACCCTCTCAATTAATCCTGCATGGAAATTTGTCTGTTGTCTTCTATTACTCTTATGACATAGAGAACTGGCTTGTGAAGTTGCATATCCCTTTGCAATTAATATACAGATCCAAAATAGTAGCTTAGGTGAGACACTTCCAATGACTGATAGCATAAAACTCACCTTTGGAATACGACAAAAACCTCTCTACTAAAGTTAAAGTCTTGAGAAACCCCCCAAGGAGAGAGAAACCCACAGGTTCTGCAGGGTCCTGGTGGAAGTTGGGTACAGACCTCAGCAGGTACCTGTAACAGTCCGGTCTCAGGCATTAGGATGTCCCTCTTCCCTAGAAAAGGAGCCATGTGGTAGCAAAAGCCTACATGCAAAAAAGCCTGACCTGATCTAAGACTCTCTAGTATTTGTTGCTTATTTATATAATTACAAGGAACTTCAGAACCAATGGAAGCAATGAGCTCCTGACACAAGGGAAGGGAATGGAGGTGGGCATAAGCTTGAACATGGTCACAGGTGTGAGTCAGTGGAGGGTATAGATACTTATATTCATATTCTCTGCGCAAACAGCAGAAGCTGTTAAAGGAAATACCTTCTCAGTTGTTTGCTTACTGAAGGCTACTGTTCCTGTAAGTGTGCTGGTAGACAGGAATGTGAATGAATCAGCAGCTCCCACTCACAGACCTGCATCTTCATGCAAGACCGCTTTTATTATCAGTGTCAGCTAAGATGACACTCCCATCAGGGAGATGTGGGCACGAACCAAATTATTCTATCATGAGGAGGCAGAAGCAAATGGTCAGCAGTGGAAGGTTGTAAATTAATAGTCCAGCATCCACCAGAGATGGTTTCTCAAAGCCCTAAATTTGTGCAGAATTTGACTGTTCATCACCTTCAAAAGCCTCGCAAGTACTGTAATCAGAGGTTTGCTTATGGTAGCGGATACCCTTTGTGCTAGAGGAGGTCTAAAAGTATAAACAAAGATTAAATACCTGATTCCTCTAGACTTTCAGCATAACCTAGGTTATGTTGAAAGTCAAGAGGCTTAGTGTAATGAAGTGTTGCACTCTATCTTTCAAATGTTTCACAGTGGACCTCAATGCACTGTTTTTCAATACATTTCTGAGATGCGTTTAGTCTTCTAGAAATTGCTGCGCTATTTTTGCATATTCAGATCTCTGTATCATTCCAGTTTGGAAAGGCCAACTGTTCTCTCTGTTTCCATATGAAGATAGAATGAATCAGTGTTACTTCCATCCGTATTGCCGTTCCCCCAAATGCTTTCACAGATGTACTAGGAACATGGAGTTCTGCGGTCTGTAACAGTAATACCCTAGACTAGGCTGCTTTCAAAAACCACCCTGCAGGAACCGTGCAATTATAAGTAACTCAAGGCTGGTAGGAGTTATCACATGTTGCATGAGGAAAGATCCCATGAGGCTGCTCAGGTGATAGCAAATCTTTAACAGGAAAAAATTTCACAGAAGCAAAATTTCACTGAAGGTTTCCAGCAATCTGTTTTGCATCCTTAGGAGAAGAAAGTTACTGTGTCTCCAAGAGAGGCCAGCCCAGTACTTACTAGGTGACTATAAGGAAATGTTATTGGTTGGCATATCACCTCTTTTCAATTTCTGGTGTGCATTTTAGCTTGCTGTCAGGAGGCCTGGTACAACTCCATATATTCTCTTCTCCTCAGATATATGGTAGAAATCCAGCATATATTCCTATGTATAAGAAGAGTGCTGATTTTATATCAAGCCTGCTGTGAGAATGAGTTCACATCACGGCATCATTGCACATCACTTGTAATAGCTCAGCACAGGTATCAGTGTGAGCTCAGAATGGAACAACTAATTAAATCTACATTCCTGATGAGAAAATCGGTGAAGGTAAAAAAGTGCTGTGGCCAGATGATGAAGACAGGAGGGAGAGGAAGGTCTTCAGCTGGTAGACCTTCAAACTCAGCCTGGGCATTTTCTTCTTGACACTTCAATAGCAAAAACATCAATAACAGTTAGGAATAAAGTGTAACATAAGAGTTAAGAATAAAATGAACACCACGTAAGCCTTCCGTATCTGTGAGACACTTAGACTCCACCAGCTGTGCTGGCTGGCTTCCTACATCTGGGCTCAAAAATGGGTAACAAGAAAACTCTGAGAGACCTATTTTAAGAACTCTGGCACCAAGCAGAGTGGAGAAAGGGAAAAAAAAAAAAAGAAAAAGAAAGAAAAAATCCCAACTCTCCACTTCTTTACTGAAATCATACTGTTGAAAGCATTTCTGTTTGGCTGCCACAGCTCACCAAGCAGCCTAATGTGCCAGCTATTAGTACCCAGCAGAGAGCATGTTTGCAGCTATTCAGCAAAACTATCACATGTCCTTAGCTAGGAAAGAGGGATCAGCTGCCGAACACTGGAGTTGATGAAGAGCAGAGCTATTAAAGCAAGCAATAAAAAAAAAAACATACAAAAACCCAAAAAACCAAACCAACCTCCCCCAACCCAGAATGGAGAATGATTTTTATTATTATTTTTTTAACCTAATGGATGACATTTATAACTGGAAAGTATGAGTCAGTGTGCTGTGCCAGCATGGGGTCTTTGTGATGTTTTTATCTTGTTTGTTCTTCCTCCTTGGCTAGGACCATTCTGTCTTGTTGATTTGTAAGTTTTAGCTTCCTTGCAGTATTTAGGAGATGGGCATGCATGTGTATTTGTATACCCATCTAAGTAGTGACCTTATCTCAGTGAAATGGAAGACCTAAACCACTCAACTCAGAAAATTTTTAGGGAGTAGTGATACTACTTTACACTGCTGGGACCTCTTAGATAAATTATTGCTGCCAAAGTGTCATTGCTGCCAAATGTGGCAGTGATGTGGATGTGGGAGGCAACCACCCACTTGCTGGTGAGGAAAAAATGAACACGGCTCCCTCTCTGCAACCACTAATCTAACCCAAAAAGCTTTAAAAACAGTGTACTGCTTGTCCACTAGTACCACACGAGCAAATAGAATCCATTTGACAGAGAGCTTCTCTCTAATACCTCATTTCTAGCATGTAACCAAGAAACAAAATTATACTACTTGTTGCAACGGTATTAGAGTCTGGTTACCTCAGAAACAACACACTCAGTTCTAGATTCTGACTCCAGAAAGTTCTCTTTACATTGCAAGATCAACCCTGAAGCATTTCCCAGGATGAATACACCAAGGAATGCCTGGTATCGGAAAGTCCTCTTCTGATATAAAGCCAGCATTATTTTATGGCAGCTTCTCCTACATTGCAATTCCCTTACACAGGATTCAGATTGTGACAAGCAAACTCCTGCTAGCAGAGTAATTCCCAAGACCCATGCAAGGCAATGTCACCTAGCCACAGTTACCTGAGCTGGCACAGCAGCTGGGTCCCCCCACAGATTCCTGAGGACACGGGGAGGTGCGAGGGGCCCACAGAGCCTTTGCCTTCCCTTTCCCACAACTGATATGGGTCATGCTCAGCACAGCTGAAAATTGAGCCCTCAGGCAGGGAGCTGTAATGAATTCACTAGATTAGGCAATGAAAGCCAGTGTGAACAAAACAACCAGCTGGCTCAAGAATATTTTGCGTTAGCATAAAAATGCTATGGGCGGGGAGGCAACAAGCTTTAAAACCATCCCCTTTCATTCCTGTGAAGATCATGCCCATTTTTTCTTTTATACATATTTCTATAATCTACATATAGCTGTGAAAGTGAAAAGAAATAAAGGTATTTTCATCCTCTATGTACTGTTACAGTCATTAAAGATAGTAGACTGTGCCCTCATTTAAGAACATGATGCACCTTGGTAAAAAACTGTTCATGGAGGAATTCTGCTTGAAGCTCTGGGTGTCACTTTTTTCTTCTTTTTTTTTTCTCTTTCATAATGAGTATTGGAATTCAACTCTGTTGTTCAGCACTTTGTAGTTCTTTTTTAATTCTGGACAGTTAAAAGTGTTTCTAAGTATTTATAATCAGTATTTCCAAAAAATCTAAAATAATAAAGTAATATACATAGGGTAATACAATTCCAAAATCAGAAATTGAAAAGGTGTTTCAGCTTTGTTACCGGAAGTGGAACAATAATTTCAGCATAGACTAGCATGACAGACTAGACTAGACTGCAGTTTATTTCTTTGCTTTTGTCCTATGACTAGGATTGTGTTGAAACCTTGTGTTTCAAAATGTTGCTTTTCTTTATCTGAGAGGTGATTTTTCATATGTGAGCCAATCCACCTACACTTTTCCTGTGATTATCCTCAAGAAACAGGAAGAAAATTCCATACAATGTGCATACCCAATAGCATCACAAGCCGAGTTTTTCTTGATTAATAGTTTTCCTTCCTTTCCATTCCCTAAGAAATGTGTATTCTCATGAGGTGCTTTTGGAAAATATATTACTGTACTGGAGGAATCTTTCTCACGGATGCCACTTTTACCACAAAAAGACATTGGTTAAAACAGCCTCACATTTGGCATTTGAAGAAGTGAAAGGCAACACTTAGGAATTCCTGCATGGCATTGCCCTCACAATCTCCTGAGGAAATCCAGCGTAAAATACAGTATGTGCTGAGAACAGACTGTGGCACCTAAATATGGATTGCTTTTGGCTTCAGCTATTCAGAAATCCCCAGAACAGGTGCCAAATTAAGTCACCCTACTAGCTACTTTCCATGGCTGAAGGTCAGCAATAGTTAACACAGAGAGGAATTTGGATGGCACATCTCGCAATTCAAGAGCACTGTGACTGCTCAAACATACCAATGCATTCTTACCTCAGAAAACCTCAAGTGTAGAGCAGCTTCTCTTTCCTTTGACATGGAAGCAGTTTCCATAAATCTGATTTGGAAAAGAGAAATATTCATTCATATATAGCTGACTAATGGCTCTACAGTTGCAATTTCAGAAACATGATTTTTTCAAAGAACTGCTGACAATCCATGTTAAACTTTGAGAATTAGTATGTTTAGCCATACTTTTGCTCCCATTTGAATTCTACTTTGTTGTCAGCTTGTTTCTTATTGTATTCTCTGTTTCTTAGAACACTTGCATTAATAGAGAATTTTTGTTTCTTGAAAGCTTTTTGATCTCCTTTTCATTTCCTACCTAAAATTATAACTCTTTCTGGATGACATCACCCATTAGATGCAGTAAAAAGAATTCTGATAAATGGCTGAATAAGGAATTATTGACATCAAGTGGAAAATAGCCAGCTGGAACTGATAAACTCTCAAAAAGCCTGTTTGCATGCAAGAATCATAAATAAGAATGATTATAATCAGGGAAATATAGAAAAAAACCTGTGCAAATATTCAATGCAAAGTCCATGCTCAGAACTGAAAAACTCATGAAGGTTATTGTAAATGTAAAGTTAAATATTTAACCTGATTAGCTAGGGAATACTCACAAGCATACTCACAGCAACAGTGATATATTATTATACTTTATTTCAGTAAACAATGAATTAACACAGCCCTTGTAATTTCTATTTCTGCTACATCTAATTAAATTCAGACAGGGTGTCCATACTTTTAAGAGTATCCTTCTGTATAGACGAATTTCATTCTCCAGTGAAACACACAGTAGGTGCACGGTAGGCCCATATTCCTATTGGCTTGCTATTTTGCCCTTTTGCTTAGTCTTCAGATTATTAGTTGCATTACATCTAAATCCAAACTCTGAGCAAGTATAAACCAGTATAACTCTCTGAATGTGAGTGGAACTACCTTTAAACTGTGCCAGTCAGGAATCTCCTATTTTTTTCTGAAGCAAGTGCTGGTATATACTACTGTTTTCTTTTTTGTGTAATCTGGAGTCATACTGATCTGAAGCACAGACTTTATTTCTATTTACTACATGGATACAGAATTATGGATTGCAATTATGGACTTCCCTCTTTTAGACATGAAATATACTTTAAAAGTAATTAAATAGCAGTTGTTGTCCCTCAGCTCTGTCTGCTCTCTTCGAGTGCTTCATAATATTCACAATATAAAATTGATGACAGGGAGCATACACCATGAACCAGTAATACTAAATTTGGGCTCTTCTTCTGAAGGAATTAGAACAGAAGAAGTTGTAGAGAGCAATTTCTGTCAGTTTACATTTTTGCCAGAGTGGGCAGTAGAGTTATCTGTCTTAGTTTTGGAACTCTTAGTTTGCTGACTACACACAGTGTGATAGGTAATTCTAGACAATTTTCAGATTTACATGGAGTAGAGTTTAACTCACATTTACAGATTATTATCATTATAGTGCTTTTTTAGAAAAATCTGCTGTGTCTTTCTTGACTGAAGAATAAGATATAAATGGTACTGGACTCCACAGCATGTTGAAAGAACATGGCACATAGAAATTCAATAGTAACCTCTAAAAGAATAACAACAGACATACAGAGTCTTACTGTCACAGTGGGTTTGTGTCCACAATCACAAAGGTATTTCCCATAGGGCTTATATAAGCACTGTTTACTAATAAGAGTGGATAATCTGAGGGCTTTCCATTGTACTTTGAACTTAACACAGCCTATCACATCATAGTAGAGATGGTCCAAATGCATTCTCTGGTTCAAAAGTAGTTCGCCTCTGGAATTACTTAATTGGTGTTCCTACTTCAAATTTAATTATTTCTAGTTATCTTTAAACCTAGTTTTATCTAGAAATCTCTTTCATACACAGGTTATATCTGCTCTAAGTCCATCAGAGCTACTGTGGGTTTATACCATTGCAAAAGAAAAAAAAAAAAGAAAAACAGGCACTGTGTATCCTCTCATCCTCAAGGTTCTCTGACTCTCCCAGTTTGGAATGGCACTTTTGGGAAATCCATGACCTCTGCAGAAGCAACCAAACCAGATTTGGTTTAAAGTAGACTTTTTGAGAGTTCAGGTAGACAGTGTATGTAAGCAAGGCGATGAAAACCACTACTAAGCTATCCCCGGTCTTCTGATGGTCTTAAGCAAAGAGAGAGATGGAAATCAGAAAATGGCTTTAGAAACTCTCTCTGATTCTGACAGATGTGTTTTGCATACGACCCTTTAAAAAGTGTCAGCAACACTGTATTTGCCTAGCTTGATCTTTGACCTTCTGACTGCATAAGACACTAGTAAATATATTTTGCATCCAAAACAAATTCTTTCAAAACTGTCACAAGTGATTTTTTACGTAGATCATCATTTATGTGACATTTACAGTTCCTGGCAAAAGGAGGCACAGACATGCCCAATAGTGCCACTTTTTTGGCTCTGAGAAAGTGAACCTCAGAATGATTCTTTTACCAAAGAAGACAAACAGTTTGTTGCATGGTAGACTTTTATGTCATACATCTTATTTAAAATCATATAGGCAGTCATTAAAGAGAACACTGTGACCTCTTTGACTGCAATCATCAATACAGTGATGTCACTTAGCTCCACTTTTCTTCATATTGTCCAGATGACACAGTTCCTCATTTTTCTTCATGCTGGGTTGAGATCATTGCTTGAGCGAGAGGTAATTACCTGAAGCACATCTGAGAGATGCTAGAAGACTGTCTGAGAGAGGTACCATCTGAGACCAAAAGAGCAATTTCCTTTCTTTTAACCAAGCTTGTGGACCGAGAGTATCTTTTTAGGATCTTTAGGTGCATCTTGATTCCTTTGCAGCAATAGTAGCTTATTTATGAACATATGTCCAAATGCAGATTTTCCAAAATTTTGCCTATACAGAGTGAAGAATTTGAGAGACAGGTTTTCTACTCCATGTTTTTTATGCATTGCTGCTTAATAACTTCAACTTTCATTCTGGATGCACATTGATGACTGCTTTTTTATTTCACTGCATCTGAAGGACACAGTCCCTTACAAGGCAACAGACAAGATCACAAGAGAAATATGTGCTCATGGTCCTCACATTTGGAGTTCTGGATGGATGAACTTCTACCCTGGTGTTACCTTTAATTTTTGGTCTAGAGTGCTGATTATCATCGAATACTACTATATAAGTTATAATAACATAGGATTTTATTTAGAGGAAACTTGTCTAGGTTTTTCTCATTGGGAGGTATTTGAAATTGTGTCAGCTTGATTTAATCAATAAAGTGAGGTTTTGTATATGTATGTGAATGTATACATTCATCCAGAATATTTGATACAATATAAATTGATCAAGTAATTACATAAATTACATAGCTGTTCCAGATATTAAAAGCTAGAGTTTACGAGAAAATGCCCATATAATGGCTAGTGTAGAAACTGAGGCATGACTGTGGTTTATCAAACACATTCATCTGAAGGTGTCACTTTATTAATCTGTGCTACTAGAGAAGATAATACTACTTTATGCACCAGCACTGGGGAATGAAGCTATTTCACATGTTGATGCAAACACAGGAAATTAGCTGTAAGAGTTTATTTGGTTTAGAGTTCCTCACTGTTAACAATGGAACACAGCTGCTTTACCAGGTCAGAGAGTGCTTTTCTTTTTAGTTCACTGTTAGAGGTGTATTATAATCTGTGTATTAGTTTTTCTGAACATAACATATATCCATCATAAATGTTTTAGTAATGCATTCAGAAAACAGGTAGCACAGCTTGTTTTTGCAGACTACCACTGTCTGGTGCTGCTGGGGCAGGATAAGGACTGAATAAGTGCTCTTCCACTGAGAAACTAAGATCTCATTTCTTGTAACATTTTCAGTTAAAGTACCCCTTTAGAGCTGAAGGGAGTGGATGACAGTGTGAATGAAGACAGCTTTTACAGAAGAGGTGTGTTCCAAAAATGAGCCAACTCAATAGTGGACTTTGTGGTTTCACAGTGTTTTCTTGGATTTTGGATCAAATATTCAGTGTAAATTTATTTCTCACTATAATTTGAGTGACTAGTCAAGACAGACATTTCAAATATATTTCTTTTGATTAGAAGGCCTTGTATCTAATGTCTTTATTTTAAGCATCTGTTAATCAGTTATTGTCTTTCACTGTTGCATTAACCTGTAGGACTGATACTTTTGTTGCTTTGATTTCTATGGAAAGATAGAAGTTTTCTATTAAAACAACAAATGTATGCTTGAGTATAAGTCATGAAGGCTGTTCTTACTTGAGTGTCGGTCTGTAAAGATAGCCAGATAACTAACATTTTACAGTCCAGTTTGTGTTTGGATAAACAACTATAAGAGCAGGCTTTCTTATCAGATTCCAGCACTTCCATTTGGCATCTCAGCTGGAAATACCAGAAGAAAAGCCTTTCTGTTAGTCCATAGTAATTTCCAGCTCTAGTCCCTAGTGGAATTCAGAAGTGCCAAATTACTTTTGCTCATGAAGGGTTCAGTGTAAGTTCAGGTCCAAACATTCATAAGGTTTCTTATGTATTTCTTCCTTAAAGTCTGGGACGAGGAGGTTGATTTGTAAGTATGGTGGTTTTTATTTGTTTTGTTTCATGTTTTAAACCCTAATTGTAAATCAGAGGGACTTCACTTCTAATTGCAATCTCAAGATGTTACTCCAGTCAATAGTTCTGAAAAGGATTGCTGATTTCACATATATGAATTGTCAGGTTTTTTATAAAAGAGAAAGGAAGTGGTTAAGTATTGGATGGAACTTTCCTAGAGCTAATTACTAAGTCTAACACTTTTTCACAAAGCATATTTTTCTCCTGCCTGAGGAGACTTGAGCAGCAATAGTTTAGATCCCCTAATCACTACAGCACAGTCTGGGAGTGGGAAGGAGAAGAGTCTTCTTGGCCACTTTAGATGAAGTTATTTCACTTTGAATGAAAAAAAATACAAACTATATGAAGAAGTTTAATACACATCTCTTTATATTCAGACAAGTGATTAAGTTGAAAGACAGTTTTATTCTCAGTGTTTACCTCAATTAATATTTAAATAAGTGCATATAAAATAAAGCGGTTTCAGTTTGAGTGGTAGACCAGATCCTCTGCTTCAAAATGTGTTAAAACCAAATATTAGACTGTGCTTGAAGAAAGAGTGAATTCAAGACCTCTGAAGCAGGTGAGGAATGTGAGTCGAAGACTTTCAAAACCTTCCTGAGTGCTCTAATGGCAACAGTGAAGATGACACTAGCACCTCTTCCAGCAATTTTTCTCTGTGTGCAATGACTGATCCAACAGCAGTGTTCTGTGAATTCCCAAATCAGGAAAGGATGTTTAGTTGGATGTTTAGTTCAGCGGATGTTTAGTTCATACAGACATGTATTGAGTGGTCTTGCACAGGTATATAAGTAGATATTTGAGGTCAAATTGGGGCTGATCTTGTTTAATTGTCCTCTTTAATCAGTGACCCACTGTCAGAGGGTCACTCGTCCTACATACCTTAGGCTCACACCTTATGATATGATTAGTGGTCCATTGAAGGTTTCTATTTCCCTTCACAGTAGGAACCTAGCCATACAGCTTTCATTATATTAACTTTTAAGGGTAACTGGTAGCAATACTGCTATTAAATACGCAGGAAGTGTAACCTGTAGAAGTGAATACATTTACAAAATCCAGACATTTATATTGTTTGATTACACAGTTTGTGGGGTCTTTGAAAATTAAAACTTTGCATGTCAGCAATAAAAATAGGAAGCAGACACCGCAATCTTTTTGGCCATGTAGCTCTGAGGCATCTACTCTCCCTAGGACTGAAGTCAGCTCTTTATGTGTTTTTCTAAGATAAATAGCAATCCTTATTTTTCTTTATAAAGTGGTTTAGCATAAAAATGCCATGTAAAAATTATAAAAAAACCTGTAAAAATTATTCAGGATACTGCCTTAAAAACCTTTGATAAAGTTCATAAATATATTTTTTATGTCTTGGTTTCTTTCTTGCTCGAACATCCAAAAGAGTGTCAGCTTGATATAGGTGTGCAGATGGATTGGCTGAGAGAAGGATTCTTTTAACAGCGTTTTCAGCTTTGCTCCAAATTAAAAATTTTGATTACTTTTAAAAATACCATGAAGTTGCAACATCTGTAATTTTTTAATCAGTTTTTAAGTTTAAATTAAACCAGTAAATGTCTCCGTTCTTCATTTTGATTAATTCCCATTCGCCCTTAGTTCAGGACTTAATCTGAAAAGTGAAGCACAGCAGAACTTTCTGTTCTCATATATAGGTGGTAGACTATAGCTCTCCCTTATGGCTGTTATGTGGAGGGTGTGCTCCTGATGACAGATACTGTGTTATCACTACTGTAGTATATAACCATAGGAAAACATGCCAACACAAGGCAGAGACAGCTAGTAACATGAGTTGCAAAGCTGAAGCTTATCTTAAAACCACTCTGGTTTAATTCTGATGTTTATGCTTGAAAAAAAGGGTTATCTCATTCTGTGGAGAAGTACTACAGTCTTGAGTAAAGTGAATCAAGATTTCCCTGCTGCTTGAAACAGGAGACCTGATGATGAGCATTACTGGAAGGTCATCTAAGGTAACACAGCTGCTTTAGCTCAGTGTAACAACTTTGCCTAGAAAGCAAGAGTCCAGGCTCACCTTCTGCCTGAAATGACCTATTTTGCCACATGCACCTTCTTGGATTCAGAAAAATTCGTGGATTGTACCTGTGAGTTGTCTCTACTGTGGAACAGTGTGGAAATGGGCTATGATCCAGCAGCCAAAGTCACTAACCCAGTTATCATGGCATTTCTTATTTCTTCCTTGTGGATTTCAGCTTCTTGCCTCATACAACAGTCTTCAAATACCAACATCATCAGTAGCTGTGTTCAGTATGGGCTATACACTGCTATGTTTATAATCCTTGACCTAAACTGTGAGAAAGGGAAAGATTCTTTTCAGTCCCCAACCATCCATTTGGCCCACTCAAGGGCCAATTAATTTTAACAGCAGTTGATTACCTGACTGGAATAAATGAACTTTAGAGAAGGTCAAGGAAACAGAGCTGAGACACACATCTGTTCAGATCACAGTGCCAATGAAGTTTGTGAAATGATGCGTTTTTCATGTAGAAAATCCCAATTCTTTCTTTCTTTCTGCATAAAGTATGTATTTTTCTCTCCAGAAGTCAGTTAATTTATATTTATGCATCATAATGTTTCTTCTGTTACTAATATTGTAGCCTGCTGCACAACATGCTCATCAGGTGTTTCTTCTTTTTTTTCAGGCTTTCAAACAATTGTAGCATGGCACTAGCTGTTTAGCAAGACAGAGAACATACTACCCATTGCTAATTCTTCTTCAAAGCAGCAGCTGAACTAACATAAGCTTTAAGTGGGCGTTATGGATTCATTTGCACATTTTCTGCTGCTACTTATGACTAGTTTAGCTGCAATCTGCTACACATGAAAGGATTACTGCACCTATACAGAGCTTCATAGAAGTGACGGACGCTTCAGGTATCTCTGCATAAAGTCATGCATCACACTGCAGGTCATTAATTTTAAATGTTTGGGGGCAGAGAGATATAAATCTCTCTCTCTTTCTTTACCCACAGTCTCACCCACCATCAGCTAGACAAACTCAGTAAACTGGCATTTTCTAAAACTTACCTCATCATCATGAGTCTTGTTTCAGCTTATTGTGCTTTTTCTCTGTTGTCTATTATTCAGGTGAGATATTTGTTTAAAATATACCCAGGATATTCTGGTCATAAATGGGATTTCCTTTTTTTTTTTTTTTTTTTTCCAGACTAATTCCTTGTGCGTGATCACTTTTTAGCGGT